>NC_134138.1:130657054-130960084 GCF_033958435.1 Carettochelys insculpta | reverse complement strand
GTCTGCATAGTATTTCAAAGTTTGGGAAAATCAACACAGGACAATCTTAGTACTACTAAAGCTAGACAGAATTTAATTTCTGGTAACACTGTTTTAATGCTACTATTCAGAATAAACGTATGTCCACACCATTTATTCATGCTACACCCGACGTGAGTTAGTTTCCATAAACAGAATTCATGGGTACAAAATTGCTTTCACAAGTGCATACAACAACTTAGTGAAGGTAGTGTCTGGCCAGTCTCTTTTCTAACAAATTTATTTCTCACGTAATGTTTTTCTTCTTAAAGTGATATCCTAACAATATCTACCCCAATACAACAAAGTAGTCCTCCCCCCTCAAATTTAATTTCTCATAGCTAATAAAGGCATTTTTCACTCTGAACCATGTTGCAATTCATTTTGTTACCCTGTAAGTGAGACTAGATTCCATTTTCCAAGTGTGTAATGTAACAGTGAAAAAAATAATAGTCCTGGTGGTTGATGCTTCTACTTTGATTAAACTGCTGTTGGTGATATAGTATGAGTAGGGGTGTGTGTGTGTGTGTGTGTGTGTGTGTGTAATTGTTTTACAAAATGAGGTGTTCTGACACTTTTAATAAGTGCCACAGTATCATATGTGCAATATGTAATTCCTGTTATCTTAACACTGCTATGGATATATGGACTGTATACATATAGTACTTTAGATATGCAAAAAAATGTTTTCTTTTAACTTTCCATATTTGATTCATTAAGCACATCATGTTTTACAAAGTTTTCTGTTTTTGCTTTCAAACCCACTTCTGACTACAAGCCAAATTAACAAGTGTTTAGAAACATACCATGTTTGTTTTGATTACATTTATGCTAAAAAGCATATGCTGTCCTAATCACTCTCTAAAAGGAAACCTGAGAAAAAGCATGCACTTAATGCACAGAATTCAATTAACAAAACAAACATAAGAAATTCTTAAGGTTTACATAAAATATAATAAGAAAATTCTTTGAGGGTTTGTCACCTGACATTTTTGTATCTTCGAGGTAAAATACTGCATGTCCATACTTAGGCAAGAATCCCTTGAGGTTAGTGCTCTTTTTCTGGACAAGGACTTTTGAAGATAAAATTGTGTGTTTTTGTAAATAGCAACGTATTTTTTTTCTCCTTCCAATACTTCCCCTCTTTGTGCTGATTAAAACCTATGTTCACTTTTTGTGTTTTTCAGTATGTTTAGATATGTGGTTTGTCTACCTTCCTGATATCTATATTCACTCTTTTTTTATTTCCTTGATAAATGGAAAAATTACAATATAACTTTCTATAATGAGTCGGTGTAGACTTTTAATGCATATGGAATAATTGAAATAAAATATTTTGCCTACTTACAAAGGGTGTTGCAGATTTGTAGAGGTATAAGATAACAATGAAGCTACTGAAAAAAATCCATTTTTGTATTCCAAATGGTCATACTATAGGACAGGTTCAGGCTTATGAAAATTGATTATAAGAGCACACATTTTAAGGAGTAATCCTACTATAATAGTGAACAGGCAATAGTTTAAATTTTTATCTTCTAATGATATAGGAAGTAAAAAAAAACTTTTAAATATGGCACTTTTTATCAGCAATTGCTAACTTACAATTGCAATGGTGATTTTATAGTTTCATTTTTTTAAATAATTAGGGTAGACAAAGGCTTTGCATCTTATCCACAGTTTTAAAAACACTTTTTAAATTAGATAAATGCAAGTATTCATTCTTCCATGGTCTTTGAACTTGTGTTAACCTTCTTTTTATTCTATAGCAATGATGTTGAATTGATGTTTGCTTTTAAACTACATTTACAAGTTTAAAATGCAAATGTACTTTACACACAAATTCAATAATGTTTATCAATAAAACTGTCAGAATCAAGATTCAATAGATCACTTCACTGTAAAACTTTACTGAGATCCAAAAAGAAGCAATTTGTGTTTTCAGAATTTATCTATACCACTATGAAATTCAGTATGCTGAAAGAAATAGGGAATCAACTGAAATATGACTAAATACTTTATTAAATGGTAAAGGACTAGATCTTCTGAGCAACTGAGTGCCATCCACATTCATTGCAGAATTAGCCCTGAAAAGAGAAAAAATATTTGTCAGCGTGTACACTGATATACAGAAGAGTGTTTGAGCAGGGTTCAAATCCTTTGATTTGAAAAGGAGTTGAGCGTATGTTAGGTAACAGGAAATTGACTTGAAAAAATAATTGAATGCAGCTCAATCAGCTGGTATCTGAGCAATTCCATGATCCCCAAATCCCCCTGCATTTTGTCCACCTTATATGTCACATCCTTGTGACTTGGAGTTGTATCAAATATGATTGACTCTGTCCATGGACTTCAAAGCTTATACCCAGAGTAAAGACTTTGGAATTGGACCACTGCTCTCTTGTCTTCCTGGCCCCTGTTTTGATCAGTAAGAATGACAGCATTCTCCTCTGTTTCCAGGTTTAAGTATTTAATGGATATAAGAGTGAATATTTTCACAGCAAATGAGCTTGCTGAGCTTCGTTTTCATTACAGTTAATGTATATGATATCAAATAGTGGCATTTTCATTTTAAACAGTTCTTCTGTGATGTTGCCTCGTGGTGATGCAATTTAACTGGAAAAGTATCAAAACAAAGGGTAAACTATAAAACATACTCTGAAATAAATTAAAAGTGCTAAAACTTCAAACTATGGCTTCTATGATGTAATACTTAATATTTTTGTTTAAAGCTGGTCTTTTTTGTACAAGACAAAAGACAGATTCTCTTCCAATTTTATACATTGGTGCAGAGTTTTCCTTTGATTTGTACCTCTAAAAGTCTTTGGCAAATTGCTTCCCTGGTAAATAATTACATTTCATATGTCTTGCAATTAACATACATAATTATTCACTTAATGGGGCAGTAAAATTTAATTGGAGAGCCCTAATAAGCATTCCTGAAAATGTTACATTTTCACCCTATGTGAGTGTTGCTAGTAAAAGAAGTTTAATTTCTCTTCTGTAATTTGTCATTATTTAACTACTCTAAATTCTAATCCATTTTTTTTAAAGGTTTTGTGCCAGGAATGGGGAACACTACAATTTATTCTCTCTGCTCTAAATCTTACCTTCCAAATCTTAAATATGATTTAGGATAACAGTCAATACATACATTTTTATCTGAGATGAAATGTAGCTAGGAATGGTATCTTCTCAAAGAGCAGATAATATTTTTTAGATATACTGTTAATACTCTCTCTTTTACAAACATACTTGGTTTTCACATGTCTGGTTGTAGGAGCTCTAATGAGAGTGAGGACTAACTTTCTTATGTAAAGGTAAGATTCAAAGCCTACTGAAGTCACTAGAACTGCCTTTGAACCAAGCTTCAATGTGTGTTAGATTTAAGATCAGATCATGTACATTCTTCTGTTTCTAGATGACGTGTTCTGGTAACACAGATGCACGGTTCTGTTTCACAAACATGAAAAAATAATATTGCAAGTTCTATTGATTGCTTTCTCTATATTTAGCAGAGTAATTTTTAATTAAAGGGGTAAAAATCCCTTTTGTTAATGAGATGTATGCTTTAGAAGTTGAATTCTAAATATAAAATCCTAACTAAAATTTGCAAATACCATGAAGTAGATCAGCTAAAACTATCAAAGGAGTTTTAGCATTCCCAAATACTTAAATTGTAAGTATTTTATTGCTTATAGTCAATTGCCTTGTATTAGTGGTCAAAATACTAAGCTAAAATATGCTAAATATTAGCATACAGTATTCTTTATTTATACTAAAGAGATCCAAGTAAATGACTTTTATTTTGTATTCAGTGTAAAGTAAATCATGGAAAATAGGATGTTTTGAACTCAGTAATGCTGAACACAACCTCATGATGAACTGATAAATACAAATTTTATGGTAGTATAGTTTTAGTAATATGAGAATGGCAATATTATTGTAATTCAGTGGTGGAAAGTAAATATAATGGTTTCTGATATGAACATCTACCTCTTCTTTAAAATGGCTGGGTTTTCATTGAGTCCTTTAGGTCATGGTTTTGTTATACAACTTGATATAGTTAGTCCTACAGTATGAAATAGGGATAAAAAAAAGATTATCTGCTTCATATTATCCTATGTCAACAAGTGTAGATTAAAGTTGACTCTACTTCTGTAAGCAAATGTTACCTATTTTTATAGGAGATCTTTCTTAATGACATGCTACATGTGGATGTTCACTGTAAGATGTTGACACCTTCACAGATTGCATTAACAAAAGGAAACATGATTTTTCAAACTCTACCAAGTGAAAACAGTCCTGAAGTCTTAAAGATGGTGGTAAAAATAGGCAGAAAATGTTTACTTAATACAAACCATTTGTTCCTTCGGTGAAATGTAGCCCTAAAGTTTGATATTTAAAAAAAAAATCTGCACGTTCATCCTTTTATATCCCATATAAAATAGAAAGTTTTGTATGAGTTTTTAAATGGGTTATGTTTTATAAGTAGCTAATTTTTGCATTTTTAAGAATACAAGTGTAGTTCAGTAATAAATTTGTTTACCTTTTACAAAGGTTTTCTAACTTTTGACTTGTCTTTTTATTAAATAGCTCCTAAAATTTAAAGAGTGAATACCCCAAAAGGGAAAAATCTGTTGCTAGCAGATATCAGGTTATTAAACTCTTATTGATAATGATAAATACATTATACTGTATTTACAACAGAGTAGGAATAGATTGTAAACTCTTCTGGGACTGGAACACATTTGTAAGTTTGAGGAAGGGCCTAGCACAATGGGCAAATACAAAAATCATGATTATGATCTCTAATCATAACTGCAGTAGTAACTAAAGCAAATTGTAAGTAGGAAGGTATCCTTAATGTAAATGTTTTAATGCAACTATTTGTATTTGTTGCAACATGAACAGTAACTTTCTCTTTATGGAAATATTGATGACTAAGGCTATCCTTTACAGAAGACTTTTTATTGAACTATAAACGTTTGAAATCTGAACACCGAGTATTGCTGCTCTTGATCTTCATGCTTTCTTTAACTTTCCGCCTAGTAAAGACATTCTTGTACAAATCAGTTTAAAGATACTTCTATAGAAAGATAAATACTTGCGAGCAATGGGCAAAGAAAAGGAAAAAGATTTTGTAACTTACCTCATATCTAGCATTAGAAGAGCAGCTAAAGTCGATTCTACTTCCCTTTGGTCATAGAGTAAGAGAAGGAATTTGGTGTCACCGGAAGGATTTACAGCAGAGCTACAGCAAACTCCAGTTCATTCAAAGATTGCCAAGCTCACTAACTGCAAACTTTTTGAGAACAGAGGTGTGGTAGAAAAATGAACAAGTGTTCCTGAAGAAAACAGTCAATTTCAAGTGCATATTGCAATGATTTGGGAGTGCAGTGTTTGCACTATGAATTCTCTGTTTGACCGTTGATTCATTAAAATTTCATGTTTCATTAGTATACTGTAAAATTACATTAAAGAAATTCACTTTTGTGAGACATGTCCATGTTAATCCAGCTGGATGCGTTCTGAAATGAAATACTGATAAAATGACTGTGGCATTGTATTATGTATGCCTTCATTTTTAAGTGGATTTTTATTCTGGTGACAGACTACACCCTGATGTGGTCATCTATGAGTATGTTTGTTAGTAATGAAAACAATATTTGTAAATGCAGCTGTCTGTAGACTTACTATTTAAAAGTACTGAAGATACTGTGTGAAGCTTTTGTTTTACATTTGCTGAAATCCATGAAGACTAAAGTCAATATGTAATTTATCATGTTTCGCTGACAGTCTCACATTGCTATGTCCTATATGATTCAAGAAGTGATAACATGCATTTTAAGTCACTGACTATAATTGTGTGACAGGTCATTTATTGTAATATAGAAGTTTTCTTGCAGGGTTTGAATAATTGTATTTTCTATAATCTCTAAACATAACTGAATTTTTAATCTCAGGGCTTTTTTTAAAACAGCTTTTCTTGCAGTAAGCAGAGAAAAAGTTATCACACAATGAAACTTGGAAATAAGTGTCGTCTCTAATATTTTTGTAACAATATATTTTCTGTAACTTTAGCAGTTTTTGGATGCTTTCTGATTTTTTTTAAGAAGCATAGGTCAGGCTATTATACAGAAGGCACGTGAAAGAATTTTGTACTACTTAAAGTAGTAAAAGGAGTTCAAGTATTAAGTAAAATTATTTCTTTAACTCTTAGATATTATACCTGTATGTCTGTAGAATGATTATCTCATAATACATTCAATTGCTTTGTGTGGCAGGGATGAATTGCTTGGAAATCCTATCAGAGCTTTTCCCGCTTATTAATAATGCTAAAAATGTCAAGCATCTGTTACGTCCCACTAGTATATGTAATGTTAACAGTACAACAGTAGATTTAATAGTAATGAAACACCAAAATGCCCAAAGAAAAGTACATAAGGTTAAACTGAATAAATTAGACTTTCATCTTTTTTTTTTCCTTTGGTCACTTTTTGATTTAAACTTTTTTTGCCTTGTTTTGTTACATGGGTGGTAAGCATGGGGAATATGTGAAAATGTTACACTTTGGAACTAATTTAAGGGAATTTGACTAGAACCATCTGTTCCTGCCTCCTAATCTTCAAGCCGCTCTTGAAAAATAGACCAAACCTTATTCCAGGGGGCTAGGGGATACAACTAGCTAGAACAATATGCTAAAGTATAACTGTAGCACATAAAGATACCTGAATCGCATTGATCTGCAACGGCCTGCTCACTGCATCTGGGCACACTTAAAACCTTTCTTTTAACATAATCAGTGAAACTTCTATGCTTTACAAAACCACATGCCCCCCCCCCCGCATTTTGGGGTCGCATGACACCTCTAGGATGAAATGTACAAAATCATATCACCTGCTTGTCTTTGACATACATTCCTGCTTCAATGAAGCAAGCCTACTTACTATCCATATTCAATTATGCAATAGAATAATGCTATAAACCTACAAAGAAACTGCTCATTTGCTCATTGTCTCACTTCCTTTTTTTCTTTTTTTAAAAAAAAAATGAGACAGTTGAGATGCTGTAGCAAAATCCCCCAAAAAACAATTTAATGCCACCTGTTAGTTGCCTGAATGAGAGGATATTGGCATCTGGCCATGGGATTGTGTGGAGACAAATTTTTGGGTGGATATCAACTGCTTGCCCATTTATTCCAAATGTTCCTATTCACCTTGCTGGGCCTCCCTGTGGCATTCCCTTATTGCTGGATCAAGCCTCTAAAACTCTCATCTGTGAGTCCTGAAAGGTACAGACCTTTCTCCCCAGACTGTTCCAACTTTGTATGAACTCATTAGGTGAATTGGAGAGTCAATTTGTGCCTAAGTGCCAGCCATTTGCAGAAAATAGTTAAATACAGGCAGCACCATCATTGGTGGTTTGTTTTTTTTTTGTTTGTTTGTTTTTTAAATGAGGAGCCAAATTGGCATCTGAATGAATAACAGCTGGGTGAAGCCAATCAAAGGCAACACTGGGCAGACAGTTGTAAGAACAAGAGCGCTTTGAAGAAATTGTTCTTCTTCGAGTGTCCCCGTGGGTGCTCCACATTAGGTGTCGGGCTCGCCCGGCGCCGCAGATCGGATCTTCCAAGCAGTTTCTGCCGGACCGTGCATGCGCCGGTGCGCGCCACTCCCCCGCACGCTCCCGGCCACGTGCGCGATCCGGTCCCCGCCAGTTCCTCTTAACCGCCGTCGGCTGCAGACGGAATCCGAACTAGGCTAAGGCCAAGTAGCGTATTCAATGACTTTAACTGTTTTTTCTTTAAAGTTTTTCAAGTACTTAGGCTACTGCAAGTTAGCCGGTTGTTATTTTTCAAAAAAAAAAACCAAAAAAAAAACCAACAAACAAACTACAAGCGGGACAGCTTCAATCCAGTCCCAGTAACAAGCGCCGGAGGCCAGGAGCATAGGGCCATCAGCCCTCCTGCTGCAGCAGGCCATCAGAAGGGGAAAATAGCACAGAGAAGGTGCTAAGTACCCGTTTAACAACTGAAAGACTCACCAACAATGTCCTCTTCAGGATTTAAAAAATGTGAGTCCTGCCGAGAGGTGATGCCAGCGTCTGATGGGCACAGTCTATGCATAAGGTGCCTTGGGGAGTCCCATGTTGCACAGAAATGCTCCTTCTGTGCTAAATTAACAGCTAGAGCAAGGAGAGACAGGGAGATGCGGCTTAAAATGCTGCTTTTCGACAAGGCCCTCCAGCCAGACGTGCCGGAGCGGCTGCAGCAGGAGGGACCCTCCGGGGCCCATAAAAGGAAAGCTGCCTCCCTCACCCCATCAGCGCAAAAACGGAGGAAAGTCTCCCCAGCCCGATCCCTGCCGGCAACAATAGCGAGCGGGACGGGAGGAGCGAGCAGCCCCCAGCCACAGCAACAGCTGATCGGCGGCGGCACGAAGAGCCACGTGGAAGCGGCTCAGCCTCCAATAATCAGCCAGCCGCCCCGCACCGCAGGCAGGGCGGCGGCTAAACAAGCGCTGGTACCGACGGCACCGCAGGCAGCGGCACCGACCCCCGGGGAACCGACGGTGCAGAGCGTGCAGGCACGCAGCCTGCAGGCACCGGAGGACACCGCACGTGCGGCACCGCCCTCGAGCGTGCCAAGCTCGGTGCGGACGGGGCCGGGATCCCCTGTACGTCAGGGGGCGGAGTTACCTCCTCAAGGGAGGGGGAAGGCTGCACACAAGAGGAGGCATTGCAGCCCCTCTCCGCACAGGGCTATGGAGTTGCTTTCTCACAGCCCTCCGCTTATGTTGCAGACTCCAACCAGAAGGCAGGGGTCCCCCCTAGCCTACCCGGAGCCCCCTTCTCCATTTTTGCAACCAGCCTCACCCTGGCTGGGACCACCTTCACCCTTCCTGGGGTTTGAACCGCTGGACTATCGCTCTCTCCAGTGTCTCGACGATCTCCCTCCCCCAGACGCAGAGGGTATGCACCAAGGGAGTGGTCTAGGTCACCTTCCCAAGAACAGTGCCTATACTGCCATGGTCGCCCCTACCACACGGGGCATAGACACCATCGGCAATCTACTAGGGAAAGATCCCCACAGACGAGGGCAATTACGACCGGGGACAGAGACTCAAGCATCTCAGGGGGGACTGGTTATGGAACCCTGAGATTTTCCCTCGCAAACCTCTAGTGAGAGGGTGTACCATCACCAGCAGGAACCGGAAGGGTCCAGAGAGACGTACCCCAGCGGTTCCTCGCTCTCCTCCCCGGATGAGGCTACGGCCCCGGGGGACGTCCATCCTCCGGACGATCTCAAACAGTTCCAAGAGCTGTTTTACGAGGGTGGCCTTCACGCAAGGCATCCAGACAGCAAAGGTGCAAGAGAAACACCATAAGCTCCTCAAAAATCTGAGACCTCCGGCCTCCTCCAAAATAGCAATACCGCTTGATGACGCAATCTTGGAGTCTGCCACTATGATATGGCAGACTCCTGCGACTATTCCGCCTGTCCACAAGAGAGCAGAAAAAAAAAAAAATACTTCATGCCGACAAAGGGCACGGAGTTCCTGTTCAGCCACCCACAACCAAATTCCTTGGTGGTGGAGTCGTCGCAACGTGGGGGAACGGACAAACATGCCAAAAAGCTAGAGCTGTTGGGCAGAAAGGTCTACTCCTCCTCCACTCCACTGTTGCGAATGGCAAATTACGCAGCGCATCTAGCGAACCATAATTTCGACAACCACATTAGGTTAACCTCCCTCATGGACTCGCTTCCAGAGGGGCAAGAAACCAGTGCTCAAGGCCATCATGCAAGAAGGCTACGCGGCCTCGAGGACGGGAGTTCAGATCGCCCTGGATGTTGCAGACACAGCAGCACGCTCCACAGCTACGGCAGTGGTGATGCGAAGGGAGTCCTGGCTCCAGACTCCGGGTATACCGAGGGCCTGCAGACAGAGATAGTCGATCTTCCCTTCGACTCGCAGAAGCTGTTTGCTGAATTAACTGACTCGGTCCTTCATTCCAGTAAAGATTTAAGAGCCACACTTAGGACCCTGGGGATTTATACCCCTCCATACAGAAAGAAAAAGTACTACCCTCAACAAAGACGGTACCAGTACCAGCAACAGCGTCCCCAGTACCACAGGGGTTACGAGCAAGGGCGACATCAACAGCACCAGCAGTACAGAACTCCCAGGCGACATTCCCAACAGAGCCGTGCGTCCTCGGGGCAGGGCCAAAGGCCACAAGTTTGACACACAGATCCAGGGCTGCGCCATCACTACCATCGCAAGGTCATCCGAAGCGGTTATTCCACCATCGCCTCCGACCATTCTATAACCAGTGGCAAAGGATCACCACAGACAAATGGGTGCTGGAGATCATAGCCACGGGGTACGCCATCCCCTTCCAGTCGCTCCCACCGCCATGACCTCCACCCAGGCCCCACCTCCAGGAGGCCTCCCACGTAGCGAGGCTCAAGCAGGAGGTAGACCATCTCATGCTCATAGGGGCAGTGGAAAGAGTGCCGGAGCAACTGCAAGGGAGAGGGTTCTACTCGAGGTACTTCCTCGCGGGGAAAAAGACAGGAGGCGGGAGGTCCATCTTAGATTTTCGAGGCCTCAACCGGTACCTGCGCAAGCAACGCTTTCGGATGATCACAATCGCCTCCATCCTTACGGCACTAGACGATGGAGATTGGTTCGCAGCCCTTGACTTATAAGACGCGTATTTTCACATAACTATTCATCCGGCTCACCTACGATTCCTCTGGTTTTTCATGGTAGGCAAAGAACATTTTCAATACAAGGTCCTACCGTTCGGCCTCTCCTCGGCCCCCAGAGTCTTCACCAAGACCTTGGCAGTGGTGTCAGCCTACCTGCACAGACAGGGGGTATTTATATTCCAGTATCCGGATGACTGCCTACTCAAAGGGGCCTCGAAGGAGGAGGTACTACGCATGATATGCGTCACAGCAGGCACGTTCTCTTCGCTCGGCCTGGTTATCAATCTGACAAAATCAAAGATAGACCCCACACAGGACATAGAGTTCGTAGGGGCACGCATAAATTCTATTACAGCGAGGGCGTATCTACCAGAGACTCGCTTTCGGGCCGTCGGCTCCCTCGTGCAAGTCTTCACCTTCAGCCCTACGGTGCCGGTTCTGACGTGCTTACAGCTGCTGGGCCACATGGCAGCAGCGACGTTCGTAGAACAGAACGCCAGGTTACACATGCGCAGCATGCAGCACTGGCTGGCGAGCGTATACAAACCGGCAGCACACACTGTTCACAGGGTGGCGTCGCCCACAACAGAGGCGCGCAAATCCCTGCAATGGTGGGTAAACCCCGAGAACCTGCTAACAGGGGTACCCTTCCACCAACCACACATATTGGTTTTTCTTACTACAGATGCCTCCCTCATAGGGTGGGGAGCACACATGGGCGAAGAGGTGACGCAAGGGCTGTGGTCCTCCACGGAGCAGTCACTGCACACAAATATACTGGAGCTCAGAGCAGTGTTCAACACCTGCAGACACTTTCGAGACCATATAAAAGGCAAAGTAGTCGGGATCAGTACAGACAATACCTCCACCATGTTTTATATAAATCGGCAAGGAGGAGCTCGGTCCCGTGCCTTATGTGCAGAAGCAGTCCGGTTGTGGAACTGCTGCATCGCCAACAATATAACCTTGAAAGCCTCGTACTTACCAGGCGCTCACAATGTGAAGGCAGACCAGCTGAGCAGGCGTTTCGCACTCACGCACGAGTGGCGGATCCGTCCCGATCTGCTGCAACCGATTTTTCATGCATGGGGTTTTTCCCCAGATAGACCTGTTTGCTACTCAGCACAACAAGAAGTGCCCACGATTCTGCTCCAGGGCAGGACTGGGACGGGGGTCCCTGAGGGACGCCTTTGCGATCTCATGGAGGGGCCCCCTGCTTTACGCTTTCCCTCCCACAGTGCTCATCCACAAAGTGTTGCAGAAAGCCAGGAGGGAAGGAGCCTGAATGATCCCGATAGTCCCAACGTGGGATCGACAGCAATGGTTCCCCCTACTCCTGCGCATGTCGGACCGGCCACCGATGCCCCTTCCGGTGGCGCCGGATCTGCTCACGCAAGCCCAGGGGTCCATAGTGCATCCGCACCCCCAAGGCCTGTGACTACAAACGTGGTTAATCCATGGCTCAGCTCCCTAGAGAGCACATGTACGGAGGAAGTGCAGCAAGTCCTAGAAAGTAGCAGGAGGACTTCCACCAGGAAGACCTACAAGCAGAAATGAACTCGCTTTACAGCATGGTGTTCTACCAAACAGCTAGCCCCCCTTTCGGTGCCTATGGCTGTGATATTAGAGTATTTACTGGACCTCAAGAGAGGAGGACTCTCACTATCCTCGTTTAAGGTCCACCTTGCCGCCATTTTGGCGTTCAGACACGAAGAGGAAGGGCACACGGTGTTCGCCCGTCCCATGGTTACCAGGTTCCTCAAAGGGCTGGTAAACCTATACCCCCCTCGGGAACCGCTTCCACCTTCGTGGAACTTGGACCTGGTGCTTAATGCGAAAAGGGGACCACCGTTCGAGCCTTTGGCCACGGTTTCCCTCTGCCTCCTTATGATAAAGACGACCTTTCTTCTCGCAATCACGTCAGCTCGCAGGGTGAGCGAGCTTGCGGCAGTTATGGCAACGCCACCCTGCGCTGTTTTTTCCAAGGAGGCGGTAACCATACGGCTGCACCCAGCCTTTGTTCCTAAAGTTTCTTTCTGAGTTTCATACTAACGAACCTATTGTTTACCCTCGTTTTATCCAAAGCCTCATAACTCTAACAAAGAGGCGCGCCTACACCTCCTGGACGTGAGGAGGCGCTAGCTTTCTATATAGACAGGACCAAGTCCTTCCGGAGAACAGATAGACTCCTAGTCTCTATCGCTCCCAAATCAAAAGGAGAATGTCTCTCTTCGCAGAGAATCTCAAAGCACATCGTATCTTGCATAAAAATGTGCTACAAACTCAAAAAGACTCCTTTACTGGCCATGCCCAGGGCTCATTCCACTAGGGCGGTGGCAGCATCAACAGCCTTTTTTCAAGGGCGTTGCGCTAAAAGACATTTGCAGAGTGGCGACCTGGTCATCCTGTGACACCTTCGCCAAACATTACGCCCTTCACAGGGTATTCCAAGAGGATACCCGTCTCTCGGCAGCGGTCCTCTCGGAGACAAGCTGCACATAATCCGATTACCCACCTCCTATCTTGGGTTACTGCTGGGTAGTCACCTAATGTGGAGCACCCACGGGGACACTCGAAGAAGAAAGAAAGGTTACTCACCGTAGTAACGGTGGTTCTTCAAGATGTGTCCCCGTGGGTGCTCCACTACCCGCCCATCCTCCCCGCTCCGGATCTCTGTTTAGTGTTTTGCAGGAACATCCGAGGCGGTTGGTCAAGGAACTGGCGGGGACCGGATCGCGCACGTGGCCGGGAGCGCGCGGGGGTGTGGCGCACACCGGCGCATGCGCGGTCCGGCAGAAACTGCTTGGAAGATCCGATCTGCGGCGCCGGGCGAGCCCGACACCTAATGTGGAGCACCCACGGGGACACATCTCGAAGAACCACCGTTACTACGGTGAGTAACCTTTCTTTTTATCTAGAACAGAGGTGAGCAAGCTTTTTACATCGGGGCCCCACTTTTCCTCCATGCAATTAGCAGCCCCCACCCAACCTATCTAATGAAATCCAAACCGATGGAAATTTCAGTTATGTTCATATAAGGCAGGAAAAATAAAACCTTTCACCAAGTGTAAGTACATATGTAGAATGTAAAAGCTTTATTAATTGGAATGTAAATGTGAATACGCAGACATAACAGTAATGTATTTCAACATTTTTATTGAGATGAATGAGCCTGAGATCCAGCAGCAGAACATGCTGCAACTCCACTAACAAAATTTCTGCCCCCCACTTTGCTCATCCCTGGTCTAGAATGTCCAGTTTTAAGATATTTTTATATTTAGTCTGAGCCTTGGATTTCTTTTGGACTTAGCAATGGTATTGTATCCCAAGCAACTGTCAAATATATCCACTTGCACCTTTGACTTGCCAGAAAAAATGTGCCTTACCTTATCAGTCAGACTTGACCAGAGTTATCCATGAGTTTGTAATCTCCAGGTTAAAGTCATGCCACTCTGTCAAAGCTGCAACTGGTAAAAATGTAGTTGTCCAATATACTTAACATCAGAGGTCAGCAGGGGTGGAGTCTTTGTGCTACCTTCTCCTTGTGTGCTGGCTCCCTGTTTGAATGCAGAGTCTAGTTCAGGTATGTCTTTGTAATTAAAAGTCCTTGGGATCTACTCAAGATACTTCAGAAATCATCCCTACCTCCATAAGCCAGCACTCCCATGACAACAAGTGCATTCAATTTGATCTATTGCGCAGTGATGGAGGGGCTTGTTAAACGAGACACACCCTTTATTTGGACTGGATGAGGACTTGAAACTCACTTCAGGAAGAGGAATAAACTATTGATCTCCCCACTTTCAGAACTACATGCAAAGCTCATTTCTTTACATAAATGCTTTCGTAAACTAATCCAGCTCTTTCTTCCTGTGTGAGAGAGATCTTACCATCAGTTGTAACAGCCTTACTCATAGGCCAGCATCCCAATGGGCTTGTAATATGCTCAGATAATACGGCCCCAAAGGCCATCTGTGTATCTAAAGCTGACTTACGCTAACGCTGGAAGTTGATCAGTTATGCTAATTCAGTTATGTGAATTATGTAACTGAATATGACATAACTGAGGGTGACTTACAGTGGTGTCTACGCTGTACTGTTTGATGGGAGATGCCCTCCCACTTTTCGGAGGAGTGAAGTATGGACATTAATGATTGAGCACTTTCCCATTACCTTTATGTGCCTTCACTAGACCTGCTAAATTGACACCACTGTATCAATGGCAGCATGGCGATTTTTAGGTGACAGCGTAGATATAGCCCTGGAAGAATAGATGCTGCCTTCTGTCAGCTTTCTAGGTGATCACAGGGGCATACTTATAATTATAGACCTTGTGTTACATAGGAGTTGTTCAGCAGGGACAGGTGTCAATTGTGTCGAAGCTGAGTCCCCAGGAGTAGAACCCAGATAGCACTTTACTCCTCTATAAGCCCCTCTTTGATTAAATCCTTCTGTGCCTTGTAGCGTTAGCTGTCCCTGCTCCGTCAGCTGCCCACAGAACAAGGAAGATTTCCTCCTGTGGAGCAAATCAGAATAAAGAGAGAGAGAGAGAGAGAGAGACTTCCCTCCCAGTGATTTTGTATTTGGGGACTTTGCTGCATAATTTCCAAATTGCTACTCAGTTATGTACCGATTTACCATATAACTTGGCAACCATTTTTGCATAATTGAAGGCAAAAAGTATAACAAGTTCTTGATCATAATACCTTGGATCTTCACAAAAAATGCATCCAAGTGCAAACTGGTTGTTTTTTGGCTATTTTTCTTACATTACTATGTAATCTCTCTGTGTGGTGGTGTGAATTAAGGCACAAAGATGAGAAGGCAACAAAGAGCACAAAAGCTACAAAAAAAAGCATGAGTCATCCAGTTCGTCTTAGTATGTATGCCGGTAAATGTATGGTAAAAGTGTGCATGTGCAGCCATATTAATGGTTGTCTTACATAGGCAATAAAACTATAAAATAGGAAAACCAGTGCCTGCCACAAAGAGCTTGCAGTCAATTTGGAAAGCCCAAATGAGATGCACATAGCAATGAGTGACCATGAGATAAAATGTATTTCAGTAGCGTAACATCTCTTGCTTTTTAAAAAAAGGAAATAACTGCTACCGACCGTGGCAAGTTAATGCAGTTTTTAGTGATGTATTTTATTTCATTTTTATAGAAAAGCTGTATTTTTTATAATCATTTTACCCAGTGGCTGAGCAATAGTTATCCAGCATGCCTTTTTGTATCCTTTCACCCTCTTGAATGCATGATTTAATTCATACAGCTACTTGTGACTGGAAGATACTTCCTAGTGTGGTGGAACAGAATTGGTCTTCTACTTTTGGGGGGCCTATCAGCATTAATCTGCCTCAGTAAGAAATAGTTTTTTCCTTGTTTCTAAGCAGAGAGGTTCAATACTCTGAACTGTTTCATGATATGTTTTAACTTTTGATCATCCAGTGCTTCCTGTGTATTGAATTGTACTTCCTGTGTGTACTGGAAGCTCTTTATAGCAGGGACCATGTTCTGTTTATTCCGTGTTGTATTTGCCACCAGGACACCTGAGTGCGTTTTATAAATTGTGCTCATCAGCCTTCCAAGTAAAAAGAGCAAACCCTGCTTCTTTATGGCTTCCAATTTTATGACAGAGTAATTGTTTAAAGGGAACAAACTTGAGTTCAGGACTTTATAGGGTATCCTTGAGCCAGAAGAAAGTTGACCTGTATTCCAGCAATGAAGCTGTGTAGTACTGTCATTAAGTGCTGATGTAGTTAGAGCTTGGCCATGCATTATCCCAGCATTCTTCAAACCTACTGTAAGCAGACTTCATGAAATGGCAGTTTGTCTAAGCCCTGTCTCTATTAGCATGTACACAACCTGCACCAGTTGCTGGCTGTACCTGTATTCTGGTGTAGTGGTTCTCAAACTTTTGTACTGGTGAAGCCTTTTACACAGCAGACTTCTGCGTGACATCCCCTCCCCCAACTTATAATTTAAGGACACTTAATATCAGTGTGCTGCCTTTTTTTTTTTTTTTTTTTTTTTAAATAGTACTGAGCTGTCTCTCCACCTTCATTCCCCAGTCAGTCCCATTGCTGAGGTGCCGGTACTCGATACCAGAAAGTACTGGCACAAAAATAGCACTGCTTAGTACTATTATAAATGGTACAGGCTGACAGTTTGTAACCCTGCATGTAATAACCTTGCAGCTGCAATTTGAGAACCACTTACCTGGAGTGTCTCTTTATAGATTAAGCCTTCATTGAATCAGCAGGAAAATGGACAAAGATTCAAGTACATGATTCAAAATTCAGTCTCCGCATAAATGATCTTAGAGTACAGGCTGGCTTCTGAGTAGGCCTTATGTTCAGTTTCTCTGGCCACCATCAAATTGTAAAAAACCAAATGCACCTGCTGCTTTCAGCTAAAAACAATGTTAATCGAATCACTGATCCTATATTTATATTTTTGAAAAACTGCCCAGAAAATTGTTCACTTTGGTCTTTTCATGTGATTTCAAAGTGGTAATTACTTGATATGTCTGGTCAGTTCAGTGGTCCCTGTAGTCTGGTATTCAAGAGTGGTCAGAGCTAGATGCTTCAGAGAAGAATGAAGAGGTATTAAAAAGGTATTGGTATATGCGTCTTGACTGAGAGATTGACTCATTACTATTGTGCTGTTCTGTTGCAGGTAGTAACCATTAACACAGAGTAAAGATACTTCCTGATCATAAGGTTTTATCATAAAATTATCAAATTCAATTGTATGGACATGGAAGTGTTAATGTCCCATGTAGAATAACCGTAGACGTGTAATGAAGAGCCAGTTGATATATTTGCACCTTGGAAGAGTATGCACACTGTGCTATTAAGTAAGCCAATGTTGTGAACCAAACAATTACTATGTAACATGGAGTGATTCATAAATCAATCAGTCTAAATCTTTCAATACTATTGTTAAAGTCTTCTAGTTCATAGTTACTGTACAACAGCACTGTAAGCGGACTTTGTCAGTAACATGAATACAAATTCAGGGTATATTGGATATGTTACTAAGCTCTGTACAGAGGCAGGGAATGATTTAAAAAAACTGAACTTATAATGGCTATGTCTACACTAGCACCCCCCTTTCAAAAGACACATTGGGTATGCCAGTGAGGGATAAGGGGATTTCGACATCTGTGGGGTCCTTGTACGAGCTGCGCACAATCAAAAGCGGCACTATCTAAGTGCCATGGTTGCCATTATGCTAATGAGGAGCTGCATATTCATAGCAGTGCCTCACTAGCATATCCTGATGTCTCTTTAGCTTCCTACTTTCAAAATGGGGGTGCTAGTGTAGACACAGGCAATGTGTTTTAATAATAGTAATAATGGTATTGGTTTCAGCCTCTCTAGTGCAGTCCAAGCTGGTGGTATGAAAGGAAGTTATATTTTAAAAAAAACCAAAAAACAAAAAACCAACAAAACAAAAAAAAATCTCTGAAAGCCAATCCTCAAAGACAAACATGCTTGATTACGTTTGTAGTTTAAAAAAAAATCTTTTCTTTCACTTCTCAAGAATGGCTACTTCCAACTTGCTTGATGAAATTCAGTGAATTTAAAGTTGGTCTTCTGAGGACTGTTACAGGAGAATCCTACAAAGCTTTATAGTTTTTCATTATTTTAGTGTAAGAGGTGATGTGATACAATGTAAAATGTGATGCCTACTGAATTATTTCAGAGACTAAAACCAATAATAAAGGCCAGCTGTTTGATTTATATAATTCTCAGCGATAGTAAAACTAATCTGAGCTACGCTGAAGCTCAGCTTTTTTGTTATAACAATTCATAAACATTTTCTGGAGAAACTTATTGATTTATTTTGCAATCTACAATGGCAGTTTTAGCGTAGGTGGAAATCCTAGCTGTATGTAAATTTAGGTGACTTACTTTTTATGTCTAATTGTGATCCTGTGCTGTTAAAGCCATATCCTTCTCAAGTTATTCATGGGGGTAGACTCATTCATTCATATGAATGAAATGAGCTGAGGGTACAACATTCTCTAATAATGAATCAAGACAAAACTTGGGAAATAATTTATTTACTGTATTCGAGACAGGTGTTGTTGAATTCTACATAGACTGAAACCTGTCTGAAGAGTAATTTTCTGATATTCCACATAACAATTGTGGAGTCTTCTTAATAAGAGGGTTAGCCTATATTTTTATAGAATGTCAATTTTAAACCCTATTTTACAATCAATACCTAAGATTAGTTGAACTGGAAACACTAAAAATAAAGTTTTTACTTTATCAAAACAATGTATTATTTGTATATCTACCACACACAGGAAAAACAATGATCCTCTAAAAATCATAGTATATCTTCCAATGAAAAACACAACTGAGTTTTTACTATGGGAATTTTAAGCATTTTTGTGTGAAGTTTATTTGAAATATCAGGCATGCGTGAAACTCCTAACTTTATTATAAAGTCTTTATTTTTAGACAGCATGATGCTTTGATAATTTGCCAGATTCAAACATCAGGGGGATATTTTCGACTTTGGGTTATTCCATCAGTGCACATTAAAAGTAAGCAATAGCAGCTATACATTTTCCTGGCCTTTTCTGCACTAAAGCAAGGAACAGTTTAGTTGACAACACTGAATGACATGCAGTATGAAAGTGAAATAACATACCTTTCCCTCTGTAGAAGTAGTCCACATTCTACACACTAGAGGGATGAAGCACTGAAACTGTACATAAAACACTTAGTTTATAAAGGTCTGGAATTTTTAGATACTATAACAGTGCATTATGCTTGAATCATGTATGGTTTGTTTCTTAGTAACATTTATAGTGCGGTGGCTAGTGTTCTGTAGTATTTTATACCATTGGAAAAAATACAAGAAAAGTAGTAATGTTTGATGGGCTGGAGTATAATCTAGAAATTAGGACACAGGAGTTGGAGTTGAGGGACCAACTCTTGGAAGGGCATTTATTCACTCCCTGATCTCAATGGATTCCTGCAGAGAGGCTATCGAAACTTTTGGGCTGTGTCTACACTACAGCAATCTGTCAGCAGAAGTGACTGTTGGAAGGGATTTTTCTGGCAAAACTTCTGTCGACAGGTTGCGTATACACACACAACCAGATCGACAGAGTAATTCGCTTTGTCAACAGAGCAGCCAGACTGCCCAGCCCTCTCAGAGAATGGGTGACCGAAAGTTCTGCAAACAGGGCTGCCTGGTGAACAGGAAGCCCTGTCCATAAGCAGAAGGGCCCTGGGACGTTTACATTGTGCTTTTGTCGACAGAACTCAGTTGACTGAAGCGTAATTCCTCAACACTGAGAGGGATAATACTTTTATGGAAAGTGCTTTGTTTTGTCAAGACTCTCTGACAAAAAGCCTTTTGCATGTCAGTGCTCCCTGAGTTTTGTTGACAAAACCCTGTAGTGCAGACACTGCCTTGGAGAGGTATTTGTACATTTTCTGCTTAATGAGCCTTGGCAGTGCTGTTTTGTGCCCTCTCCCTCTGTAGGAGACTTGCCTGTGCCATTCATCAATCACTTCTTCAACAACCAAAGCAAAGCATAGGTGGACTGCATAAGGAGCAGGGTGAAAGCCACAATCCTGCTGAAGTTCTGCTCCTGTTTCCTTGCTTACTCGGAGCAGGGAGATAGATTTCTGTCACTCTGTTACTTGTCTCTGGACAAGTGTGGCATAATTAAGACTGTTACTGCAAAGGGAATTTTCTAACCACAGCTGCAATTTGTTGCCTGTACGCATAGGTTACACCACCCATCTCCCCTCCCTCATCATAATGAAGGTGCTTGGTGAGATTCATTCCTTTCAAGGGACAGTTCATGGAAAAAGGTGGGAAAGGAGTTTGAGTTCTTCATTGTAATATTTCACTTGTACAATGTTAAGATTCCTTTTTGGGCTGTGTGTCTGCTCCGAGTGCCAAATGCAATGACAGGTTGCCACTGTCGATATCTTGCACATTATCAGGTTCCTCTGAGACGTCCTCTGCCAAGAACTTCAAGAAGATCTCTGCTGCCATGCAAGGGATCTTAGCTGTTAACAGAGCATGAGGGAGAACTGTGTGAGCCATTCTGTCTTGCTGAAGGTGCCAGACTGCACAGCAGGGAATGGCGCCTGGAAAAAAGACATGAAAAAACACTGTAAATGCCTGAACAAAGTGATGCCTCATGGGACATTTTGCCCAGTCTCAAGATGCCTGCACTCTGTTCTGAGGTCTCGCAACACCTAGCAACAGATGGAGTTACCGGGCACTGTAGGATGCCTACCCACAGTGGGGTTGCTCTTGCTGTCAACAGCAGGGGAGCTTAGAGGTGGGAGCAATCTGTTGAAAGAGGGAGCAAGTGTAAACACGCTTTGACTTTTTGGTGGCTTCTGCACGCTGACATTAGTTTTCTTGACAAAACTCAGTAGTGTAGTCATGCCCTATATGGATCAATTCAGTTCATCTTAAACCAATTGTAAACTATGGTAGAGTGAAATATCTTTTCACCGGTTTAAATACACTGATTCAGAATAACACTTTCAATTAGTTCAGTTGCCAGGCATGCACCCTCATGCCTTTGTTTCATAATGAACTTTTCTGACCCTTAACCTGTGAAAGGTATCAGAACTTGCAGCAGGAGCCTGAGTTGGAACAATTCCACAAATAAGGAAGTACCTACTTTCATCGCCCCTGCTGCCTTCTTCAGAGAGCTTGGGGTAGGTTCTAAGTTGGTGCAAACAATCAAAGCTCCAAGTTTAAGTCCAGGGAGCTATGATCTCTTATGTCCCCTGAGGCTCTGTTCTATTTCTGCTTGAGGATCCTGCAGGTAGTCCTGTCATTGGAGAGCGAGGAAAAAGGGGCATTTGTTTTACTGGAGTGCTGCTTTCTATCTGAGATACTTTTGTCTCCAGGAGGACCATTTTCTAGGAAGTGGGAAAAGTGTAACTGCATTTCATTATCTGAGATGTTGGTGTCAAGCTTGCTTCCCAAGCCAATCGTGGGACTTTAAGGAGCGAGTTCTGCTGTGCATTGCTGTTTCTATAGAAGTTGGTGCTAGCTATAGGTTGCTATTGGCTAGATGTTCTTCCACTGGAAACAGTAGGGTGAGGAATTTTTGTACAACAGGACTTAGTTCATGTTGAGGTGTGCCAGAATTAGATTTTTATGTTTCTGAAAGCTAATGTGCTTAATTTAAATGTATTTAAATATTCACAATGTGTTAAAAATGGGAGAGATGGAAAATGGGTTACCAGACAACTGTTTAATGACTTCAAGATTTATAAAGCTTAATTTTTTCAGGGTTAAAATGTTAAATGGTCAACATTACATGTCAGAGTACAAAGTAAATTTCCTTAAACTAATAAGCCCTCGAGCAGCAGTTTTCTTATTTTGCCAATCTGTTAATTTTGACTATTATTGATGGCAATATGCTTGTTGGTTTGCATGTACAGTGAAACTGACGTGAACCAAAAAGCCTTCCAAGCCTTAGCATTTTGTAAGTAGATCCTTTTAAATAGATTCCAAGTATTAGCCCCATCTAGTGCACTTTTATTTAAACTGACTTTCTTCAATACTTCACTCTTGTATTTGTAATCACCCTGTCAAAACTTTCTCTGAATCCCAATAAGCAAGTCATGTTTCTTGATAACATCGCTTTGACTGAACCACCTCAAACTAATTCCTTCATTGAAATAGAAGAGCTTCTAAGGCTATGTCTAGATTCAAGAGATCTGTCAGCAGAAGATACTCAAAGTGCACAAAGCATTTGCTTATTTCCTACCAACAGTTCTGTCTGGGGAGGCTCTGCCAACATTTGACCTGTCTATACAGGGCCAAAAGTTGGGGAAACCCTCCTCTGCCAACACCTCCCTTCTTCCTCAGGGAATGAGGATTACCGGGTTGTTGGCAGAGGGCTCCCGGAGCCTCAGACTTCTGTTGGCAGACCTCCGGGCCTAAGAGATTATGCCACTCTTATCCTCATAAATCATAAATGTAGTAATTCAGTCTTCAGAGGCACAGTTAAATAATGTTAATAATTTATCTGGAGCATTATAGGATTTTCCAAGTCATTTCTTTTATGGAAATTCATGATTTTTATAAAGGGCACAGACATATTGCCGTATTCACTTTTTCCCCCACCTCTTCAAACACTGGCAAGCACATGGCAACAATAATGCACACCAAACTCGCACCCACCCACCCTGGCATCCACCTTGCTTCCCTGTCACACCCATTTGCATAATCCTGACCATAAAGGGCTTGAAAATGCAGGAAACCACGTTGTCTTTTCGTTAATCTCTACCATTGAAGACACAATAGGGATAGAAAACAAAGTTGATTTATGCTTGGAAGAAAAAATCCTCTCCATCAGTGATTTCCTGCTGTTTCCCATAAAAACAAGAAATTCAGAAGAAAACTGAAGGGCTGTAATATTTCACCTTTTTGTGCTCCATTAAAAGCACAACCAGCAATCAGGAAATCTATTTTTGTATTTTAATTGGTGGTTTAGTTTAGGGATCAGCTCATTTCAAAGCTCATCCTGATACTTTTTTTGTTTTATTTCTTTTGTGGGTAAAACTCCCTTGACAGACTTGAGTTGTATGATGTTGATACAAAACTTACTTGACTTTAAACCCTTGTACTCCGAGTGGAGCCTAGGTTGCCTAAAAGTCTCCTCCACTTCACTCTGTCTTAGGACAAAACTTCTAGCTGACTGTAGAAGTTCCCCAGTTGACCTTCAGTCTCCATACGTCATCTCCACGTTGTCCGAGGTCTTCCTCTTTTGCATTTTCCTCGTGGGTTCCATGTGAGAGCTTGATATGTGATTCCTATTGATTTGCGAAATACTAGATTCCACTTAATAGCAACAAGGATAAGAAATACTTTGACTTCAATATTGCTGATACTTGGATTTTGTCAAGAGTGGTGTGTGTTTTTTTTTTTGTTTGTTTGTTTAAGAAAGGCCCTGGGAGAGAGTTTGTTTAGCTGTGCTCAGGAAAGGAAGTGCTGGGATGTTCCTGTTCCTGCTTGTCTTCAGGCCCACAAACTTGCCAGCATGTACAGCCTCTATAAGAGGTAAGGGATGTAGGGGAGGCTTGGGAACAAGGGAATAGTGGGATTGAGGAAGCTGCAGCCTAGATGCTGGAGCTGCCTGGTATCTCTCTACCTGTGCTCTGTAGGCTATGCTCTGCTCTGGGGCTGCAGCCAGGGTAAAAACCACTGGACGTGCTCTGGACACGCTGAGTTCTAACCCCAGGAGAGAACAATGAGAATCGACACACAGCTTCTAGGGCCTCCAGCACCGTTCCCCCCGCCACCCACCACAGGAAGTCTTAGTCTCTAGGCTGTAGCTCTCCTCCCTGCTGCTTTCGTGGGGCTGCAGCCAGAGATGGCCCATCCCAGTGCATTGTTCCTTGACCTCAACCTCGCAAACCCACCTTCCATTTACTGGCAACTGCTGGATAATGACAACTTTTTGCTGGCACCCGAGGGGTTGCTGATAAGTGGAATCTACTGCTCTGTGAGTAAATATAGTTGTTTGGTTTAGCTGGTGCACAGCCAGCCAGGAAAGTGCGCTGGCCAGTTATGGTTAGGCTTCTTTAGTCCTGTACTGATCTTTTGTTCCAAGGAAAGTCTTACGGCTAACAGAGAACAGCAGACTTTTCATACAGCTCTAGCTTGTTCCAATTCCAATGAAGTCAGCTGTTAAATTGGAATCATGCAGAAGTGAATTTGCCAGTATCACACACATCTAGCTTTTCATCTACAGTAGGAGATAAGAACACGTGATAAATATTGCACCAAAATATTTTTTCTAAAGGTTTGGTATTTCTTATCGTTCATGAATGCACAGGACTTCAGTTATAGAGCTGAAAGCCTGCATTTCCATATACACTATTCCCTTTGGCACCATGCTAAGGCATTGATTCAATACAGTCTGAGAGCAAACAACATCCTCCACTCCTATTATGAACATAATTACTTGAAAACCGTAGCTGTTCTTCAGAGCTGTCCCATTGAGCCTAGAAGTATTTAATTTCTGTAGCACAGTTAACATGGTATATCTAACTATGCAATAGTGTTTTAAAAACGTCTACTGTGACATCTTTTCTTAAGGCAAAAAATAATGAAAGTCTTAGGTTTTCCTGGTTATTTTTGACCAACTGTAACTATGCATCACTACAACTTAAAAACACAGTTCAGATCTACACTTACAAAGTTCTGTGACTGGAGTCTATTGGGGGTTAATTTTTTAAAACATTTTTGTACTGGTGTATACCCTATTGTGGGTGCAATTTTACATATTTAGCTATCTTTACCCCTTTTGGGGGGGATATTTTCTTCTACATGTAACAAGCAGTCCTGTAGTACCTTAGCATTATTGTCATTAGCTTTTGTGGGTAAGAAGGCTCATGACCTAATGAATTTATTAGTATTTAAGGTGCTACAGGACTGCTTGTTGCCTGTAAAGCTGCAGAATAACATGGCTATCCCTCTGAGACTATTTCTTCAACTTGGAATAAAGGGATTGTATCAACATTAATTTTTGCAGCATTTTTTCCACTTTTCATTCATGCTATGATGAGATGAATTTTTCTCTCAACATGAGTATTGTGACAGTAACATCTGTTCAACAATGTCTTTTTAAAAAAAAAAATGGGATTGGCATATAAAACAACAAAAAAGGATGGGGCAGGAAATAAAATAAAATCCTATGTGGAAGATGTGAGTAAAAAATATCCCTGTGTACAAAGGGAGAAGTGCAGAAGAAAGAGGCTGAGTTTGAAACAAAACAAAGCAGAATCTTTAGTGAGGTTCTTGATTATTATCCTGATCTGGCATAAGTAAAGTGGTTTTTTTTTGTTTTACTGTACTGTGTGTGAATGTTTTATTGTGGCTTTTCCTTAATAAAAAGTGAGCCGAAATAAAAACCACACCTGTAAAGGGCGGGGGGCAGTGTTTCTTTTTAAAACCTCTCTGAAGTATATTGGTAACTGTATTTAGATACATTAACAGACCTACCCACCCACTCCCACACACCTGTTTCACTGGAAAACTTAAAATTTGGTTAGCCCTCATTTTGAATTATGCCAGAGAAAGCATAAAATCTGAACTTCCTTTTAAGGGGATATAATGATTCTGAGGCAACTGCTAGAACAACTCAGATCACTCCTGCATCCATCAGAGGAGTGAAGTTTTGGGACAGCCTTCCAAGGAGAGCAGTGGCTGCCAAAAATCCTAGCTGGCTTCAAGACTGAGCTTGCTAAGCTTATGGAGGGGATGCTACAAGGGGACTGCCAACAGTGGCAGTGGTGGATCTGTGACTGCCAGTGGCCAATGAGGAAACACTGGACGTGTAGGTCTCTGAGATACTCCAGACAACTATTTCCCAGATGACTGACTGTTAGACTCCAAACACTTTGTCAAGACCCAGCTGACCCTGGTGTCAGTATTTGTGGTTGGGAAGGTATTTCACCATGGGTCAGATTTTTAGACACCTTTTCCCCCCTTTCTCTTCTTAGTGGGGTTCACTTTCGGCTTTAAAGCTGGTGTATAGGAAGTCTTTCAGTCGTGCTTTGAGGAGTTTGGTAATTGTGGTTGTATTACGCGAGTGGGTAGGTGAGGGTCTGCAGCCTGCAATGTGCAGGAGGTCAGATTATGGTCGCAATCGCGCCTTCTGGTCTTAGTCTCTGAGTTTCATTTCTGTCTTTAGGGAGGTCTGCCTTTTACTGTAATGCTGGCAGGATGGAACACTGTATTTGCATGGCTTTATTTGTTCATTGTGAAAATTTATAGTTGAATATTTAAACAAGGTAATCGGACACTGCAAAAGGGGCTATTTAGTAACATGAGTAACATAGTAGCGGTAATTCTGCTGTATGATTCTGTTTCTCCTCTGTCGTTCCATTGACAGCATACGCGTTGTATTTTAGTCAGTGTTACATTTCCTGTCTCTTGTGATTGTGTGCCATTTTACGTTACTGTAAAGTTTTTAATTGTATTTTAATTTGTTTGGATTTCTGTAGAAAAAGTGGGGAAAAAAACCCTGTACATTAAACATCACATTTCAGTGGTTCTAGCCAGAAATTTCAGACCTTTGAGATGGATGAGCATATGTATAAAGGAGCTCATATTTCTCTTGTATGAGGAAGTTTGTATTTCCATATGTAAAAAGGAGTTTTTCCGAGTTCAGACCTGGGGATCTGCAGCTGGATGAAGACATTGCAGTGCTTGGTTAAGCCCACCTTTGGTGTTGGGGGAGAAATGCGGAGTGTGAGAGTGGTAGATATTTGGTGTGGGCAGCGCTAAGGACTGAGTGCCTGAGGCCCTGCCCCTTCTGGGGTGCAGAGCTGGCCCTCATACACGTTGTCCCAAAGCATGTGCTGGCTGCTAGCACTACTGTGTGCACAGAACCTTTTGGTTGTGCTAAGCTGCCCCGCCCACAAAGCACTAGTGCCGACCGTGCTTACATCAGCATTCTAGGTGCAGGCCTACAGTTAAAATGCTGCAGTGGTGCTGCTGCAGTACTTGTCAGTATAGAGTGTCTTCATTAGACAGCTCTCCCTTCAGGGTAGTTAACTACCACCTCTCCCAGAAGTGGATTACATTGGCAGTGAACTTTTCATACCCCTGAACAATGGAGTGATACCAAAGTAAATCCTTAGTGTTACCTTTGGACTGCTAGGTCTGGTCTAAGCATCTGCGAGGGAAGTGACCCTGTGCTCCCTCTCATATATCCCTATAGGGACAGCTAAAATCTAGCCCTTCTGTCAGGGTATTTTTGAAGTACTGACAGCCCTAAGGCTTTTAAAAAAACAAACAAACAAACAAAAAAACAAAAAAAAAAGGTGACTGCTGAGATTTAAAAAAAAAGTTTTAGGTGCTTTTATTCTCTGTTTGAACTCTTGAATGCATGTGAAAGCTTTTCTTCTACAATCAGAAGGGCTAGAAGCTTAATTTTATTTGAAATGAAAGCTAAGGCTGTTATAAAGTAACAGAGAGGAAGCTGTGCTAGTCTATACACTATCAAAACAAAAAGCAGTCAAGTAGCACTTTAAAGACTAGCAAAATAGTTTATTAGGTGAGCTTTCGTGGGACAGACCCACTTCTTCAGACCATATCCAGACCAGAACAGACTCAATATTTAAGACACAGAGAACCAAGAACAGTAAGCAAGGAGGACAAATCAGAAAAAGATAATCAAGGTGAGCAAATCAGAGAGTGGAGGGGTGAGGGGGGAAGATCAAGAATTAGATTGAGTTAAGTATGCAGACGAGCCCCTATAGGCCGTGTCTACATGTGCACGCTACTTCGAAGTAGCGGCGCCAACTTCAAAATAGTGCCCGTCATGGCTACACGTGTTGGGCGCTATTTCGAAGTTGAAATCGACATTAGGCAGCGAGACGTCGAAGTCGCTAAGCCCATGAGGGGATGGGAATAGTGCCCTACTTCGAAGTTGAACGTCGAAGTAGGGCATGTGTAGACGATCTGCGTCCCGCACCATCGAAATAGCGGGGTCTGCCATGGCGGCCATCAGCTGTGGGGTTGAGAGATGCTCTCTCTCCAGCCCCTGCGGGGCTCTATGGTCATCGTGTGCAGCAGCCCTTAGCCCAGGGCTTCTGGCTGCTGCTGCGGCAGCTGGGGATCCATGCTGCATGCACAGAGTCTGCAACCAGTTGTCGGCTCTGTGGATTTTGTGTTGTTTAGTGCAACTGTGTCTGGGAGGGGCCCTTTAAGGGAGCGGCTTGCTGTTGAGTCCGCCCTGTGACCCTGTCTGCAGCTGTGCCTAGCACCCTTATTTCGGTGCTACTTTGGCGTGTAGACGTTCCCTCGCAGCGCCTTCTTCGATGTGGTGCTACCCAACGTCGAAGTTGAACGTCGACGTTGCCAGCCCTGGAGGACGTGTAGACGTTATTCATCGAAATAGACTATTTCGATGTAGTGTGAACATGTAGATGTAGCCATAGTGACTCAGAAAGTTCACATCCCGATTTAAACCATGTGTTAATGTTCCAAATTTGAATATAAATGTCAATTCGTCTGCTTCCCTTTCTACAAAGGAGCGATAATTTCTTTTCAGTAACGCAATACCTTGAGGTCATTGACAGAATGGCCCATTCCATTAAAATGTTGACTAACTGGTTTGTGGATCTGGAGTGTTTTAATGTCTGTTTTGTGCCCGTTGACCCTTTGTCTAAGGGAGTTAGAAGTCTGTCCAATATACAAAGCATCTGGGCATTGTTGACACATGATGGTATATATGATGTTAGTAGAGGAGCATGAAGAAGTGCCCGTGATTCTGTGAGTAACCTGGTTAGGTCCAGGGATGGTATTTCCAGAGAAGATATGTGGACAAAGCTGGCAGCGGGCTCTGTTGCAGGGAAAGGTTCCAGGACTGGTGTTCCTGGGGTATAGACTGTGGCTGTTAGTGAGGCTCCTCATGAGGTTGGGAGGTTGTCTGCAGGAGAGAACAGGCATGTCACCCAGGGCCTTCTGGAGTGTAGCATCCTGATTAAGAATAGGTTGTAGGTCTTTAATAATTCGTTGCAGTGGTCTGAGTTGGGGGTTGTAAGTGATGATCAGTGGTGTTCTGTTCTTGGCTTTTTTGAGCTGATCTTGGAGTAGCTGGTTTCTGGGTATGCGTCTGGCCCTGTCGATTTTTTTTTTTTTTTTTGTTTACTTCTCCTGGTAGGTAATTCAGGTTAATGAATATTTGGTAAAGTTCTTGTAGTTTTTGGTCTCTGTCAGTTGGATCAGAGCAAATGCGATTATACCCAAGAGCTTGACTGTAAACAATGGATCTAGTCACGTGCGCAGGATGGAAACTTGAAGGGTGTAGATAAGTATAGCGATCAGTAAGGCTGTTATGTATCTGCATGATTTCCAGAGTTGAGTCTTTTGAGAGGAAAAACAGGACAGGAAGCCACAGCTTTGTTGTTGACTCTGTGGGAGTGTCCAGCAGATACATTTGTGTAGTGACTGTAGCTTCATAACCACTTTACGACAGAACCAGCTAGCTTTCCCTTCCTTCCATAAACTTTTGATCCTGGTCCCCAGCCAACCTCTAATGGGACCTTCCCACCCACCTGTCTTTAATGAGGGTTAAGGTGTGCTATAGAGGATAGGAGGCTCCCTCCTGTGCCAGTTATAGGAGCACCATTCCTCTGGTTCTACTTTAACAATTTCCTTTTAAAATCTTTTACCAGCCCATTTATCTGACCACTGTACCCTTTTCCTTTGAGTACCTCCATCCCATGTTTACAGAATGGGGTGTGCCATGATGGCCTAACTCCCTTTCTGTTGTGGTTCCAGCTAAGTGCCCCCTGCCACCAATCTTGATGGGGGGAATGTGAAATCCCTTCTCTCGGCCTTGATCAATCTGGCAGTAAGGGGGAAAGTTCCTTCCCTGCCCCCATCTGCCAAGATAGGAGCAGCTAGTGTAATACCTACTGCAGAGCCTGACTAAACCTGGTCTTTTTCAGGGTTGGAGCATGGACACTGTTCTGCTCTGCTCAGGTAAAAGAGGGCTTCTCTCAACCAGCTTGTACCTATATACTCTCCTAATCCTTCCAGTCACCTGGTCTCTGTACTCATGCTGACCTGTCTGTGGGCAGTGGCTTGCATATCCTTGCTCCTCTCCTAAAGAGGTGAACCGAACAGCCCTCACCCTTAAGGTGTGGTGTTATCAAACTTTTAACAAATGCTCCCTAAATGTGCTATGTGATTTTTGTCAGTCACTCAAATGTTGTTTGTGTTTTATTTTTTTCCCTATCTCAGGAAGGTTTCTCACTAAGGACCATCTAACACTAAGATTTCAGTTTTTTGATAACCTACTTATTGATGACTCCGCTGCCCTCCTGACCCACCAAAAAACCAACAAACAAACAAAAGCCATAAAAATGCCTTTTAAAAAGGCCTGTCTCAAATAACACAAAAAATTAACCCCGTGGATAAAACCCATAATGGAAAGCTTTATCCATCAAGGAAGACTTCCAGAAAGTTATGAATATGTGAAAGGGGAAAAGATTACAGCAAAAGTCCTGATGTAACTTCAATGACGGTGATCTTCGCCAGGCAAGAGAAACATTTAAAATAACATATTTTAGCATTTGCCACGTGTAATAAACCAGAACAGCTGGTTTATTACATGCCATCTCTTTCATTTAATGCCCATCAACATTTGAGTCTTTTTCCATTTTAGAAAATGGGATTTCTGAAAGATAGTTGCACGTAATATGCGATGACGTAGAATGAACAAATTCTGCATTAACTAGTGACCTAGATGTAGTGCCCTCATGTTAAATGAGAAGCAGGATTATTTTGAATATATCTTAAGTGCAGTGTGTTTAAGTCTTTAGTATTTCAGATGCCTAGTTACGTCACAGTTGCAAATAGGTTTACTTTACTAAACTGTATCTTTAAGAGGAAAACGAGAGCTTATCAGGCAAGTTATGACAGTAAAGTCTTTGATTTTGTCTCTGCCATTGTCCGGGGGGTTTATTTGTATTGTGTAGTTAACCGAGGTTTTATGTGGGTTTTGCCACCATTCTCCTCCTTTGCAAACTGTGCGTGGGCGGGGGGGGATGGGGGGAGAACTTGGAGATGCTCTAAGCCTGGGCTACTACACCTGTGTGTAGATTAGAACCCAGGCTCCAATTCACTTTCCCACTTCACAGTGGGAAACATTGATAGTCCTACAACACCTTTCATACAATTGTCTCTCAAAGGTAGACACATTTTCTGATGCCTGAAGTGACTGGGAAAGAGCTCTAGAGCATTTTGCTACAAAGAACCATGTAATCTGTTCCCAGGCACACAAGGATGAGTGCAGAAATAGTGAGGATAAGATAATTCAGGTGTGGCTCATCAGCTGGAAGTTAATTTGGGTGGAAATAATCTGGGTGAAGGGAGTGAACCTGGCATGGACGCCTTTTAAACAGCAGTTTAACCTTTGACTTTTATAGAAAATCCTAAGCTTTCCAAAACATTGAGTCTAGCTCCTTTTAAAAAAAAAAAAATTAAAATCACAAGTTTGGGGGCTTTAGAAGTTATATATTTTGGGGCTCTTTTTACTTGCCTTCAAGTTTTTGAATCGTTAGGGTACATAGATCAAATTTTACTTTTATCTGAAACTGCGAGAGCTAGAAACTTTCTTTTAAAAAAGGAGGGCTGAGTTTGTCACAATCACATGACTTCAGGGGCTGGAATTTTGAGAAAAAAGGCCACATTCCATTGCATTCAGGTTAAAGTTCTGAGTTGACAACCTTTTACTCCTACAAAAAGAAACTGGAATAAAGTAATCACAAATCAGAGGAGAGGTCCTGTTGTCAAATGCCTGTCAAGAGTGAACTCTCAGAAAACTGTATCCTTTTTATGTCCTGAGTTTATTCTGTTTGCGTATTTCCAATGTCTATATACTTAGAGCATACATTGGCACTGTACTGGTTTACCCAACCAAGAAACCACAGAGACCATATGCAATTGGATATGTTCGAAAAGAGACCACCTGAAAAATCCAAATCTGTGCCAGAGGTGCTGTTATGAATCCAGCAGGCATAGGGCAAGTGCATAAATTAACATGAGTGGCTGCTGGTAGGAGGTATATTAATTTTCTCTGTGTACTGACTGCCTAATCTAAACATTCCAACGTAGAAACCAAAACGCTTAATATTTCAAGGCAAGAAACATGGAGATATACTACATTATCTCATAGGCGATCAGCGAGCCTCTGATAGTTCTAAGAATGAAAAAAGAGCCAAGTAGATGGAGAAGCGCTGGTACAAAAGGGACAGTTCAAATACTCATTTAGCTTGAGGTATCCAGGCATGTTTTATTTATTTATTTGCTTTAAGCAAGTAATCTTTCACAGGGAGGAAAGGTTCAAATTGATGGCAAGAGAAGAGCAAAGTGAAAATTCTGCTTTTTCAGCAACTCTTACAGATACCTCAATCTGTTTTCATTTGCAAATCCTTATGGCATGATCTTGAAAGAATTATGCCTGTTGTTCTTGGCATTTAATGATCTTACTCCATACAGCGTGAGGGACCTGCTGCTTGTCCCAAAAATTATGAAATTGAACGAGGATTGATCTTGGATGTTCTCCAGTATCATTCTTCAAATCTTACTCCCTCCCATTGCTTTTTTTTTCCCTTCCTTTAAAGAACTGCGAGTGAAATCCTGGCTTCATTGAAGGCAATGATAATTTTTCTCTTAACTTGAGTGGGGTCAGGATTTAGTTCTGTATCTCTTGTTGTTCTGCGTACCCAGTGGAATGAATAACCCCAGATACATGCAGGCAAACAACAGCATGTCTCCCACTTCCATAGTTCTCTTTAGACAGATGCCTTCCTACCAGCCTCTGTGCATCCTGGATTACTCAAAGTTCTGGAACATATGTGTTTTTTAACAGACTGATCTTGCATATCTTTCACAGCATGAAGCTTTCTTTTTTACTATAATAAAGCCTTCTGATGAGGCTAATGGTATTGTATGTGTACGAAGAGAATGAGGGCACCAATACACATAATACAGTTCAGTTGTTTTCAACTGGTGTGCCGCTGTAACATGAGAACTGTCCAAGTGTGCCATAAAATTTCCTCGGTTTCCCCTGGCTGCAGCTCTGCAAAGAACCAGTGCGGGGGGAATTTAACAACCTCACACCAGCTGGGGCTCAAGCAGCAAGGCTGTCTGCTCTCTGCTGTGGCAAGCTGGGTGGAAGGGTGGGAGTCTGCTGGAGCTGTGATGTGGTTTAAATGCCACATCTCAGCTGCAACAGGTTGGTGGGCGGAGGGACAATGTTTATGAACAATCGATTCAGCTAAAAAAAAGTGGGCATGCCATGGAGTTGTCTCACTGAAGCTTGCCTTACTGAAAAGGTTGTGAACTACTGATATAGTTTATAATTCATTGATTTTTATAACCCCAGGTGGATATGCCTTTGATAGGAGTTTATTTTTGCTTTCAGTATGGGTACCAGGCCGCTCAGCTTTCTTTTGTGGTGAACTCACCCATGTCACAAATGAGTTCTATGAATGTTCCTCTGGAAATGAATGAGTTTCTGAACTAGTCTGGATCAGTCTTGTAAATCTCATCAGTTTTCTCTTGTCATGAAGTAAGAGCTGTGCTCTTACCATCGCGGGGGGAGGACAGTATCATTCATTCCTTGCACCTTTCAGCTAGTTCACTGACGGTACTTTTTCTCTTGACCTGTTTAATTACTATTTTTAACACAAAAATCCTTATTGCTGATCAGTAGTAGGCATTGTAGGATATAAGAATTTGTATTGCTCTAGTGACAAAGTCCTAATTCTCCGGGAGAAAAAGTGAGGTGGTAACTGAAAGTGGCTGGAATAGCTGTTTTATTCCTGTTTTTGAGCATAGGAGTTCTGACATGTATCATTTTCACAGGAGCAGCCATCATTTGCTCAAGTGTTTGGTACATGGTTGTTTCTAAAGATGTTCCTCTAGCTTCTAATATTTTGAAAATATTCTGGGTAAAATGTTTAAAAAAACAAAACAAAACAAGAAAATGCTAAAGGATTTATTTAGATGCCTGGCAGAGTCACTGGGGTCACCCTGCTCTATTGCACAATGTACCTATCAAATCATTATGAACTGTCTTTCATGCTGTTCATGTTCAAAGTGTAGCTTTTCTGACAATCTATCTAAACTTTGCCCAGTCACTTCTGCATATTGATTTGCCTTGTTAACTTCAGGCAGGTAAATGTCAAAGTACTTTCTGTGTATAGTCTATTGTCTTGGTTAGGGCTCTGACGCACCCCCCCCCCCCGCCCGCTTTTTTTTTTCTTCATCCTAACCCAACTAACATGGGAGATTAGAATTAATTCTGAATGTTGCATTGTATAGATTTGAGTACTTTACTGTGTGGGATGGAATGCTAAGCTGATTTACCTGGGCATTTTTGTACATTCTTGGAGTTCCACAAATCTGGAAATGAATCCTGTGGTTGCTTTTGAATCTGCTTCCCTACATTAAAAGCCAAAACTGACTGGAGCATTGATGGCAAACACCATCCTGGGATCCTTTTAGCAATTCTGCATAGGAGGAAATTGTTCTGCTGGAAATCTGGAGTCATGGTCTGATCCAGTCTGATGCTAGTTAGTCATGAGACCTTGTACAAATCACAAATCTCCTCTTGATGCTTCATTCACTCCTTTGTGGATTTCTATAGTAGCTCTATGGATGAGTGTCTGTCATGGTCATGACTTTGATGAAGAAAAATGACTTCGTAGATTTTTTTTTTTTTTTCGTTTGCAGTCATGACTCTGTCCTAGCTAGCCTGTCCCACAGACTCCATGAATCTCTACAGCAGGGTTTCCCAGCCTATGGGTCGTGAGGATTACATTTGAAAAGGGTTGCCAGCTGGGGTGGACACCTCCACAGGTGGCTCTTAAGGAGTCATTCACACTGACTCAATTTCTTAATTGGTTTAGCAGCCATCAGGCTGTTAAGCCAATCAGTTAAACTGAGTACCATTTCAGTGCTGCAGGGCAGGGAGCTGTTCCCCCGCCCCCCCCACCCCCCTGCCCCGCATGGGAGAGAGGTATAGAGCAGAGAGCAAGAGAGTCAGAGAAGGAGCAGAGCAGAGAAGTAAAGTAGGTGCTGTGGGGCAAGGGGTTAGGTAACTTAAGCCTGGGAGAGGGGACTGAGAGACTGTCAGGATGCCATGCCCAGCTGGCTTCCAGCCTCTCTTCCTGCCCCCCACTGGGTTCCAGTGCCCCTGCCTGGGGTTCCCATGGCTGGTGATTGCTGGCCAGGGCTCTGCCCCAGCCAGCTTCCAACTGTGGAGGGTTGGGTCCTCCACCCCTTGCTGGGTTCCTGAGGCTGGCGATTGCTGGCCAGGGCTCTGTCCCAGCTGGCCTCCAGCCATGGGGGCGCGGTTCCCTGGCCAAAGTTCTCTTGGCTGGTGCTTGAGTGATTCCCCTAATCCACTCCAGCCTGAATGTGACTCCCCTAGCCCCTGAATATGGGGTTTAAGTGGGGTGGGGAGAACAGTTTGGGGCAGAGGGTTCTTCCCTCACCACAACTCTGTTTAATAACACTGCATTTACTGTGGTTAATGTCTTTTCCCTTTTTCTATGAAATAACTACTATGAATATATAAACATGAAGGAGTGCAATTCTGTAGTCTATCTCAAGTGCAAAATTAGCTAGTTATGGCACTGCTGCCGTCCCTCCCCCATTTTTGAATTGCCTTTGGTCACCGCATCTGCCTGAATTGTTAAAATGGGTCCCTATCTGGAAAAGGCTGGGAGCCACTGGACTACCTATTTAGTACTGTATGGGTGAGGACCATGCGTCTTGCATATTAGAGACACATGAGAGGTTCAAGTGGAGTTTGCAGGGTTTGGAGCAATGACCTGTCTAATGGAGGTTCTAGGGACCACAGTGCTGCCTGGAAACAATGCGATGCCACGTGCTGTAGCCTCACCTCCATGTCAGGTCTAGTAAGGAGGACCTTGGAAATCAGGCGTGGAAACCCTCCCCCAACCGGACCTGGGATTTTTAAGGGAGCCAACTCATGCAAGTATAAGACTTGCACTAGCAAGGCTTGAGCTAACCATGCTAAAAGTACAGTAAACCCTCAAAATGCGCAATTTTGAGTTGCGCTTAACTTGCACTAATGGTGCAGATTAATTAAAATAGATTAATCTGAGTTAAGCGCAACTCTGCCCCAGCCCTGGCTTAATTTCCCCCCCCCCCCCCATTGCACTGGTTCAAACCCCCCACGCGTGGCTCCATTTCCATCCTCCTGCCCTGGTTCAAACTCTCTGTGGCCCAGCTCACCCCCCGGCCCCCAACTCATGGCTCTGGCTCAACTCCACCCTCCCTGCAGCTTTAACCCACACAGGCTTAACACCCCTGCCCCCCTCCCATGGCCCCAGCCGACAGCCAGACTTAACCCTTCCCAACTGCCTCCCCTCCCACCCCGCAAACCCCAGGACTTACCTTCCAAAAGGAGCTCCAGGTGCTCCTCCTGCTTCCCCAGCTGCAAAAACGTGCATTCCGCCAGGGAAAAAGCCACCTCCCACCTTAGAGACTTGCTTGAATCCAGGGCAGCTTCTGGGCCAGCATACTAAGTGTTTTAAGATAGCTGATATGTACATTTAATCATATTTGTGATTTTTCTCAATTTCCTATGGCAAAAAATATTTTTTAAAACTAGAATTACCCTTAGTGCATGTAGCTTGTCACAGCAAAATGTGTTGCTTGAATCACACCCGTGCTGAGACTTGAAATGCACATGAGTAAAGGCCGTTTGAGAGACATGGGTTAAAAGTACAAGTTATTACCATTTGTCTACACAGTTCTACATTCCACTTCAGGTTTTCCTTCTCTCCCAAACCACACGTATTTCTGCTGCACTGGACCACAGAGATTATTGTGTGGACTGTGGATTCCATCTGGACTAGCTGTCACAGAAATTTTTAAGCCACACAATGACCGATTACAGATTTCCTTATTTAAGCACCTCTTCTTGCATTGAGATAATATAAACTGTAATGTGAGTGCTCAGCAAAGTTCTGCATATGCATTTAAAATAAAGAATAAAAGCATAAGACGAGTCATACTGGGTCAGACCAATGATCCGTCCATTCCCCTGTGCTCTTGTCAGGCAGTGGCTAATGCCAGATGGCAGGAATGACTAGAAGAGGGCAATTATTGAATGATCTGTCCCTTGTCCCTGCATGTGAGACTAGATTTTTTTTTCCATTTTTCAAGTGTTCTAATTTGTTTTAGGGATTTGTATTATGCAAACTGAGAAATGAAAACCAATGTTAAATGGTTCATCAAAGTTACATTTTTCCCTCTTTATAGGCAAAAGATAATGTAAGTGAATTTCTGAGAGATGGAAAACATGAGCTATTAACTTCCAAACATCTATTTTTGGGTCCACTTTATAAATTGCACATCATATTTCAAATTGTGTGATGTTCTGTACTTCATGTCATCTATTATATAGACTTGATATCTAAATTTGTACACTGATTTTGTTTTGCAACTATATTTGTACCATCTGTTGGACTAAAATTCTATTTTTGAGCATAAACAAAAGCGGCAAGAATGATTGGTTATTATTTTTAACCTCTCAGAACTCTCTCTGCTCTCCAAAAGCTTTTTCCCCCTTTTGCTCAGAGCACATTTGATACATGAACAAAAGTGACTTTTGTCTTGTAGTGGAAATACGCCAAGCTGTTTGACATAATGACAGGTGGGGTATTATTTAGTGCTGCTACAATTTGGGTTGTATAGGTGCTTTGTTCCTCCTAGGTTGTGTTTTGACTTGTGTGTTTCTGACTGCCATTGTAGCATTAACCTCCTTTATTGGACTTGGAACATGCCTGCAAGAGTTTGCCTTATAAAAGACACAAAGTTTTTCCTATATTAACGTGTTTCTGAAACAAATTGTACAGTAGTAGTTAGTTTTCCTTTTGCATATTTTTCCATTAGGGAATTAACCATTATATTTAGATGTGCTTTTGGGGGTAGGTGTGCGGGGGCCGGGGGAGGAGCGGGGGGTGTCCTTAAGTAAATATCTCACAGGTAAACTGCTAATAAAAATCTAAATTCCATTTGCTTAAATAACATGTATAAAATTTTATGTTCCATGTACATTCTAACCAGCATGAAAGAAGCAAGCAGTACAGATGCAACTTAACTTCCTAAAATTGAGGGGATGCTGGAGGGTTTGGGTTCTGCAAATTCTACATTTGCTGTCTCTTAAGACCTCCCATTTGATGCTATGCTGTGATGCCATAGTTACAGCAGACATGGCTGGAATGTAGATCTGGCAAAATGCTTTATTTTCATGTACTGGGTATTTTCAGTATTTCTTTGGGCTGTTACTTTTTATATCTGATTCTCAGGTGTGTATGATTTTGAAAGGGAATGTCAGGAGTAGTACAATGCACTTTGCAAGAAAGGATTTCTAAGAAATTTGGAAAACAAAACCAAGGGGTTGGCTCAGGTTGATCTCCACTTCCCTGCATGAGGGAATCACGGGTTCCCCCTCATAGCTCACTGCCATGTGAAACTTTACCTGACAGATTATTGAATGCAGTGAAACATGTAGCCTGTGTCACTTGAGGCATGCAGCTAAGATGCTAAATAATACCCTGACCTGATTTCTTTATCCCACTTCCATTGGACGGATGGTCTTTCATTGAGTGAAGGGGCACAGGCATTACTATTCAGAATCAGAACCAAGATCTGTCTAGTCCAGTGTCCAGTCTCTGACAATAGCTAGGATAAGTTTCAGAGAAAGGTGCAAGAGGCCAGCATAGGCATAGGTGGGGTAATCCATATATTATTATGCTGATGAAGATGGCACTTTGTAAGCAGATTGCATGGTGTTTCTTCTTAAAATTTGCTTGAGTAGGACTGGGCAACTCAAGAAGACCCAGTGATTAAAGATATCAGCTAAATCTTTCAGTTCATATGATTGTTCTGAGGGACATATGAGAGCTAATCTGGAGAGGCTAGGGAGTTGTCTGTTTTACAAGAAATGTTCTGTTGATCTAAAGTATCATCCTGCACCTCCTGTTGCTTCTCAGTTCACATGGAGGTTGTGTCGTGGGCAACTTCCCCAGGTTTGTTGCATGGATGGGTCCCTGAGATAGACTGTCTGTGGTGCGGTGTATAGCTGCCTCATTGCCAGCTCTGCCCACATATACACACCAGCAACATCATTACAGGACCTAACCGGATCAGCCACACCATCGTGGGCTCATTCAGCTGCACATCTACCAATATAATTTATGCCATCATGTGCCAGCAATGCCCCTCTGCTATCTACATCGGACAAACTGGACAGTCTCTACGTAAATCAATAAACGCACACAAATCAGACATCAGAAATGGCAATATACAAAAACCCATAGGAGAGCACTTCAATCTCCCAGGACACACAGTAGCAGATTTAAAAGTACCTATCCTGCAGCAAAGAAATTTCAAGAACAGACTCCAAAGAGAAATTGCTGAGCTACAATTCATTTGCAAATTCAATACCCTCAGCTCAGGATTAAACAAAAACTGTGAATGGCTGGCTAAATACAAAAGCAGCTTCCCCTCTCTTGGAGTTCACACCTCCAGATCTACTGATGACAATACAACTCAGCCTGCCTGACTGAGCTAACCTCATTATCCCCAGCCTTGCTCTGGCCTATTTATACCTGGCCTTGCAGATTTCCAGGACCAGCATCTGAAGAAGTGAGTTAACTCACTAAAGCTCATGCTCTAAACTTTTCTGTTAGTCTATAAGGTGCCACAGGACCCTTCGTTGCTGCTACAGATCCAGACTAACACGGCTACCCCTCTGATCCTATGCATAAATGTACTCAGCGAATGATTTCCACTAGAAACTTTGGAAAACATGACAAATTAAATGAAAACACCTCTCGTGTGTTTAGTCATCAGCTAGTCATTAGGGGTTATCTTGTAATGTGAGGTTTACTTCAGTATAGGTGTTTCAGTTCTGATCTTCTAACATTTTAAGCAACTGACCTTGTTCCTCATCTCAGACATAGAATCATAGAATACTGGGACTGGAAGGGACCTCGAGAGGCCATAGAGTCCAGCCCCCTGCCCCAATGGCAGGACCAAGTACTGTCTAAACCATCCCTGATAGACATCTCTCTAACCTGTTCTTAAATATCTCCAGTGATGGAGATTCCACAACTTCCCTTGGCAATTTATTCCACTGTTTGACCACCCTGACAGTTAGGAACTTTTTCCTAATGTCCAGCCTAAACCTCCCTTGCTGCAGTTTAAGCCCGTTGCCTCTTGTTCTGTCCTCAGAGGCCAAAAAGAACAAGTTTTCTCCCTCCTCCTCCTCATGACACCCTTTTAGATACCTGAAAATCGCTATCATGTCTCCCCTCAGTCTTCTGTTTTCCAAACAAACAAGCCCAATTCTTTCAGCCTTTCTTCATAGGTCACATTCTCTAGACCTTTAATCATTTTCATTGCTCTGTTCTGGATCCTCTCTAATTTCTTCACATCTTTCTTGAACTGTGGTGCCCAGAACTGGACACAATACTTCAGCTGAGGCCTAACCAGCGCAGTGTAGAGGGGAAGAATGACTTCTTGTGTCTTGTTCACAACACACCTGTTAATGCATCCCAGAATCACGTTTGCTTTTTTTGCAACAGCATCACACTGTTGACTCATGTTTAGCTTGTGGTCTACCTGTGGTACATGGATTAAAATGTTCTGTCATAGAGGAAAAAACAGGAGGAGAGGGAAAAATGGCAAGAGAAAAACTGTCATCCTTCAGGTAGGCTTTTGAACAGTGCCTATACCACAGTGGGTATGTCCAGACATGACAGCATGCATCAAGATTGTTTAATGAAATCAGACACAATGCACAGTGAACTGAGTGACAATAAGCTAATTGTTATAAGCTGAGAAATTGCAAAATGGACTGCTTACACTTCGAAAACCTACAAATGTTCCCTCCCTAGCACTGTGTCAGGCACATTCAAAGAGTACATTATATTCTAGAATATAACTTATTACACCATCATTCCTGTGAAATTGCTATTTGTCAGCATGCCAGAGGCTTATTACTCTTGATCCAGTCTCTTCAGTACTGTATGTAAATCAAATTCTACTGGTCAGTCAGACCTCCTCACTTCAGAATTCTGACTCAAGTGAAATCTTAATTTTGCATGTTGTTACACCTAAAGCCTGTATACTGTAGTCTCTTCTCTGACAAACATGCAATCTTTGTTTTTGAAAATAGGCAGCCTAGGTTTGAGTTGTCTGAAGGGAAAAAAGACAAGATTTCTGTAAGTTTGTCTGCCATTCTATTAATTCTATGCTGATTTTGTGTCAGCTATCAGTTGTAGGATGTTAATGCAACTTCAGATATTGGGGAATATAAGAGGGCAACACATTTTCATTTTACTGTATGTTTTTCTTTCAAAAGTATTTGACATACAGTGTTGGATTATTTTGTTCAGTTTCTTCAAGACTTTCATTTGGCTGTCATACAACAAACATATCTAAACACTATGCTGACCTGTAAAAATATAGTTTGAAGTCACACTTGTGAATACTGTGGGGTGTTTATGTAAATCACACAAGTATATATGCCCCAGATACACAGTGCATGTGAATAGAAGTATAGAACTCTTTGAATTACTTTAAGTGTATTCAGACTCCTGTAGGATGTTACACGAAGTACAAGTAGTAGTCTTAAAAATGTTTCTTAAGAAATCAGAATGTAACAGTCACATGGTTTAAAATGGGGTGTGCAATTTTAGTATTAAAGTCTTTAACATAATTAATGGACGGGAAAAGATCAACGATTAAGTACATATTGAAAAAGAATTTATATTTAGTAACTCATACTGTATGAATTGGATATCTTTTGTCCTAAATGATAGTTAGTCTTTATTGTGTGCCCTCATAATGTTGTAAAATATCTTCTATGTTCTATCACAAAGGTCCCAGCTAACTTGTGAGAATAAATGTAGTACTTCGATCAGGCTTGGTGTCGGGCTATGTCTAGACTGCCGGCTTCTGTCGGGAGACCTGAGGGGTCTTGGCAGAAGTCCGCTATGTCAGGAGCGCTCTGCCTACATCTCTGTCTTCCTCGTTCTATGAGGAAGAAGGGATGTTTCAGCAGAGGGGTTTTCCCAACATTTGACCTTGTATGGGCAGCCCAAATGTCAGGAAAGTCTCTCCCAACTGAACTGTCTGCAAGAGATATACAAATGCAGTGCACAATTTGTGTTTATTCTGCCAACAGTTCTTGACTCTGTGTGTGTGTGTGTGTGTGTGTGTGTGTGTGTGTGTGTGTGTGTGTGTGTGTGTGTTTTCCTCTTTCTCCAAGCATACATATGGTCAGTACCAGTATAAATCTAGAGTTAGCTTATTTCAATTGATTGACCCTGGAATTATACTGGTATTTCACGTGGCTTGACATATACCTTAACAAGCACTTGAAATATTTCTGTCCATGTCCATATTGGACACCTAAAAATGTTTTCTGCAAAGGACTTGTCTTTTTTACTTCAGGATGTTAAAGCTGAGGGGGAGGAATGTAAGCTTATTAAATGTTTACAGTCTGATTAAATAAATCAACTAGCATTAATCTGAAACTACATCCTAATTTTTAAATACGCAGTAAATGCTGCTACAATATGGAAGCCTTTGTCAAGTTGCTAAATATGTCAAAACAAAAGTAACTTCAACTAAAACAAACCCATTCCTGATTTAAATTTGCTGGTAGAAAAAAACTTAATTTTTGTGCTGTTTCACTTTTTTTTTCTTTTCTTTTTTTAAAGTACATTTAGCCACTGGGCATGGTAACATGGATGCTTAATCAGCTCGCTTCCTTCTTAATTTCATCTCTACTTTTTATTCTGGAAATATTTTTAAATTTTAGTTTTGTGGCTCAGAACGTGTTGGTTTCTTTGGCAGTGTTATTCCCTCCTTATACAGAAGCTACTCAGTGGCTTAAGATGTCCAATACATGCCTGATATTTGAAGTGTCTTTGTTTGTTTGTGTTGTAAAAATATAGCTGGACTCCTGCCAAGGGGAAAATTCCCCATCAGTTGATGTCTTTGTCACAGATCTCTGTGTTTATTTGTTTTGACCTATGTTTGGCATTTGTTTCTCGAAATGTTTTACCAGCTGACTGCTTTTTTTATCAGCCGGGTAAAGCCATAAATTTCTCAAGTCCTGAGTCTGTAACATATGCTCAAGTCTCCTGGGCTGGCCTCTCTCCAGATCTTCTTCGTACTAAAGAAGATCTCTAAGGAATTCCCCAGGTGCCATTCAAACCCTCAGGGGTTACGTATTTGGAACGGTAGGCTTTTAAGTATATTTTAGGTTCCTTAAATCAGCTTACAAAACCTGTTTTGGTCCAAGAAGCCACATATGAGCAAAAATTTCATTCTAATAAATGAAATAGCTCACATTTTAATCTTTTGAAAGAATAATACAATTACGGGATGTTGCCAATATATCCTACAACTCGTGTGTTTCACATGCCCCTAGAACGAGAAAACACTTCATTTTTTCAGTGTCATATAAAGAGATGTTATGAAAGCAATAGATGCACAGACTAATCTGAATTAATGGCTTCCAACTATGTATGCTACTGTTCATAGAAGAAAATCATCTTGTGTAAAGTTGTCTATAAATCATATAAACTGAAATCCAAGAGGAGAATCCATATGATAGACTGAACACATTGCTGGTAATTCTTTCCTGTCACGTTGCAGAACTGTATCTAAAGCAACAGGACTGACAGTCTTGCAAATCTCTCCTTTTGCTCCCTCCCCTTTTTTTCTCCCTCCCCAGCTCCTTCCCCCCCACCGACCCGAAAAAAAGCTGAGGAGGCATAACACTAAAATCCCACACATTCATATCACTATGAATATGTATAATTCTGGTTCTGGTAATAATTAGCTCTTACATTTGAAGAACATAATACATGAGTACATATATAGTTTGCAGAAGAATTGGCTCCATTGCTGTATTGTCATAAATTTCACTATCCAATTTTGTAATCCAAATCTCGTTTATTAAAAGAGAGATGATCAAAAATTGTCAATAGCAGGTGTGATATAGAAGCTGACTCATAGTGTCACAGGCAGGGATCTGGTATTGATTGTTGCTGTAAATATTTTGGAAGGAGAGGTACTTATCTTTTTATAAACGTATTTACCATTATTTTAAGCAGGCTTGTAATAAACTTACCCTAATACAAGGATTGTTTTAAAGATATACTTAGACTTCACTCTGAGCCATTCCTAGTCTAATATGAAGATGTTTACTTTATTCAGAATGAATAAAGTAAATTTTAAACTCTGGTGCCATATCAGATGTTTGCAGAGGGAGAGGTTTAATGGACTATGGCCAATGTCAATGACATAAGGGCTGTAATCTGGGGTGTGATTTAGGAATCAGTTTTGTTACATATTCAAACTGCTTCTGATTTTTATGTGGTTTGAAATTTGTCCAAACATAATGAAAATGAGTAATACTTGGTGTAGAATGTGTTGCCGTTAACTCCTGTATTTGAATAAAAAGGTTGATAAAAGCCAAACTTCCTCTTAAAATGGATTTGAGGGGTGGGGGAGCAGGAAGTGGAGTGGAGGGCACCCTGAGGAGCCATGCCCTTATTTCATAAAAATAATCTGGATCGATTCAGTCAGGGACTAGTTGTAACGAGGTCCCTGTAGGTCCCTAAATTGGCCACAGATTAGGGGAGCACTACCGAGTGTCGGTTTATTTGTGGGTTTGAAAATTAAACTGAGAAACAGAGTCTTATTCATTGGCATATTGATGCCATCAAGCAGCTCAATTGATTCAGGTAATTATGGCAGATTTTAATTCACCTATAGCATTTAAGGATAATTTGCTTTTTCAGTCTAAGACTTCCTTCAGTCATTCATTGCTTCATGGAAAATGTTCTCTTTGAGCTAAATGCTTCTCTTTGCTTCCGTTCAGTATAAAGTTGAGTATTTTAGGAAGCTCATATGCATATTATGCATAAAACAACACTAAAACTTCCATGTCACACAGTCAAGGAAGGTGAGAAAATGCCTGAATGAAGACTGCTTGTACAACCATCACACAGCCTATTCGTGTGTATTCACTTTGGCAGTCTTGTCTGTATCAAAGCTAAGCCAAGCCAGGTCTCCTGGATTAGGATCCAGTACTTAAGCACAAGAGAATGTCCTTTCTCTTCATGTAACACTCTGCCTCATTCACTTATCATCCTGTGCACTGCAAAAAAAAAAAAAGGCAAGGGCCCTGAATAACAGTGGTGTCCAACCTTCAGAACCTGAGGGATGAATGTAGTTTGAAAAGACTGTGGAATCAGATTACTGCTTTGAGATACAAATGAGGTGGAAATCAGACATGCACTCTCTATGGACCTTGCTTTCTCATGACAAACCATGTGTGACTGGCTGCTGTACTACTTTCTCCCATGGCCTTTGGTGCAGTAACTCAGCACTCTGGGCTCTGGCTGTCCTCACCTGGCTTGGGGTCCTAAGACATTCTTATTGAGCTGGCCAAAGTCAGAGCACTCTGGGCTCTTCTAAACTTTTCTACATCTGGGATAGATGTTGTTTGTTTTCACTCTTGCCTCTTCAGTGAACGATTACAGGTGTGACTCAGGTAGTTGAATTCAAATTGCATGGCCAGCCCTTAATTCTGACATTTCCTTATTCTTAAATACTTGACTTTGCAGTCATGGCAGAGCACCAGATGCCCCCTGGAACTGCTCTGCCTGCCTCCCTTTCTCTTGTGAAGAGATAGTGAGCCACATCTGATCCTGTCTTCTGATCTTGTGCCTGCATATGACCCTGAGGTCAATGGACTTCCAGTTCAGGGGAACTGAACTCCTGCAGAGAGCTACTGAACTAGCCAACAGTGGAGGAACTAGAGATGCTGAACGCTGGCCCAGTGCGAAGGAGGGAGCAAGGCCTCAGCCCCTTCGAGGAATCTCTGTCTTGGTTCACAGGAGACAGGCACTGGATTCCTTCCAACAGCCTGAGCCCTCATCTCATACTACAGCAGCCAGTGGGTCTGCATGTGGGCTGGCCTGGCTGCCAGATGTAGGCCTCTGTGCAGGAGATGAACTGCTGCTTCAGTCCAGATCATTGCACCCAGAAGGGTATTGGGAGCCCAGGTAGCGGGTGCAGGAATAAAGTGAAATTTCAGAGAAATATAAAAACTAAAGAATTGTATGGGGCTATATCTGTTTCTGACTCTGGCGGGGTGTTTTACAGACCGCATAATCAAGCGCTGAGATTCAGTACACTCATGGTAAACAGCAATGTGGTGAGGTGTTTAGGGCAAAGAGATCTGAGGCCAGATGCTATCTATTCCTGTTTCAGAGGCTTCCAGGGGCCACAGAGGGACAAAGACTCACCCTTGGGAATTTTGGCAGTGCAAGTGCTACTAAATACTGTCCTGTGCTGAATCTGTCCCACTGTATGTGTTGCAGTCATCACTGTTGGGTGTAGTAGGAGAGAAGTCAGCTAGAGCATAAGGAGCAGCCATATAAATGGGCTGTCCCTCAGAGGAGCCCCTGGGGGTGCTCTAGCTTACACTTGGGACTGAAATGACATCCAGGGCTTTCCAGCATATAGGTGGTATAAAGGTCACTTAAAGTCACCTTTCTCTTCCCTCACCCAGGCTGCTTCCATGATATGTCTTCAAGGTGTCTACAGGTGACTCTAGGTCTTCTTTTTCCAGGATGACTTGGCTCTGCATCTGTTGCCCCTTCTAGAAAAGGAGGGGATTATAGTGGGGTGAGGCTTTGTTTAAAGTGCACAAAACCATTAGTACTAGCTGGAGGAAGAAATGAGATGAGACCTCATGGTTTCTTCTTGTGTAGACTAGCATGCAAGGGCATTGAAATTGATGGGGGGAGTGTAGAGAAGCAGTGTTCCCCTAGCACAAGAACAGATGAGGAAACTCTCTCCTCCTGCTGTTAGCAAAAAAGAAGTTATGCTCCCCTTGCTTATTTAAACCTTGCCTGTCACTAGCCCATAGGAGTAGCTGAGATTCTGATTACATCTTCTGTAGTAGTATTAATTCATCCAGAACTGAAGTCTTGTGCCTGGGAGCAGGCTGAGGTAGCTTGGTAGCTATTTGGGATTGGAGCTCACTGAATGTGCAGAAAGGGTGATTATTTTTTTTTCCTCCAGAGGTTTATAGTACAGCAAAACTGGAGTGTATTTTCATAGGGTCCCCTGTTCCCAGGGTCATCTTGCTAAGCTTCAAGTTTGTGCTTGAAATCATGGAGGCACTTAAGCTCTTTAAAGAAACAGGTTTTTCTTTCCTCAAGCAAAAGCAAGGGTAGTTTTGCCATTAACCCCACTCCCCCATTTCTCTATTGGAAACAGCTGAGTTGTTTTTGTTGAAAATTGGGGGGGAAAAAAAATTAGGCTTGAGGCAGAATGGCAAACATGGAAAATATTGGCCTGAATGGTTTTCATTTAGATAGTTATAAACAACTGAAAATGGAGCTAAGAGAGGAGAATCGAAGGCAAACTTAGTCTTAGGTGTAGCAACTCACTCTATCCATAACTGGGTGAGAAAGTATCTTCAAATATGTGACCCGTGTGCTGTGTAATAAGTGAATGGACAGAGATCTGTGATTTTCATGACCATTTCTGAAGGACTGTGCTCTACCCCCAAATTCCTATATGCATATATAATTTGCTAGAAGTTGCCTGTTTCTAGATAATAAAGATGTAGGGTAAAGCTTTCTAAAGTGTCACTAGGTGTATGATTTAGGAGCCAAATCTCATTGACTATTAACTTGACCTAAGAAGTGCTGGGAAATATGTCAACTTCTGAAAGTTTCGTGCTTTTATTTTTTGTAAACCTGTTCATTTGCAGGTAACTTATATAGTGCATTTCAAGAGTTTACCCAGAGTAAAATGTAAGGATTATTGTTTTTTGTTTTTGTTTTGTTTTGTTTTTCTAGTGTCACCTCATGATGGATCACAAACTTCTGTGGAAGGATGTGGTTTTACAATCTTACACCTTCTGCAGTCACTTACACGTGTGCATGCCTGCTGTAAAGCACTACACATTTATCTTTTTATAGCATTCTTTGTCCTCTTTTGACTTGCTTTGCACAACAGAAGATGCAAAGCTCTGGATAATCAGTTACACAGTTAGCATATTAAGAGTGGCAGTACTAAAAAGATTTACTGGACTTCCTCAAGTGACAAAGCACTTTATGCTCATTAAACTACAGAGCTGGTATTGAACACACTGGGATTGATGCAATATAACTGAAAGAAGAATCAGTAGTGTGTTTCCCTTACTTGGGACTTGTCAATTTATAATTGTGTGTGTGTGTGTGTGTGTGTGTGAGATGATTTAGGAAATTTTTGCAGTACTTTGTCTGAAAGACACAAAGTAAGCAGATAATAATTCACAAAGTTCTTACATATATATTAGTGTACATGGAATAAAATGAGCATAACTCAGGATGGAATTTATCCTTAGAATTAAAATTACAATAAGAAACAGTAGCAGAAATGTAGCACTTCAAAGACTAACAAAATAATTTATTTGGTGATGAGCTTTCATGGGACAGACCCAGTTCTTGAGATCAATGAAGAAGTGGGTCTGTCCCATGAAAGCTCATCACCAAATAAATCATTTTGTTAGTCTTCGAAGTGTTGCATTTCTGTTGCTTTGTTTTGTTGGAGTACAGACTAGCAGAACTACATCTGTTACCATTCCATGAGAAATCGTGTTGGATACAAGCACTGGGCCTACTCAACGTAAAGTGCTAAAATGAAGAATAATAAGATGAGCTTGGAATTAAGAGACCTAGATTTCATTTTGATATTCGTAATGCAGAAACATGCCAATTTATTTAAAAATTTTGTCAAAAATAGGATATTTAATATGAAATTTCATCACTAAACATTTGGTTGGAAGCACTTTTGAGGTAAGGAATGATACATAAGTACAAAGATATTAGATGTGCTTAGGTACAGTAATGAGACTTCTATAGTTATGCAACAGACAGCAAGTCTGCAATTTAGCAGACAGTAAGACAAAGATATTCATGTTTAAGTATATTTTGACCCTGTGTTTATAGACTGTTTGCTTTGTAATTCTTTTTGACATTTTTTGCAGAAGACCAGGAGAGCTTCCAAATATGCATAGGGTACAAAGTGGTTACTTTCTGATGAGGTTTAAAATGGGATGTTAGAATTTGTGATTGGCAAATATAAGCCTAATCCCAATGTGTGTAGAACATCTCTAATTCCCAGTTATTTCCCAATGGTTCCATTTAATTTAAATTTCATGTCATATGCGGTTATATAGAAATATTTTTACATTGGAATTTGTCTAATTTTTTTGAATGCTCGTTCAGGCTGTTTGACAGCTTTCTGCAGCCCTTAACTCCGACATCTTATTGAAGGTCTTGAGAACTGATAGGCTTAAATCACCTGGAGTACATTGAAAGGAGCTTCATGTGAGAGGGTCTTATATAGTTCTTGTGTTTTTATACCCCCTGTGTACTGTATTTCTAGAGAATGATCTTTGCATCCCATTATGGGTGTGTATATACCATATTATAGTGCTGTGCAACAAAAAAGTCCAGTGTTTTGCAAACCAAAACCTAAAGTGCATTTTTCAGGTCCAAGCATAATATGGTCATCCATAAAATCTTTGTTTTAAACTTGAACACTGGCAGTTGAAAGACATACACTTAGAAATGTCAGAATTCGTAGAACAACATTTCTCTGCATGTATCCCGTGGATTTCTGTAATACAAAGTAGGCTGAGGAATCTAGGAAAACAGATTTTATCAAAAGTAGGGCCTTAATCTTAAATGACTGAAGGATTTCCCCCCACGCCAGTCCCTTGGAGCTATTCAATATTTGGAGAGTAAAAATAGTCTTGGCTCTTTAAGAGTTGTTTTCCTCTCAGTATGATCCCCACGTGATTTCCATTCATGTTTCTGGGAGCTAGACACATACCTTAAGAAGTTATCTGTGCCTTTTTATTTTTTCTGCATTGTTGCTGCTGCTGCAGCAGCAGCAGCAGCAGCAGCAGCATTTAGCAAGAGATGAATTGTCTTCCAGATAAACTCTTCCAGCATGGTTAGAACTTACATTTGAACATTTGTATTTCTTTTCCAGTTGAAACCAGCATACCTCACCCAACCCAGCCTCCTTTGAAATCAGTTTTGTACTGCATACACTCAACCAGGCTCTGCAAGAATGTTGCCTAGAAAACAGGAATGTATAGAGGAGTCTAGCAATCTATGGACCAGCTGTTACCACTCTTGTTTGCAATGCAGGCATGCCTTTTTGTATCCATGCAAGTACACATGAAATAAAATAAAATCCTGCTCAGCATGGAGAAGTATAGCAGAATCTGGAATAGAAAATGTTATTTGGAGCCAGATTTTTAAAGATGTTGAGGTATTTAGCAGAATTTTGAAGAGCTTAATTAATAGGAGTGAGATGCATAGGTACTTTTGAAAATTTCACTATGTGCTTTTTAGGCATCTAAATACTTTTAAGTGATGTCTGGCCTTTATTCTACGCGTGCTTAACTTGATGTACTGTGACTAATAGATGAGACTAAGTACATGCCTGAGCCTTTGTAGGAGTAGGACCTGAAGATGTAATCAGCTCAATAAATGGAATGTATCTTGCACATGATTCAGGAGCACCTACAAAAATGGGGCCCTAATCCTGATTTTTGGCTTTATGCATCATTTATCATGCAAATAGGGAATGGTGGTAATTCAACATATTCTTTGTGTGAGTGAAAGAATTGAACATGCTTTCATTCCACAATTATTTAGTAATGTAATTACTTTATTGTACAATATTTTTGCTGCATGTCTTGTGTTCAGTTACTGAAAGTTGTAGTTTTGTAACGTTTTTGATCATGAATAAGAAGGTGGGTAGAGGCATAGCTAACATCTAGATAATGGAGAACTAAGTATTATCTTGGACTCTCATTATTTAGACATGGCGTATCGTTTCCAGTGTTCAGTAAGCCCCTGATATACGTGATTTCAACTCAAGATTAACTTTCAATAATGTGAGGTGAAATCCTGGGGTTCCTCGGGGCTGGAGGCTGGTGGGAGTGCGGCTCCTCTGCCTACTCCACCCCCAGCTCCCCCATCTGGGGGAAGCTGGGAAGAAGGTGCTCTGCTGCAGCTGTCTGCTGTCCTGGCTCTTCCAGCTGGGAGAACCTGGATGGGCAGAGAGCTGTGCTGCTGCAGCTTCTCTCCAGCTGGGGGAGCCGGAGGACAGACGGCTCTGGTGGTGCGGCTTTTCCTCGGCTTCTCCCCAGCTGGGGGAAGCGGTGGGGGCAGACAACCATACTGCTGCGGCTTTTCTGGGCTTCCTGCCACTATGGGAGCCAGGAAACTGATCAGCGCTGGTGCACTGAGCAGTTCCCTGACTCCTGTTAGTGGAGGGGAGCCAGGAGCCAGGCTGTCGCTTGGTTCCTGGCTCCCCACCACTCCGGGAACCAGGGAACTGACCAGCGCTGGTGGGCGGGCTGGTTTCCTGGTTCCTGCAAGCCCAGGGGAGTCAAGAACCAGGCAGCAGCCTGGCTCCCCGCTCACCTGGTCTTGCAAGAGCTGGGAAACTAACTAGTTTACCAGTGCTGGTCAGTTTCCTGGCTCCTGCCAGTGAAGGGAGCTGGGAGCCAGAATGCTTCCTGGTTCCCAGCTCCCACCAACCTGTGTGAAATTTGAGTTACGTAAGGTTGCCCAGGAAAATAACCATCGCATAGACCTCAGGGAGGTCTACTGTACAAATGTGACAGCTACAAGCTTGATTCCTGGTCACAGACCATCCTGCATGCTGGCTTAAGTGAGTAGAAAGGCAAGACTGAATATCAAGGTAAAGCTTCAACAACCCCCTCTTTCTCACTCACACAAGCATAGTAATGCACATATGTTGTGATGCACACTCTGTGGCAGGTACAGAGGTTGATTGTTTACTGCCTGATGCACAGCCTATCTCCAGGAGGAGCACAATCATCCAATGCCCCTTGTCATAGCCAGTATGGCTGTGAATGTGGCATTTCTTTGTATTATAACTCCAGAAGCCCGCCTCAGAATTAGGTCCCTTGCTAAGAAGCACTATACAGTGACACAGCAAAGACAGTTCTTGGCTCATGGTTTAACAATCTGATTTGAAATACGTGACCACTGATACGTACTGAGAAACTAAAGAGGATGACTTAGTGACCCAAGTGTCAGAACTGAAATGTTGATGACGTTATACTAAAACATGTCTGGAAGCATCCAAGGGTATTCTGTGAGATGGGCACAGAAAGGATCAGTAGCCCCAAATTAGATGGGTAAAGTGGTGCTGAGAGAGTAACTGATTTGCCAAGGGCTACCCAGAAATACCTAGCCTCCCTGAAACACATTTCTGAATCCCAGCCTGGTTGCACTTCCTACTCCTTTTAGAGATGTTATCCAGTCTAATGGCATTTTAAGTAAAGAGAAGGTGGGTGTCTCACTACCACTTGAGCTCCTTTTTGACATATAAAAGGAAGCCATGAGAAAGGGGCCAAAATCCCCGAGGTTCAACTGGGAGAGACTCATGGTCCCCCACTTCAGAATCACCACCCCTCTCCCCGCCACACACACACATCAGAGGAACTCTTTTCAAACCTTATGTACAAGGTATGCTGGGGCAGAGCTGGGGTGGGTCGCGGCATCAGTGACATAGTATTGGGTGGCATTTATACTCACTGCTTCTTCAGTACACAGAGAAACTGAGTCTTGGAAGAGCACAAAGGTAGTTTAAAACCACTTTATGCTCTCTGCACCTTTAGAGTTGTGTACTGTGCCTCTCTCTTAAAAGCCCATACAAAAATTCTCACTCAGTATTTCTCAAGTGGTTAGTATATTTGAAATGGAACAAAAAGAATTATAAATGGGATCATTGAACTTCATTTCTTGTTCTGAGTAATTTGTTGATGTCTAAGGTTTTGAGACTGCCATTGTGCTCTGCCTTATGAAGGGAGGGCAACAGCCAACCTGGCTGTGAAATACTGCAAAGACTTTGGGGAATCTAAACCTCATTAGACAGGAAGGTGTATTTGTAATTAAGACCTTTTAGAAAGCATTTTATTTTACATGTTAACTCTCTTGTTTCTGATTCTTGGATTTACTGCTACTTCTATCTCTATTTGTTTTTGCTATAAACCTATCTAAGGGTACCTTATAGACTGAGATATTTTGGAGCATAAGCTTTTGTGGGCAAAGACCCACTTCATCAGATGCATTTCGAAATCCCCTTATCCCGCTCACTGATCAGAATAAGGGGATTTCAAAAGGTGTGGGGTCCTTTGGAAAGGACCCCTGTGTAGCTGTGCCGAGTCACGTGCTTTCAAAAGCAGCACTTTCGAAGCGCCGCGGCCAGAAGCATCCTAATGCTAATGAGGCGCTGAATATTCAAATCAGCACCTCACTAGTAATCTTTGAAATATAGCTATTTTGAAGATTTGTGCCCGTGTAGACGCAGCCTATGTGCTGTGGTTAAGGAATGATGATCAGAAGGGTAAGCTGTGGTGTACAGTTTCTTTGGGAAAAGCAAAGCTGTGACTACTGTGAATGTCCAGTAGAAAAGGGGCTGGATGTGCCAAGTAGATGTTTGGAGAGCTTAGGTATGGGAATGTAACTATCACTGGCTGTGTCTACACGAGCCCCAAACTTCGAAATGGGCACGCAAATGGCCATTTCGAAGTTTACTAATGAAGCGCTGAAATGCATATTCAGCGCTTCATTAGCATACGGGCGGCAGCCGCACTTCGAAATTGACGCGCCTCGCCGCCGCGCGTCTCGTCCCGACGGGGCTCCTTTTCGAAAGGACCCCGCCTACTTCGAAGTCCCCTTATTCCCATCAGCTCACGGGAATAAGGGGACTTCGTAGTAGGTGGGGTCCTTTCGAAAAGGAGCCCCGTCGGGACGAGACGCGCGGCGGCGAGGCGCGTCAATTTCGAAGTGCGGCTGCCGCCCGTATGCTAATGAAGCGCTGAATATGCATTTCAGCGCTTCATTAGTAAACTTCGAAATGGCCATTTGCGTGCCCATTTCGAAGTTTGGGGCACGTGTAGACGTAGCCACTATCCTGCAGAGTGATAGAAGCTTACGTAGGCTTAAAGGGCAATGCTTGTCTTTCCAATGGCCAGAAGAGTTGGGCAGCATTCCCTAGGGTGCCACAGACAAGGTATCATGCTAAGGACGGGTGGTAATGAGGTACTACACAGCCATGGGTACTACTGGGAAGAATCAAAATAGGTACAGCTGGATTTTGCATTTAAACAGTTCCTAAATGGTTAAATTAAAACATGAACGATGGGTGCACTCAATTGTGGCAGTTTTCTGGTTCTCCTAGTAGTCCCCAAGTGGTGAGATTTTCAGACTGGTAGAAAGACTGTAAGTAATTACTTCTGAAGGACCTAGATAATAGGTATCGATTTTCTTAGGCTGGTTAAAAGCAAACAGAAGCAGCGTATATCCAATGAAGCGAAACATGCAACAGTACACGAGTACTAACACCAAGTACATTTATGGGAATTTTGAGAGAACTTGCACTGTCAATTTTTTGAAGAACTTCTAGCTGACTTCATTTTAAAATATTTCTCACATAGATTGGCCAACATTTTAAAAGGAAACTTTGACTTTATTTTTTTTGACCCAAATAGCTTTGCAGTCTTCTATTTATCCAACATACCTGAATCCGTTGTAAAACTAATGTGTGTATGTGTGTCTGTCTGTCCGTCTCTAAGTAAATATGTGAAAACCCTTAGCTTATCGGATACTGTTCTTCAGAATTGTCTGGGCAAGTAACAGCTACTCCCGCAAACGCTTGAATTCTTTCGTGTCCAATTCCTGTTGGCTGCCACAGACGTTCCAGACATCCTGTAAGGTCAAGACTTGATTATCAGTGAAATATTAAAAATGAGCCAGCATATTGTCTTAGTGAGAGAAACTTTCAGCCTACTGTGAAGGAAATATTTTCCACCTTCTACTGATTGCACCATACTGAAATTTCACCCCATTGTGTTTTGTGGAATCATAGTCTTGATTTGTAATCTGCATTTCAGAAGACATAAATAGATGGCATGCCAAGATGAACATATTTTTGTATGAGTACGTTTTAAGAAATATAATTTGGGAACCTAATATCAAGAGTGTTTTAACATTTGTTAAAACATGAATAGCTTCTTTGGAAGTGTTTAATTTAAAGCTCACTTAATGAGTTTCTCTACAAAGGTGCTTACTTGAAGCGCAGAAACTAACAAAAAGTAATTCATCTCAAAAACATTCTTTGTGATTAACCAGGAAAACACTTATGCCCATGTGTTACTGGCTTGTAATTGAGCCAGACAAGCACATTTTAGTGGAAAGATATATTTTTAAATAACCTACTACCTTGCTGGTAACATTGTGGATGACGAAAATAAAAATATAAAAGTCTGTTTAAAATTTTTCCCTTAGTATATCCTTTTATTTCCCACATGCACAGGATATTGCTTTGACATATCAAAGAATTGGTTTTCCTACAAACAAGAAGAAAATGACCATACACCAAAAATGAATAAGGGGGTAAAATAATTGGGGACCAGTGTGCAAAAGGATCAGGCTGCTTCTACCAAACAAGCCATGCATTCATTCCTAAGAGTCTCATTGCTGGCTTTTTTGCTAGTTTTCACCAGTATGGTGTGCTTATCAAAGCACTTTATCAATGGAGGAGGGATGTGGGTTAACCACTTCACTCAGCTTTAACTTCCCAGCTAGCAGTTTGTCATCAAACAGCTGGTTTTTAATATGTACACTGTGTACAGTAGACTGATGCAGAGCACCCGACAAGAACAGCATTGTATTACAGAGCTTGTTCAAATTTAGTGTTGGTTTTCTTTATGCTTAAAGAGAGAAAACTCAAGCACAGCTTGAAACGCTTTTTTATTTTTAAGGGGGTGCATTCATCACATATCTCATATGGGTAAAAAGATAAAATAAGCATAGACACTTTTGAAGAGCCCATAGATGAGCTACTGTATGATTTACAGTGCCCCATCGGTGTAAGTCACTAATATCATTCATAATATTTGTCTGGCAGGCTTCAGTGATAATTACGTTAACATGGGCCAGGATCCTTACCAATTAACTGCCTTAATGCGTTTTGTTTTATACTGTTACTAGTAAAGCGACCTGGTGTTGCTTGGGGATTTAAGTGAAAAAAGGTATTTGTTTTTTTTGTTTTTGTTTTTTTCTGTTTGGAAAATGGATATGGTTTATGTAAATGATTGGGGAGGCCTAATTGTATGAGACTTGCAAGGAGGCAGTAGGGATCCCCCTGCATGTCACTGTAGCTGAGTGGATGAGGTAGGCATTGGGGTTGGTGTGGAGAGCCCTGTCTCCAAGTGGCCACTGTTTTCTTGGTGTGGCTGCCCCCCAGTGGTCATTCTGCAGTGTGGGTGTTCCTTATGCTCGCTGCCCCCAGTGGTGAATCTGAAGTATGTCGTCCCTCCCTTTCCATGTTCTAGGAAGTCCCGAGATTTCAGGCAGTTCCCACTTCCCAGGCACAACCAGACCCTGACCTTGGTTTAAATTGGGGCAAGAGGAAGCTCCATACCAAATTTCATGGCTGTGGCTCTTAGCGTTTAAGAGGAGTTCTTGAATGAATGCAGCATGTACAGATATACCATGGTAGATATAATACTTGAATCATGTGCATCACACTCTCCCATAATGACATAATCATCAAACTGCTTTGTATAATTTTTATTATAACTTAAAGACCATATCCTGCTTATCCTAATGGATGCATCTGGTCAAAACTGCACTGTATTTGCAAGCACAATAATCAACAGAGGAGAGGAATTAGACTTTTTCTGAAAGGTCCATGTCTTCTCCTCTAGCATTTGTCATTTCATTTGATGGGGGCACAAGCTGTCCCTTTTCGGAATCTGAAAAGTAAAGGACGTAAATGCCCATTGTGGTTGGGTACTCACTGTGGTAGTTTAAAGTGCAAATATTCCAATGCCATGTATGGATGGAAAAGTTCTTGTCCCATGCCCCGATTTCTACAGCTTTGACATCTTTATTAAAAGTGTCTATTCCTCATGGCTGTAAGAATAATTCATTATAATGCTGTCTTCAGTGAATCAGCTGCAAAACAGAAATGATTAGTTTTTAAGTGGGGACTTATGAAACTCACAAATATGCTAGTTCTGTTGTGAAGCTGCTTGGGAAAGTTGTGAGCAACATTTTTAGTTAGGCAACTGAGCTATTCACTGGACTAGGGAATCAGAAAAAAAAACAGACTGAGTGAGGAGTAAATTAAGAAGCTTGAGGAGCGGTGTTAAAAGCAATAAAAGACCACTCAACTGTCAAGACAAGAGTTTACGTGGAGGGGAGGGAAAGAGTGAAAACAAGCTCCATTTGAGAGTGAGGGGATAGAGCATATTTACACTGATACAAAAGTGGTTGCTGCTGACCAGCAGCACACTAAGTAACCAGCTGGCAACTCCAAGTACCCTCTCGGTTATGAACAAATGGCCCATAGGCTTGTAATTTTCGTCAGCTAGTGCACCCGTATCCATGTTGTTCTCCTCCCCCTTATAGTCTCCTTGTCTTTTATGTTGACTTCTGGCTGGAAGGCATGCTTAACATTCTGAGGTCTTGTTTATGTGAAATATGGCAGGTGCTGCTTTTTGGCAGGCTATGGTATTTCCCTACATCTTGCAGACCACTGGGTACCCTAGAGAAGATGATTCTGATAATTCTTCAAGCATTTTCTAAATTGCGATTCTTCTGTCATTTGAACACGTGGGGTTTGTCTTCTTGATGGTGCAGTTACTCATTCTCTGCTACTGTGAGTTATGATATTCATCCTCCTACAATGTTTTGCATCTGCTTTCCTGAAAATTGAGAGAGATGTTTGTTATAAGGCTGTCTGGATACAAGAAATAATTCAACAAAAACGTCAACATTTGTGCTGGACACATGTCTCAACACTATTTATGCTCCTTTGGAAAAGGTATCACAAAATTATAAATTCATCTTTGACCTTGTGTTAGTAAAATCTTCTTCCCTCTTCATATTTGTCCTTTGTACAAACTAGTAAGAAATGTGCAAGAGGAGAGACTTTGGGTCTTACTGTATCTTTTTTTTTAAATTGTTCTTACAATAAATGTGGCCTATTTCACCAAGAAGAATTCTTATAAACCTAAAAATCTCAAACAGGCTACATATAAGAATGCGTTAGATTCATTGCATCTCTCGCTTGTACTTGCTTTACATCATGTTGTACGAAAGAGCTCCATAATAGACCAGAACACCTAGTGGAGAAACCTACAGTCTAGTAAAACCAAAGGGTGAGTTAAGATAGACACTATATGGACATCACAAGCTGGAATTTGCCCAGGATGCTGGGTTTAATATAGCTCATGCAATAAGTGCCATGAGATCTCTACTGACCATAAGTGGTCATGACCTTGGAGATATCACACTCTAACAACGTCACCATTAGCAAATTGCTAGAACCCTGCAAATCCATGGATATCTGCTTTATATCTGTGAATGTCCACATCCATCCATATCCAGGGCTCACTTTTGCAGATATGAATGGGAATGCAGATACAAATTCCCATATGAATGGGAATGCAGATACACTCAGGGCTCTACAATTGTTACTAAAGACCACCCTGAAACATGGGTTAGTAGAGTTTCAGTAAAAAGTGTTTGACTGTTCAATAAAACTTATTTCTATATTTGAGAGAGGGGCTATACAAGTCCACCCATCCAGTTACTGTGCTGTCTTGACTCTTGCAGTATACAAGATTCATACCTTGCAGTATACCTCCTATGGAGAATTTACGTTCCTGGAGAATTTTTATTTCTCCACTAAAGTTTAATGGTTAGATTTAAAGGACTTCAAGAAAAGTTGTTAGAGAGACAAGGTGGGTGAAGTATATCTTATTGGATCAACATCTGTTGGGGAGAAATACCAGGAAAATATAAATTGTAATAATTTCTTTAGTGCCTTTAAAATGTATATTGACTGCTTTGGCTTAATCCCTTTTAACTGTTTGGGATTTTTTCCATAAGGAGCAAAAATCCTTGCTCATGAAGAATGTCTGCAGTTTCCATTGTTTTGTAAACATAGATTGGGTAGAGAGAGCCAGTATTCTGTGGTAGTCAGACTGCCTGCTTTCCTGTAGTACCTTCCCCCTTAGAATTTCATATCATTTTTACAAATATTAGACATTTGAGGGATAGGTAAATACCTACCGTTTTGACCAAGTGTTTGTGATTTTTGTCAATGGCTAGAACAAAGATTCTTTTACTTTTCAGTTGTGTGCCTTTTTAACCTTAAATTGTGGTTACATCTCTTGTATATAGTGTTTCTGTAGGACTGTTAAATATTCCTGTATACAGTTACACTTTTTCACTGATCAGTATAATGTTTGATTAGTTTGTCAGGCAGTCATACAGGTAGCACTTGTGTATACAAGATTAGTGATCTTCACCAGCTATGAATACAGACATATGGCTTTTCCATTGAATGAGGATTTCCATTACATGGAAGTATATGTCCTGAGTCTTGAAAGGGACCGTGTAAAAGATGATAATCCAGAAAGATTAGACCTGAGGATCACTTTTAAAATATTGGCAATTTTGTAGTCTAGTTCTGTAACTCTACACTTTATTACTGAATTTCTGCACTTCTGTATGGTAGTCATACTTAGCTTCATAGATTATCTGTGAAACATTTTAGGATATCTGTTTCTGAATTATTTCTAATACAGTATTAATACCTGCTGAAATGATTGTCTATAATACAACATATTGTGTAAAACTGATACATTGCTGGACAACTGCTTTTGAAAGACTGTCTTGGTATAACATAGATACATTCAGTGTATAGCTCTTTATCAGGAAATTTGTGATTTTTATTAACAGCTTTGTCCCTTAGACTCTCCACAGAGGGATCATAAATCCTTCAGAAAGTGGTTTTATTTTATCACTTAATTGAGTCTCGCAGAATTCTTTCATTAGCTACATGTGGGAGGCTGGGGTTAAGAAGATTTTCCTCAAGCAAGAGACTGCATCTGTTAAAGTCAAATGGGTTGCTAAAATTTCATTGAAATAAAAACAGTCTCATCTTTCTCTTAGCAGCACAGTCTTTTGGTGAACAGTGACAATCCCCCAAGTATAATTGTCTTAAAATATGCTGAAAAGTGTGAAAGATGTTAAGTGAGAACATGCTGCTTTCCTTTCTTCCTTTATTCAGTTTTAGTGTATTTTTTCATATTACTGAATTGCAGTGATCAAGTTTGGATTTTGTTCCAGGTGATCAGGGTTGAATATATAACTTTTGCACCCCCACCAACCCCGAAAAAAAAAATCAAATGAAGATTTATCAGTTCAAATTGTTTCAGTAATTATAATTCACTTGGAGACCAAGGGTAGCTATGTACCTGTTCAAGAATCAAGTGTGCTTTGTCACCCTTGCAAATATGAAAAAAAAATTTTCAACAGGAATGCCTTTTAAAAAATACATGCACTCTGATGTCTCCTTCCATATAGGAAGTGCTCTTCTAAGGAAAAGAGAACATTTTTGCTGCGATGACTAAACAGCAATCTTCTTGAAATGTTTGTTCTGTGTTTATATATATAATTTTTTTTCAGAAAGACTGTGTAAAGATTTACCTGGGCCACAAGTCAAAAATAAGAGAATGCACAGCCAAATCCTCTAGGTTTGTCTTTATTTTTGTTTCATCTTTAACTGCCTTGTGTTGATTAGTGTAGAAGTTGCCCCCCTTTAAGTTAAGCTCTGGGACTTCTGTCAACTGTACTCTTTCCCTTTAGCCTTTTCTTGTAGACCTGTTTCATCTTTTTTTTCTTCCTTTGCTGTTATTGTCTGTTTAATTATCTTAAATTTAACTGCTTTTACAGTTTCTTTGTGAGCTCCAGAACTAGCATTCCGTACCCTTCTCAGATTTTATTTAGAACATGAAGCTTTTATGACCTACCTAGAATTTGTTGTACCAATGGATAGAAAACAAAACAAAACAAAAAAGTCTACAATCTACTTACTCTGTTCTGTAATGGAGAAGTAAATTAACATATGCATTAAATAGGAAAAAACCTGACATTTAAAACCAACACTAAATACAATATTTCGTGTAAGGCTACCAAAAACATTTTCGTGGGGTTTAATAGTTTCAGTTAGTTATTGCTACCGTGCCTCACCAAGTCCCAGCACTGCAAAATACCATTCAGTGTAGGACCTTGATTCTTGAATTGTGGGACTTTAGTCTCTCTCATGTCTTCCCTTTAGTGGCTCTTGTCTTTTTGTCTCTTCCTTCCTTCATTCCCTTCTGTCTTGACACTGGTTCCTTTCCCTTTGGTATTTTGTTTCTCCCTCCTCATAGTACTTTGCGTGCCCCCTTCTTGCCTGTCTTGGTGCCTGTCTCTTTCTCTCTACAGCATAGGGAGCACTGTTTATGATTTTTCTATCAGTAAGTTGATTCTTTTACTTCCAGTGACTGCTTCCCGCCTAGCTTTGCTCACGTGATTTAGGCAAAGCAGGGAGGAAAGTGGTAGGATTAGAGGAGATGAGCCAGCACAAGATCTGCATGACCAAAGTTCGGAAGCATGATGGGACAGGGTCAGGAAAATACATTTGAAGACTGATGGCATTTAGAACCCTGAAGGGTTGTAACATCTAGAGTTGCTTTTTGTGCACGCAGTTTCAACTGCAGTAGCTTTAACAATGAGTATAAGGATTGAAAGGAGGCTCACTGTTAGGGTAATTTTTCAGAATGTGTCCATTAAAGGAACCGTTACCACAAAAATTCTTGGCTTTCTTTAGTTATTTGACAACTCTCTAGTCTGGCACTCGCAGGACCTCACTGGTGCCGAACCACAGGAGGTCAATATTGTCTCGCAGCATTACTAACACTTCCATAGGTTGCTGTGCTCTTAGAAGACATTTAGAAGTAAATTAGAGCTAATTAATAGCACTGAACACTGAGAGCCAGGACTGATGACAAGAAACAACTTTATGGAACTGTGAGCAACTTGATTGTAAAACGCTAAATGGGTATTTAGCTAGCTAAAATTATGCCAGACCACAGCTGTTGCCGAACTAGAGAGATTGAACCTGTGCCTCTAAATATATGCCATGTTTACAGTCCTCTTAGCTCATCTTTAAGTTGTTTAAGTGCATTATTTGCTTAGTCAGTTTTAATTTCTCTCTTCCCCTTTATCCAAGAGTTTTATCCCAGTGACTTGTTAAGGGGTAGGTAACTAACATACTGTCTAACTTTTTCGAGAACCAGAAATTTTTACAGTGAGATTTGTATGCCAAATTTCAGACTAAAAGCAATTTTACAGCTGAATTATAAAACATATTCCTAATGGAAACGTTGACACACCTGTAACTTCAGTGGAACAAATAGTTTTGCTATAAAACACTTCTGTATTTCAGATTTAGATGGCTATATAACTTTGGTCAAGTAACTTCTTAAAAACAAAACAAAAAAAAAAACCCTTTCACATAAAAATCAGTCTAGATTAGGCTAAAAAGATGTTGCTACTAACGTGGTTAACACTTGGCACCAGCAACAAAATTTCCCACCACCACGAGCAAAAAACCTCACCCAGGAAAGGTTACCGGTGGTGGAAGTATATCAACTTTGAGTAATATGCAATGTACCAACCCATTTTGTGCCCTATCACTGGGGACAGTGTTATATAATTGACCTGTACCTTAGTGACTGTTTACAGGACCAGCAGAAGGTCCAGTGAAATCTCATGGAAGTGTTTACTTTGTGATGTTAATGGAATATAGCCTTTGTTCTGGCCCTCAACAGAGAGATGAATTTCCCTTTGTATACAAGTCCAATGACATACCTTCTTTTAGCAGGCTCAGCAGTTGTTAAAGTGCTTACTTTGCTTTGCTTTGCTCAGCACCTTTCAAAAGCTGCTTGGTCAGTCAGAGGATCACAGGGCCCAATCCTACATACCGCCAGTGAAGCAAGTGTTATTTGACACTGAGTTAGCAAGCCTAGAATTTAGACAAAATCAGTGAGAGCCAATGCCATACAAGGGTTCAGGATTTTATGCCAGATGCTGTGGTCTCGTTAAAATTCCTAGAAAAATTACTTTATCCAAAATCCACACACTTTTAAGAAGTAGCAATTATATAAACATAGAAGGAAGATGGGATCTTGGGATTGAAGAAGGGGAGTTTTCAGCTATTTTGGGGGTAATTTAAGATGTGAATTCTCATACTGTTAGGTGCTTGGATTTCTGGCGAGGATAGTGTTTTGTTTTAAAGTTGTTTGTTTGGGATTACATCTGCTCTATGTATACACATTAATCTCAGCCTAATTATATTTATTCACGGGGTGGGGACTGAAAGTTTAGGAATAAAATGAGAACATGACAAAGCTATCAATGTTTTGTGTTATTTAACACTAAATAAATGTCTGATATTAATGAAATGGTGCATTGCCAAATCCTTCATTTTACAGCTGTAGCGAAAAAAAAAAAAAGTCCAAAGAATTTGAAGGAAAATAATAAATCAATCCATCTACTGACAGTTCATTAAGCTTGAATAGGTTAGTGTTACACTCTGATGACCTTATAGACAATCTCATCATATTGAATAAGGAATCTAGCTTGCTCAAGAAAACTTCAGGCATTTAAACCAACCACTTTGTCACACCAAACCACTACCTGTCATTCTTTGGCCCTCGTATAAGATCATTAGTCAGTAATTATAGCTCTCCTCTGTGAAATATAGTAATCCGCTATTTGCTAGCCTCCATGATACAAACATAAATCAGTCAAGAAAACGATAGAAGACATTTATTTGCGGTCTGTTTATTTTAGAAGCTTTTCACAGGTAGTCCACAAGAACGCTTTGTTTGCCAAAGCTAAGGGAGTCTATTGCTTTTTTTCCTCTAGACTTTGCTTATCATTAATAGAAAGCAGCATGTGTACATCCTGCAAACTCATTTCCTTATTTAAAGTGGGCATCCTTCCTTTACTGAGATAGGCTTCCTCTTTTTAAGGCAGGAGTGAGGACCAAGCCTTTGTAAGCTCTTAAGAGCACATCCCTTCCAAATGACCTTTTGTCCTATGCTACTAGGTTGCATTGTTTAGGCAAATACTGTGTGTTCAGTAGAGTTACATGAGATGTCATAGGAAAAGAAAATTGGAAATGTGTCACATTTTCCTATTATAAAGTGTAAATGAGAGCTCAGTAGAATGCGTGGTTCCTTTTGGTATTGCACTGGGTGAAATGAGTTCCAAGGAATAATGCAACATTTAAAAATGTTCTTGTTGCGGCTCATGGAATCACTGCCCTATTCAGGGAGAATGGAACCCCACCACCACCACGCACAAATTTTGTCTAAATCTTTTAAACTCTGTCATTCAGATACAATATTTTACTCCTTTATTTTTTTTATGTAAACAGATGGACCCAGCGTTGAGCAGCTCTTTAAAGTAATTCTTTTGAAAATAAATGAAAAATGTACCTGCTTGTTTGCAGGTGGTATTTTTCAAAACTGAAGAAAAATGAAGGCTGGAATGAGTTCAGGAGTGAGGAGGGGTAGGGATTAGGTGGCCTAGGGCAGAGGTTGGTGGGGGCTTAAGCCAAGGGGTGGGGGTCCAGTAGTCAAGGCAGGTGGGAGATGCAGAAGTTAGGGCAGGGATCTCAGGACAAGAGACTGAGGGGAGTTTCCAGTGGCCACCCATGATAGAGAGTGGTGCTACTCTGGCAGCATCTCCTCCTAGGTGGCCACGTGGCTCCGGCTAGGAGGGAGAGATCTGGGGCTGCATGCTTGTCAGGTGAGGGCTGGGGCTCTGTGAGCTGGCCCTGGCTTCCACCTGCCCCCTTGGCCTGCAGCTGTTTGGGGTGGGGCAGCACTCTGCAGACTGAGCCAGGCCTTCAGCTGGCCTCACTCTCCAACAGCCCCTTCCCTGCCCTGCAGACGGGAGGGGCCAGGATGCAAGGGCTGCCTCCCTCAGTCCCAGCCCCTCTGCCCACCACCTTGTAGGCTGTCTGGGGAGGGGCTGGGCTGCAAAGGCTGCCTCTCTTCCAGTGGTTCCCTGTGGCCTGCAAGCTGTCTGGGGAGGGTGGAGCCAGGCTTTGGTGATCTTCTCTCCTCAGCTGCCGCTGGGGTCTGCACACTGTCTGGGGTGGGACCAAGATCTGGTGGGGTTTGTGCTGTAGCTGCCTTCAGTGGTCACGCTGCAGTATGGCTCTTCCTTGTGCTTGCTGCCTCCAGTGGTGAATCTGAAGTATGTCATCCCCCCGCCACCCCCCGTCGGTGCCCCTCCCTTTCCATGATCTGGGAAATCATGGGATTTCAGGTGTTTCCCACTTCCCAGGCACAACCAACCTCTGACCTAGGTTTTAATTAACATTTGGCTGCATACCAAATTTTGTGGTTGTAGCTCTGATGGTTTGAGGAGTTCGTGAACAAATGTAGCTCCAACAGACTCTGGAAATACATGCATATGATGAGTAAAAGGCACCCAAACATGGATTTTGAGCACCTTTTGCTAGTTGTGTGAAATAACAAAGGAAGTGCAGTACAGTCAACATGTGCCTCTTATTGGCCAATAGTAGTACATAATCAAATATCAGTACTCTGACAACATCCTACTCTGTATCACGGTCTCTACATCTTTCTTCAAAGGCCAGGTGAAATGAGTGGACCCTACAGTGGAGCCACACTACGTCTCCCCCCCCCAATTATTAACCACCTATGAAAAAAATGCTTTTTAAAAACTCTTGCTGGATTTACTTAGCAATACCACAAACAGCTGACTTCACACTTTGCTGATTATGGCATTATTGAATGAATCAGACAGGAAAAAGTAGGTGGTTATAAAGAAGGCAGTTTCTATTTACTGACATGGTGTATGTATTTTTAGCTGGCTCTGAAGAAAATGGAAATACAGAAAATGTTCAGGACAAAGTTTTTGGAATGAAATTCTGCCCTTGGATACCTGTGTAAGCTATACCAGCAAGTTGGTTTAGTTAATTTATTAAGCATTTATCTTGGTATTTGGTAGTTCGGAGAGTAATGCTAACCCTTGTCTGGGTTACTTCTGAGGAACTCCTTTGTCTCAAGAACCAGATCTTTTTCCAATAAAGGATCATGGGAAAAAATACTTTTCAGTTGGAACTGTGGGAGAAGCATGTGCTGTCTGGTTTCAGAATTTAATAGTTATGTGCTCCAAAGAAACTTGATCATTGGCACTTTATCACTTCAGACTTTTTTTTATCTTTTCAATCAACAGGTATGACACTGACTCAATCCTTTTTGGGAATTAGCCATCCACGACAAGACCTTTTTGTTTATAATCTTTGTATTAGTACATGTTTATTTTTAAATGAGTTGTGAATCCTTTCTTGTTTAAAGATCTGAGCTTTATGTGGGGATCTACTAATGCAGACCTGTGCACTTAGGTGGCGTCTCACTGATTTAACTAGGATGGAGACAATGACCTGCACGGAGGGTGCTGACAAAAGAACTTGCATACAATTGGCAATGAGATGGACTTTTATGGGCTACTCACATGGATAAGTCATTGAGGGTTCAGAAGCTTAGTTGTAAAAAGTCCTTTATCGTGGAACAGAAGTACCTGTGTGCAGTGCACAATAACCCGTACTACAGTACTGTTTAAGATCATACAAATTAATCAACAGAAAAATGTCTGTTTCTAACGTGTGAGGCTAAGAAATGCAATGGGTCAGCAGAGTCCACTTGCAACAGAAGTACAAAGTTATTCTTCAAGGTTTGGAAGGGATGATCTTGTGGTTAAAGTGCTGGAGTGAGTCTCCAGAGATCTGGGTTCAGTTCTTAGCACTGCCATACACGTCCTGTATGATTAGTATTATATAGTGATACTGTGATAGTGGCTGTTGGCTTCAACATGGTCTGACCCCCATTGTGCTAAGCACTGTACAGGCATGTACGGAGATTCCTTGTCCCAGAAAGTTTACAGCCAGGGTCAGCAACCACTAGCGCACAGCCTATCAGGATAATTCATGGCTGGGCTGTGAGATGGTTTCACGTTGAGCGTACACAGGCATAATGGCTGACATTTGCTATTCCTATGCTATTCTCCTCTCAGCGGAGGGGAATAAGGGGATTTCAAAAAGTGCGGGGTCCTTTTGGAAAGGACTCCCACGTAGCTGTGCCGAGCTGCGAGCGTTCGAAAGTGGCACTTTCAAAGCGGCGCAGCAGGAAGCATCTTAATGCTAATGAGGCGCTGAGTATTAAATTCAGTTCATTAGTAATCTTTGAAATGGGCATTTGCATGGCCATTTTGAAGTTTTGGCCAAGTGTGGCCACAGACTAGTGTGATTGGGAAAATTGTAGCAGAAATCGGAGGAGCTATATAAGAAGTCTGAAGGACCGATGAGGCTCTTTCCTTTTTACTTTTGAGACCAATAGCTCTGTTTTTCTGGCACAGCTTTAACTTGTGCTATTCATTGCAGTGAATTGATCTGATACATGAATTTTGTACACACAAATTAGTTGTTAGCTGTTCTGTTGTGTATTATTATTATTACAGCAGTCAGTCTTGTTTGGGCTCATCATGCAATCGTAGTAAATGCAGTAAGGTATTTTGTGTCCCGGAGAGACATAATGAACAAAGAGCAGAAAAGGGGAAATAATGTCCCCATGTTACTGATGGAAAACCAAGGGCTTGTCCATACTTACCAGAGGTTGATCTTCTGGGGTTCAGTTTAATGTGTCTAATAACATACTAAATTGAATGCTGAGGGTGCCTTCATCAACTCCCGGTGTTCCTTGCATGAAAAGGAAGAGAAGTTGACAGGAGTTTCTCCTGTCAAACTCCCACTGCAGGGACAGCACAGAAGATGGGTGTAAGGTGCATGGATGCCAGCTGTTCACAAAATTCATGTAGTTGGAGTTGTGTATTTGCATCTTGTTTCTCCCTTACCACAAGCCTGGCCTAAATCACAGTGATTAAGGTGAAATCGTGCACCCACTGAAGTCAATGGAAGTTTTGCTTCTAAGTTCGGTGGCGTCAGATGGAGCTTAAAATCATACAGAAAATCAGTCACAGAACTGGGAACTGAATTTAATCAACGGAGTCCCAGCCCCAGGTAGATAATATGGATTCCTTAAAGCACCCCAAGCTGCGCACATTAAGAACGTTGTTTATCTGTTGCACTCCAATGCAGCCTTGATGGTTTGAAGGTACAGTGTATCAGGTTTTCGTGTCCTGTGCAAGTACATCATATCTGCATAGGGGATGGTATGAAATAAGGTATTGGTGCTTGTGTCCAAGCCACAGAAGGTAAGCATTAAGCCATAAACCATAAAGGTGGTGCTGCTATTTCACGATGGCCATCTCAGTCTTGCTCAAGTTACAAATACACATTGTTATAAGTTGTGGGTGAAATCTGGACTCCCAATGAAGTCAATGTTTTTTTTTTTTCCCCCTATTAACTGCAGTGTGGGTGTGCCTTTTTAAAGTATGAGTGTGTGTGTGTGTTCTGGAGTTAAAGATACTCTGAGTAAGGGAAACTGATTTCCCCTCCCCTATTTTCTTTTCTCAAAATAGGATTGTGCTCAAGCAGCTGTTTGATCTTGCTTGCTCAATGTGTGCATTTTCGTGCGTGCGCGTGCCTGTAAAAGGCCAACTGGTTAATGACCTTAACACTCTAGGAATGTTTTGCTGTACTAGAGGAGGGGAAGAAGGGAAAAGGGGAGGACAACAAATGCTCACTCCTTGGGTGTTCAGTCTCTTAAGACAATCTGAAAACTCATTCCAGAGAAACCTGCATGTCCACAGCTCTTATTAGAAGAAATTTGTATTTTGAATTGGACAAACTGCAGTGGTTTCCTTTTGCATCTTTATATGAATATTCCCACCTTAAACATTTATTGAAAGTATAAAAGGTTGTTTTCTTCTTTGTAATATGAAGGAATAATCCAGATTACCTGCTAAACACATGAATAAAGGTCATCTAATCTATTTACTAATTGGGCAATTTGTGCAGTGTGGTATAAACTGAGCATGTGAATCTATGTAGTATTTAGATCTGCTGTTTTGTATGGGTATGAAAGTAGCAGTAAGGCTTTAAGCTTCAAACACTAATGTATCTGTTTAGCCTTAAGGAAGTGCATAGTTCTACTGGATTTAGTGACACTTGGTTAATGCTCTTAAAGGGAAGCAAACAGCCAGGTTTACAGTATTGGGATCAGTTAGGCTTGTCTGGTGAAGGCTGTATCAGCACTTGTAGTGATGTAAATGTGCAACTAAAAATAGGTTGCTTCATATTTTTATAGTACGTTTTATGTTTTTAACAAATCAGAAAACCTCAGATTATTTTGATTCTAATTTGGAGCTGATTTTAAAAAAGTTTTAAATAGGTCTGTGGATTTAATTCAGATGTAGCATAAACTTCTTTGACATCAGTGGAGATGCATGTATGTGCATGAGATCAAGACACACAGTTGTATTTAAGCTCAGAGTTTTTAAGAGCTATCAACTTGCTTAACTGAGCTATCAGGAAGATGACTACAGCTCATTAGGCTGAAAGGAAATAAATATGGTGCCCAGGATGGCACTATTAGATTGTTTTTGAGCTCTTTTAATAGCAAATATGATAGAGAGATTTTTTTTCCACAATATAGTTGCTCTGTGCTATTATTTTAACAGGACCATCAGGTTACCCAGAGACTGGTTGTGCTGCAGACTCTTATTTCTGTCAGCTATGTACCAGAATTGAATTTGACCACAGATGTAAAAATGGGTGTTACTATTACATTTTTTTGAAAAATGAAGAATCATTATGAACTGTTCACTTGATGATATGGGATACCAGGATATTCCCTGGCAGGACTCGTAGAAACTAGCTTTTTAAAAAGAAATGGTACATAAAGAGACGAGGGTATAAGTTAGAAAATAAATTTTCGTAACTTTGGAGATTACCTTACTTCTGCTATATGTCATTGCATATTTTAACAGAGTACGTAATTGTGTGAGCATATGAGGGGGAAGAAGTTAAAAAATTGTATATCTGATCAAGTAGATTTACTTTCCATCTCTTAAGAACCTGGCCTAATATACTTTTTTTTTCCCAAGACAAGAGAGAAAATTCAGACAAGAAGGAATTATAAACAAATTCAAAGTTTTAGTAAAGATAGCAAAATCACAATAACTTGAAATACTAAGACCATCCATTTTAATCACGTTTCCATATTAAATTTGTAACAAAAGTGCTAATTAAGAAAATATTTTATATTTCAAACTGTGAAAATGTGAGAGGGTTTGGAAATCTCTTAACTTGTAATTAAGAATCCATATCATTCTATTTTTGTGTAGTTATCTAAAATTGCAGAACAGCAGCAGATCTAACAAAGCATTTTTGTCATGACACATTTTGAAATTGAACTGTGATATAATTATTCTTGATATGATAGGTCAAAAGGAATTTTTCAAATTAAGAGCATTTACGTTTGATGTACTTTATTTGCCTGTCAAATCACAAAGAAGTACATAGTCTATAAGGTGCCACAGGACCACTCATTGCTTTTGTAGATCCAGATTAACACGGCTACCCCTCTGATACTAACAGAAATGTATGAACATAAGCTTTCGTGGGCAAATACCCACTTCGTCAGATGCAGACCTGCATCTGATGAAGTGGGTATTTGCCCACGAAAGCTTATGCTCATACATTTCTGTTCGTCTGTAAGGTGCCACAGGACCCCTTGTTGCTCTTTCAAAGAAGTACATTTTACTATTTTTGAAATGAATGAAAAATAAGGGTAATGGGAGATTGATTTATTTAACTTTAAATAACATTAATATTGTAGTGCAGTAGACCCCCTCCCCAAGTTACATGAGGGTTGTGTTCTTGGGCAACCTCATGTAACTCAAATTTTGTGCAAGTTGTGGGGAGCTGGGAACCAGGCATCAGCCTGGCTCCACTCCACTGGCTGCAGCCAGGAAACTGACCCTCACTCATGTGCGTGTCAGTTTCCCTGCTCCTGCAAGCCCATGGCAGCTGGGAGCCAGGAACCAGGCTGCTGCCTGGTTCCGAGCCTCTCTGGGTTTGCAGGGCCAGGAAACTGGCCAGCACTGGTGTGCTGGTCAGTTTCCTGGCTCTCTCAGTGGCAGGGAGCTGGGGAGAAGCCCAGGCAGTGTGACTGTCTCCCAGCCTCCCTCGGTGTATATCGGGGGGTTTACCTTATATACAAACAAAACCTCAAGAAAATTCAAAATTCAGTATTTCATCAGTAAATCTCTTAACTGAGCTAAATCTTGCAAGCTGCATTTGGGATTGATGTCAGTGAGGTTTTTATGAAATTGAACGATTATACAGTTCAGCCTATATGACAACAAAAAATTCACATGTGGATTTTTCTCAAGTAAGTATTGAAAAATAAACTGATATTGCAGCACAAAATTATTGGCTCCTAAAATTCTTTGAAATTGTCCATTTTCAATGTATGAAGAAATGTTTGTGTACAAGTGTCTCATAGTGGAGTTTTTGATTTCGAGATTGCTACAGGGACTCATTAAGATTGTCAGTATAAATAAACAATGTTGGATTTGTGGTGTGGTTGACCATTAAAAGTTTATAAACCTAGCAATCAAAGATGGCAGAACTGAAAAATCTTTTTTTAAAAAAAGGTCATTATTAAATGTTTTAGATTCCTATAATGAACGAATGATTTGTTTGTTTTTGTTTCTTATGATTTTTTTTTAAACTCACCTCTCAATGTCAGGTTTCTGCTACATTCTTTCCATTAGCATGATCTAGTAGTATGGTGGTTTCCAGGAAGAATTCAAAGATTGCCACATTTGTGGCCGTCATCTTTCCATGTTCACCACCTTATATTAAATAAATAATAAATCGCCTCTTCCTCCCTCAGAGCTAGGCACCCCACCTCCCCATTCTAATTCAATGCCGACGACTCACTGGAGCCACCACAAGCTTCTCCCACCAAGCAGTGGGATGGATACGTGGAGCCAGGGAGATGGCACTCCCCATGTGCGGCTCTCAGGAGGAGCTTCATTTAAAGGTTCCAAGAGCCACATGCGGCTTGAAAGCCGTGGATTGGCCACCCCCATACTTGCTGCAAGTCGGTGTCTTATTTGCCACATGTGGTGAGTGGCAAACATATTGGATACCATGGTAGCAGTTAAAACACTGGGAGAAGACCTGAGCCATTTCCATCATTACAACTGTCACTCACAGTTTTTTAATCCCATACCTCAGTTTTCCCATGTGTAAAATGAAGATTATATCGGAGGGTCAGAAAAATATTTCAGAAATGATGGATAAAGCTATGACAGTGAGCAAAGTGAAAGCATAGGTGATTATTTACCTGCCACTTGTGGTACACAGGAGAACTTACCTTCATGTCAGATGGGTGCCTTGTGGACATGAAGGATATAAAAGCATGACTTTTAGATCCCAAGTGAAGTTTTCAAGGCTGCAATTTTAAAAAAAAAAATCAGTATTTGAACATTTTAAACTGAAATAATTATGGAACTAAAGATGATATCCTCAAATGGCACCTTTTGCTTAGGGTTTTAGTTCTCTCAAAAGGTGGTTAGATTTTTTTTCACGGTATAATTGCTTTGTGACCTTATTTTAACAAGTGTAATAACTTGTACTCTTGAAGATAAAGACGGTCTTCATAGACTTGACTAGAGCCTTCAATAGACTTGAAAATAGGAACAAGGTGGGTCTGCTGCTTTTCTAATGGCCCTTTCAAATAGTTTAAAGCAAATGATTCATCAAATAAAGAACACTGAAAGAAGAAATCTGCCAATTTGTAGAATCTGACTCCTCCTAATCAGAACAAGGCAACAGGATGTTGAGTTCCTGCCCTGCACCTGATTAAAGCCAAATGCACTAGAAACAGCTGGGAATAAGAGGAAGCACCAAGCTCTTCTCAGTTGGGGGTAGCAGAGCAAAAGAATGTTTAAACAAAAATCTCCTCTACCTTTGTTGCTTTGTTTTCCTGAGTCTTTGACAGATAAGCACTTATTTCCTCTGGTATTTTGAACACTTTAGGAACCCTGTGCAACGTGCAGAACATAAGAAGCCAAATATATATATGTAGTCTAGGAGAAAAGATCTTTTTTGTCTCGTTATTTTAAGACATTCCAGGTTAGCATAGTTGAGCCAGATTGCTAATTTTTATACACTGTCATCATGCAGGTGCCAAATTCTCAGAGTTCTGCCGACCCACCATTAACAAGTCAAAAAGTATACAAGAATAGAAAGCAGACTGAGATGCATTTTCCATCTGTGACTTTGTGGAAGTTTACACTGCTGTGCCTTAACACAATTTCTTGAATTGAATTAGACAAATATAAGACTAGAGAAGATTTCAAGAAATCGTATAAACTTTTTTTTGAGGGGGCGGGGAGTGGAAATATATCCAAATTCTAAACCTCTGTTAGTGTTTTACTTGTGAGCCTAGGAACTCTGGGCACAACTCTTAAGAGTTAAAACAGCACTTGAATGCCCAAAAATAAGAGTAAACACATGACAATTCTTTTCATGCACTGATTCCAAAGGGAGCTAGTGTATGGAGATGGGGGACTGCAAACCTCAAGGGGCCTCTCTCACTGCTTACTCTGTGCAGGATAAAAAAATGTTGGCTTGTGATTGTTTTCTATGGCCCACTGAAAGCAGGTGGGGGACAGAGGAATCTCTATTAGGGGAGGGGTTTGACAGAGTTGTACTCACCCTGTACAGAGGTGAAAGGGAAATGTATAAAGACAGCCAAAGCATCATTCAATCCTGGCCACAATGATTCACAAAGCAAAGCCTGTACAATGGAAATGTTCTGACTTAAATACACCCGTAGTGACACATCATCAGTGGTGTTCCACCAGTGAGCTGGTGGTGGTCAGTTTCTCTCAGCCCAAATCGTCATTCTCTGAGTCTGTAGGGCTCCATTCCGCTTAGATACCTGTTCTTTAAATTAACTCTTGTTGTTATTCCTTTCAACCACAAATCTGTTTGTTCATTTGTTCATTCATTCATTGAGTGAGTGAGTGAGAGTGATTGATTCATTCGTTTAGGTAACTGATGACCTTCCTGTATGGCAGGTTATCCTCATTTTTTGAGATGATAAAACTGACCTCACAGACATTGCAGAGCTAGCTGTAGAACGCAGGCATCCTGACACCTGGCTTTGCATGTTCATGCCAAAACCATCTGTCATGTCTTCCTTTTGAGATGATTTGGATTTTCTCTCTGGTCTGCTTTTATCATTAGTGTGTTCTCTTATTTTTTGTCTCCACTGCTAGGTGTCTTGTCTTAAATTTTATGAACTATTAATAAAATTATAAAAAAATAAAATTCTTATTAAGTATTAAATTCTCAATGAAAATTATTGTATTATATTCAAACAGGACTTAGATTATGTTTTAGGTAAAATTTATAATCATAAACAACTGTGACTTTCTGCAAGAAGTACATTTTCTTTGGTGGCCTGAAAGCCATCAGTTTTCATCTGTGCAACCATCAGTAGGCTTTAAGTTTGACATTCCTGCTTTAACATCATGGGAAGAGAGACAGAATGTTATATCCTCCGAAATCCTGATCTTCATATGTCAACCAAAACAGAATGTTGTCAACCTGCAAAGGGGCTCTTGCTTTCGACCACTGAAAAGCCAAAATAATATATGCACAATGAGAGAAAAGGACATTTTTATGAACTTGCTCTGTAAATGTGGAAAAAGTCAAATACTTGTGGTCCTCTTATGGCTCATCTTGGGATTCAGGAAAGATATTCATTTCAAGTTCTGTCGAAAAATTGTCAAGCAGACATCTCGATTCACGTTTGTTTTTGGTTCGATCCCGTACTGTTTACGTCAATAGGAGTTCTTCCACTTTAGTTTAATGGAAGCAACATCAGGCCCTTTGTGAGCAAACACCATTTCATTACATTAAGTTGTGCTTTTGCTAATAGCAGATATCATTCAGTTATCGTCAACCGTGGGCTCAGCGCCTGTTGTTGTCCAATGCCTCACTCGCTGTTTCCTTCCATCCTTCCCTGTCCAGTGCAGAGTGGCTTAGTTTCTGTAGGCTAGCTCCACGCAATCTGGTATATGTCCTTCTGTTACTGTGGCTGTTAATACCTGTTAGACAGCAACAAGCTACACTTTCCCCTTTTCTAGGATTCTGATTGATTTGCTATGTATTTGCTTAGTATATCACTTACAAATTATTATGCGTTGTCTAGATAAGTGTGACAAGAAGCTAAAACAGCAGGCCAGTAATCACTCACTCACTCATTTAATGTTTTCCTGTCTCGTTTTGCCAAAAAAAGGTGTTTTTGAAAATATTAAAATGCATACTAATTTTCTTTGACTTAATGGAACTTGCCTGCTGCTATTTTGGAACCCACAGTGACTGTGTATTCTGAGATGTCTGTGCCCTGAAAGCAAGAGCCATGGTAAATAAGTAACAGAACATAAGCACTTGCTGCGGTGGTGTGGTTAAAAAAGGAGGATCAGCACAATCTTGTGCATGTATAAATGGGAATATTTTGTAGGAATAAGGGGTAACGTTACCGCTGTATGATGACAGGTATCAGAGAGGTAGCCATGTTAGTCTGTATCTTAATAAATGGACATAAATCAGACATCAGGAATGGTAATGTACAGAAGCCTGTGGGGGAACACTTCAATCTCCCTGGACGCTCAGTGGCAGATTTAAGGATGACAATTCCGAACCCAAAAAGTTTCAAAAACCAAATGGAGAGAGAAATCTCCGAGCTGCAATTTATTTGCAAATTTGACTCCATTAACTATGGATTAAACAGAGACTGGTAGTGGCTTGCAGCTTACAGGCAGTTTCTCTGCTCTGGGTGCTAATTTCTCCCCATTAGACTCTGACAAAGGCTCACATCCCCCTGTCTGATCTGACTTTGTTTTTTCCTCTTTTGATAAGTACTGTTGATACTGGGCCATTTCCACCTTGCTGAATAGACCTTGTCAGCTTTGGCCCTCCGTCTTACTGGGACCCCACTCTTTACATACTCCTGTGAAACTACCTCCCCACTCATGCATCAAAATATCTGTTTAGTCTATAAAGTGCCACAAGACTTCTTGTTATTACCGCTGTATGTTGACTGGTAAAACCATTACTGGAATACAGCATCTGAGTCTAGCTCCATGCTAAAAAAAATATTAGAGTGTTAAGTAGAAGAGGTACAGGAATTAGAGTCCGGAAAGCCTGCTGCTGTGCAGTGAGAGACTTAAGAAGATGAATCTCTTTAGCTTGTTGAAGAGCACATGATCGTGATCTAAAAGTACCTTCACTCGGAAGAGATGTTTGATAGGCGGTAATACTGAGATCCAGAGCTAAATAATGAATCTAAATAAATTCAAACTAGGAAGAAGAGATGAATTTTTAACATGATGCTAATTTAAATATTGGAACAAATTTCCCTGGGTTGTGGAGGAATATCTATTACTTGCAGTCTTTAAATCAAGAAGGGATGTTCTAAATATACAAACAACCCCAAGTTATTGAACTTTATACAAAAATCACTGTGAAAATTTTGAGGCTTGGGTTATGTGAAATTTTAATTCATTCAGACATATAATATGTTACCAATAACTATAACAAAATATGTATTCTGAGTTCAGAGTTTTATCTTCTCTCCTGGTACTCTTTGATCAGATGGTGCTTTCCTGAGTTGTCATTTGAAGGCACTTGAAACTTTTTCAGTCTCACAGGAATTCTGCAATTGACACGATGGACAGAACCACAATCTGTTCAGCATATGAATTAAGTGTGATATTTGTATTGTTTAATTGTGATTTGATCGCATGCTGTTGTCTCTTCTGTGTTTGGATGAGCATAACGCTTGGAATTGTAACAAAGGGTTGAATCCACCATTAGATTTCAGATCTCTTAGAGAAAGATAACCTAGAGCTAGGAAACTTAATAATTCACCTAAATCTTTTTTCCTTTCTTGTCCACACTAACCTTGCCCAAGTCACATTCATGGGTCGGGGAGAGGGGTATTGGCTGGGTTTTAGTTTAATTTTGTCATTTCACGTTCATACAGTGAATTCCTAAGAATCCATGCTCCTAGCTGGATGCTGGTCTCAGTCCTTTAGTTGCTTTTTGAGTGACATTCGAAGCCATTACCTCTGCTACATAGGTCCCTTTGTCCTATCTAAGATACAGTGCATCATCTCTGGTGTAATTAATGGAATATATTTATTAGTAACGTTTGGTGTACCCCAAAAACATGCTGATAACTCTTTAGATTATTATGAACATGAAAGACTTTTAAAAGTCTAAAATGGTGGTTTTCAAACTATAGGTCACAGTCTAGCGCTGGGTTGCAGCAGGTCAGGCACTGGGTTGCCTTGTTGTAGGGAGACCAATGGGGGCTGCACAGGCAGGGTTCCGTGGACCACGCTGCATTCCAGAAGTGGCCACCAGCGAGTCTGAGTCCTAGGCAAAGGAGTCATGGGTTTCCTCCACCCAAGCAGAGTGTCTGCACTCCCATTGGCTGATTTTGATTTCAGGTGGGTGAGTTTGTTTCTGTGGCAGTTGGGACTGCGTGCCTGACCTTTGTTCCCTTGATTAGCCTTCCCCTGTGTGACTCACAGGGGGGAGGGCCTGACCCAGGCCGGTAGGCTTTAAAACCAGAGGTGAGGGCAACCAGGGAGCTGCAGACGGGGGAGTTTAAGAGGGGGTTTGACAGAGGGAGGTCTACGATGGTTAGGAAGACCCGCAACTCCTGTGCCAGCACTACTACTGTCTCCTCCACCTGTGTCTGTAGCCAGACAGACTACCTGACCATGGATGCCTCTACTCAGATCCTAGTGTGGCCTTGCAGGGACTGTGGCCTGCAATTCCCACTTACTGATATCCAGGCTGGGGGGACCATCCAGTGTGAAAGGTGCCTGCTGGTGGAATCTCTCAGGTGACAGGTGGGAGAGCTACAGGAGGAGGTAGCCAGCTTGAGGAGTATCCGACTTCATGAACAGTTCCTGGATAGTATTCATGTGGAGACAGCTGAGATAACTGTCCCAGTACACAGGACAGCTGATAAACCACTGGTGGAGGAGTAGATAGATCAGGGTGGACACTGGCAGCTTGTTACTTCTGTCAGTAGGCAGTGTTCCACCCCTGCTCAGAACCCTCCCACCATGGTACTAGGAAACCGTTACGCTGTACTTGATACAGGAGACAAAGAATTGCCCCGTACAGCAGAGGAGAAGCCTCGTACCGCCAAGGCTGGGAAGTCTGCTGCCACCACTGTGAGGAGGAAACATAGAGTAGTGGTGGTCGGGGACTCTCTTCTGAGGGGGACAGAGGACTCCATCTGTCGCCTGGACATTTCATCTCAGGAGGTGTGCTGCCTGCCAGGGGCCTGTATCCGAGACGTTACGGAGGCATTGTCGAGGATTAGCTGGCCCTCTGACTACTATCCCATGTTTCTCATCCATGTGGGCACTAATGATACTGCGAGGTATGATGCTGAGCAGGTCAAGAGTGACTTCAGGGCTCTGGGGGCATGGGTGAGGGAGTTTGGAGTGCAGGTGGTATTCTCCTCAATCCTGCCTATCAGTAGTAGGGGCCCAGGCAGAGACCGGTGCGTCCAAGAGGTGTATGCCTGGCTGCGAAGATGGTGTCACCAGGAAGGCTTTGGCTTGCTCAACCACGGGATGCTATTCCAGGACGGACTGCTAGGCAGAGATGATGTTCACCTTTCGAGGAGGGGAAAGACCGTATTTGGCACAGACTTGCTAACCTAGTGAGGAGGGCTTTAAACTAGGCTCGATGGGGGCAGGGGAGCAAAGCCCACAGGAGAACATGGAAACCGGGGAGATGGGTCAGAAATGGGAGGCAGCATGGGCAACAATGTCAGAGTAAAAAGAGGGTCAAGGCAAAACAGGGAGGCAAGATCAAATCAATATCTTAGATGCCTGTATACAAATACAAGAAGTATGGGTAATAAGCAGGAAGAACTGGAAGTGCTAATAAATAAATACAACTATGACGTTGTTGGCATCACAGAAACTTGGAGGGATAATACACATGATTGGAATGATGGTATTGAAGGGCACAGCCTGCTTAGGAAGGATAGACAGGGAAGAAAAGGGGGAGGTGTTGCCTTCTATATTAAAAATGTACACACTTGGACTGAGGTGGAGATGGGCGTGTTGAGAGTCTCTGGGTTAGACTAAGAGGGGTAAAAAACAAGGGTTATGTCCTGCTAGGAGTCTACTACATGCTGCCTACCCAGGTGGAAGAGGTGGATGAGGCTTCTTTTTAAACAACTAACAGTCATGCAGGGCCCCGGATATGGTGGTGTTGGGTGACTTCAATTGTCCAGATATATGCTGGGAAACTAATACAGTGGGGCACAGACTATCCAGTAAGTTCTTGGATTGCATTGGAGACAATTTTTTATTCCAAAAGGTTGAAAAAGCTACCAGGGAGGAATAGGGAGGAATTGGTAGAGAACTTGAAAGTGGAAGGCAGCTTGGGTGAAAAGTGATCATGAAATCAGAGTTCACAATCCTAAGGAAGGGAAGAAGGGATAACAGCAAAACAGAGAGAACGGATTTCAGGAGGGCAGATTTTGGTAAACTCAAAGCTGGTAGGTAAGGTCCCATGGGAAATAAAACTGAGGGGAAAAACAGCTGAGGAGAGCTGGCAGTTTTTCAAAAGGACATTTGTTAAGGGCCCAAAAGCAAGCTATTCTGCTGCGTAGGAAAGATAGACAATATGGCAAAAGACCGCCTTGGCTTAACCAGGAGATCTTGCATGATCTCAAAATAAAAAAGGAATCGTATAAAAATGGAAACAAGGACAAATTACAAAGGATGAATATCGGCAAACAAGAATGCAGGAACAAGATTAGAAAGGCTAAGGCACAAAATGAGCTCAAACTAGCTACAGGAATAAAGGGAAACAAGAAGGCTTTTTATAAATATATTAGAAACAAAAGGAAGACCAGGGACAGGATAGGGCCACTGCTCAGTGAGGAGGGAGAAACAGTAACAGGGAACTTGGAAATGGCAAAGATGCTTAATGACTTCTTTGTTTCAGTCTTCACTGAGAAGTCTGATGAAGGAATGCCCAACATAGTGAATGCTAGTGGCAAAGGGGTAGGGTTAGAAGTTGAAATAAAAAAGCAACAACCTAAAAATCACTTAGAGAAATTAGATGTCTGCAAGTCACTAGGGCCTGATGAAATGCATCCTAGAATACTCAAGGAGCAGATAGAGGACATATTTGAGTCTTTAGCTATCATCTTTGGAAAATCATGGGAGACAGGAGAAATTCCAGAAGACTGGAAAAGGGCAAATAGAGTGCCCATCTATAAAAAGGGGAATAAGAATAACCCAGAAAACTACAGGCCAGTCAGCTTAACTTCTGTACCAGGAAAAATAATGGAGCAGGTAATTAAAGAAATCATCTGCAAGCACTTGGAAGGTTGTCAGGTGATAGGGAACAGCCAGCATGGATTTGTAAAGAACAAATCATGTCAAACCAATCTGATACCAAGAAAGCTGGGAAAACAAGCCTTGTGGATGAGGGAGAAGCGGTAGATGTGGTATACCTAGACTTTAGTAAAGCATTTGATATGGTCTCACATGATATTCGTATAAAAAAACTAGGCAAATACAATTTAGATGAGGCTGCTATAAGGTGGGTGCATAACTGGCTGAAAAACCGTACTCAGAATAGTTCTTAAGGGCTCTCAATCCTGCTGGAAAAGTACAAGTGGGGTTCCGCAGAGGTCTGTGTTAGAACTGGTTCTGTTCAATATCTTCATCAACAATTTAGATATTGGCATAGAAAGTATGCTTATGTTTGCAGATGATACCAATCTGGGAGGGGTTGCAACTGCTTTGGAGGATAGGGTCATAATTCAAAATGATCTGGATAAATTGGAGAAGCGGTCTGAGGTAAACAGGAGGAAGTTTAATAAGGACAAATGCAAAGTGCTCCACTTGTAAAGGAACAATCAGTTTCACACACACAGAATGGGGAGAGACTGTCTAGGAGTGACTACAGCAGAAAGGGATGTAGGGATTATAGTGGACCACAATCTAAATATGAGTCAACAATGTGATGCTGTTGCAAAAAAAGCAAACGTGATTCTGGGATTCATTAGCAGGTGTGTTGTGAACAAGACACGAGAACTCATTCTTCTGCTCTACTCTGCGCTGGTTAGGCCTCAGCTGTAGTATTGTGTCCAGTTCTAGGCACCATGTTTCAAGAAAGAAGTGGAGAAATTAGAGAGGGTCCAGAAAAGAGCGACAAGAATGATTAAAGGTCTAGAGAATGTGACCTGTGAAGAAAGGCTGAAAGAATTGGGCTTGTTCAGTTTGGAAAAGAGAAGATTGAGGGGAGACATGATAGCGGTTTTCAGGTATCTAAAAGGGAGTCATAAGGAAGAGGGTGAAAACTTGTTCTTTTTGGCCTCTGAGGATAGAACAAGAGGCAATGGACTTAAACTGCAGCAAGGGAGGTTTAGGTTGGACATTAGGAAAAAGTTCCTAACCGTCAGCGTGGTCAAACAGTGGAATAAATTGCCAAGGGAGGTTGTGGAATCTCCATCTCTGGAGATATTTAAGAACAGGTTAGATAAATGTCTGTCAGGGATGGTTTAGACAGTACTTGGTCCTGCCGTTGGGGCAGGGGGCTGGACTCGATGGCCTCTCAAGCTCCCTCTCAGTCCTAGTGTTCTATGATTCCTGACCCATGGGAGCTGAAGAGAGGAGGCAATGTTTGCAGGTGAGATCAGCATGCAGAGCTGCTTGTATGCCTTCTCTGAGGAGCCAGACGTACTGCTGTTGGCTTCTGGGGAGTAGTGCCATCCCCAGTGCCGGGGAGCCTGAACTCCTGTTCTTTACTGCTGACTGTCAACCATTGTAGATGTAAGCCCATCCCCCAGCCCTGAGCGCCAATCCTCTACCTCGGCTCTGGAGGCTGCACCACTGCCCCTTATCTCTGGCCTACTTTGGAGCTTGCACACTACTCAGAATGTATACTTGAGTCCCGGTCTTCAGCAATTTTCTTCAACTGAGTCACAAATTGTTTGGAATCCAGTTTGTCTCAACTGTCATAGGCCCATTGAAGCCAGTGTTTCTGTGACAGTTAACATCAGCTGAGGGTCTGTTCCCTTGTTTTTCACCTTTTAATACTAATTATATACTTTCCATATTTTGCTTGCTTATTGAAACTTGTTCTTTAGGAACATTTTTAGCACGTGTCGGTTGAGTGTGGGGTAACAGATGTGTTGTCTTTTACGTCAATGCTGACTATCAATCAGGAAAGAAGAACCAGCACTTTTTTTTAATTGTTGATAAAGGATTAAATATTCTGTTACAGAATTTAACCCCCCTGTAGGTCTCGTGCTTTCAAAATATATTTCTTACAACTCCAAAAGTATAAAGCCAAACCACCTAACAAACTTTACAAAAGAGTCATTCCCAGTCCCTATTTCACACAGCAGAATTAACCAGAGCTGAACTTTTTCTTAGGGCAAACTGGTTTTAAGATGCAGGATTCTTAAAAGCATTTAGTACATTTTGCAAAACCTTTGTAGATTCCTCCTCTCTTCCCTTATGCTTTCATTCCTGATGACTTCCTTTTATCCCCCTCTTTTCCGAGAGCAAAAATCTTTGAGGGACTGCACTTTTAACACAATTTTGAAATATAGTTTTTGTTTTTGTTTTGCAAGCTTTGTTGAGAGAGTATATGGAATTAAATTAGCTACTGTACCATGGGATATAATGGAACCTAGATACCTTACTCTAGATAAAAATCAGGGCTAATAACAGAATATACTCACTGCCTTTGGTATGTAGACAGCCACCTCTCCATACTTTTGGTTCCTCTTTTTTAAGACTGGTAGAGGAGCGCATGAATGTAGTGTAAGTTGGGGGCAAATCGGTGACAGTGCAATGAGATGAAAAAATGAGACGAGACTATTTCAGGACCAGATTTATCAGGCTGAGACGGTTTGTGAGGACCGTAAGGCAGGCATGGTTGTGGATAGATGATCTGAACCAGTCAGCCAAGCATTCGTCAGTGAATTCATCACAATCCCAGCTCACTTCAATTCTGCATACTTAAAATGCTAAGATAATAAATATTGCCATTGAGACCTGCTGCACATTGATCACTGCTGAGTTCTTTCTGTTTAGATGTAAGATTTTTTTTTTAAATATACTCTGAAGGTTTAGTCTGAGAGTCGCAGAATTACCCAGAGGGTTTAAAATTTGAAAGCTGACATTTTTGTGGCCAAAATGTAAAAGGCTGCCCAGACAAACTTATATGAAATGATACTTCTATTTACGTTGGTAAAGTATGAAGCAAAAAGGAACAATGACTGTGTGAATCAGATACAATAATATCTGTCAGATACAGTCCTAGGCTTTGGATCCAAAATCGCAAACTTTTGCAGTAGAGGGCTTTTCACTTAACCATCTTACTTCTGTGGTTCATCTCATGCAGAAATAACAACAGACCAGAAGTCCAAAGTGCAGATGATGCAATGTTTATTGGGGTTGGTGTCCAGCAAACGTGATTCTGAAGCCGTTCACATCAGTTTGGCTTATCTGTGGGGTCGTGTACTCTAGAAAGGAAATTTGCCCTAAGTTAAGCAACTCCAGCTAAGAGAATTGTGTAGCTGTAGTCTACCTACCTTAGGTGAAATTTCTGGCGCAATCCCACTTCAGGAAGTCAACAGGAGAAACTCTCCTGTTGACTTGCCTTACTCCTCACAACAAGAAGTATCGTTGTCAACAGGGGGATCCTCATGGTTCGATTTAGCACATTCCCACCATGTGTGCTAAATCAAATCTGGGAAGATCAACCACTGTGATAGCGATCTTCTCCTTAGTGTAGACATACCCTACGTATGCTAATAGTCTATTCCACAGTGTTCCATTCCCACCTCTGCCTCCACAGTGTTTACACTATGTGCCCCTTTCCAGCTCAGTTTTTTTAAGTACATTAACAGAGGTTCTGGAATCATGCATTATTTTGGACATACAAAGTAACTGAGATCTTCTACATACCATATTGTGGTAAATGTTGACTTTAATATGTGTTTGTATTGTGAAAAATAATGCTGTAGGACCATGGCTTCAAGATATGCACTCCCCGTGTGTTTTCAAAGAGGCATCTGCTGATTTTAGTGACACAAAATAAAATTTATTTCTGTTAACCAGGCATAGTGCAGGGAGAATTGAAATGGATTTCTTGTTACGTTCATCAGTGGATTTTTTTTAAAACTGTATCCTGATTTAAAAAAAAGAAAAGCAAGAATGATTGCATCAAGGCTGAAGTATAACTGTAGTTACCATCATATCTGAAGTATAGCTACCATCGACACAATTGGAAATCTGTCACTGACTTGATGGGAATTAGTTGTCAGAGTAAGACATAAAATATTTGCAAACCTCTATAGAATCTGCTTGTTTTAGATGAGGACAGAAGTTCCATTTCAACTGTTTAATAGTAACAGAGAGGGAGCCATGTCAGTCTATATACTATCAAAACAAGAAAGCAGTCAAGTAGCACTTCAAAGACTAGCAAAATAATTTATTAGGTGATGAGCTTTCATGGGACAGATCCACTTCTTCAGACCACAGCCATACCAGAACAGACTCAATATTTAAGGCACAGAGAACCAAAAACACTGTGCCTTAAATATTGAGTCTGTTCTGGTATGGCTGTGGTCTGAAGAAGTGGGTCTGTCCCATGAAAGCTGACCACCTAATAAATTACTTTGCTAGTCTTTAAAGCGCTACTTGACTGCTTTTTTGTTTCAACTGTTTAGTTTTAGGTAGCTCAGAAAAGGTTTTGTAGAAATATGCATAGGAGAACCTTGTTCTATACCAAATGCACGCTCTTGATCAAAGTTTGTGCCTGGTTTTTAATTACTTTAGTTTCAACATTCTTCATCAAAGTAAAATAGATTTCTTCTCATGTTTTGTGGAAGCCAGTGTGGTGCCTTAAGACATCTTGATATAATTTTTGGAAGCTTTCTAGAAATATTATGTGTATACCACTAAATTATTTTAGATTATTATTATTATTAAAAATGTTTCTAGTACTTTTAAATTTATAAAAAGTTGTAACTTTTAAACAAAGATGTTTCAACATGTTGATGTGAACCAGTGGCTTGGGGCTCTTTTGGAAGAAAAACAATAAACTTGAGCGATGGCTACTGTATCATTTTGGACTGTTAACCAGCCATGGTGTCTAATAAGGTATGATATCATTTTGCTTCTGGTCCTAAAACATTGTATAATAGTACCATGTGTAAAGAGCTCAAATGTTTCCACAGAATGTTGTGAAATCAGCTTGTGTAATGTACATAGAGGGGTGGGTGGGTGTGACATCTGTACAATTAAAAGAAAATTTATGAAGTGTTTTGGCATCCTTCACTATGGAACGTGTGTGTATTGTGGTATGATTAACCTCGTTCCTGGGCTCTGGTCCTCTATTCAGTCCACTGGCCCCACAGCAAGGATGCTGTTGCCCTTCTTGGGATGGGGGATGGTGGTCCGGGGGAACCTGGGCCCGGCCCACTTGTTCTGGTTTCTGGCCCAGGGACCCGGTGTGGCTGCTACTGGTGGGGAAGGGCTCCCCTTGCCCTGGACACCACAGCTCTTCTCCGTTGGCCACTTCCCCAGATGACCCCCCCCACCTCCCCGTTCCTCCTCCAGGTAGTGGCAGCAGCAGCATGTACCCCCTCCTGGATTGGCTGCCCCCGGGCGATCAGTTCTTTTTGGCCTCACGTCAAATCTCAGGGCCACCTGGACAGGGACCCCAGCCCCTTGCTGCTGAAAACTCTCTTCCTCTGCTGTTCCTAGAAAAACTCATCTTGCTTCTCTCCACTCGCCTCCTATGCTCTCTTCAGTCACCTCTCACACTTCTCACTTGACCTGCATGGGGCAGGGTTTATAAAGGTAGCCCTGAGTGGGATCACCTGGCCCTCAGTGATTTAGGGCAGCCTAGTCCTCAGCTGCTCCCGCTCTGATTGTCAGTTCCCAATCTGTTCTGTTTTTATTCTTGTCTTTCCTCTCCTGGCCTTACTCTGTGTGTGTCTGTGTGTGTGTGTGTTAGACGGGTGTATATAATACACACACAAAACCTTTCAAGCATTTAGCATGTGGAAAAATGGGAGAATCTGCACCAAAGTGCATAAAACTACAGGTGCACACTGACACGTATTAATAAGAGTGGGATTTTTCCAGATAAACTCGTGTGCACAAGAGTTGTGCATAGATAACACACGTGGATGAACAGCTGGTATATATCCTGCATTTCACTGTTTAATCAGGTTTTTAGTGTGATACTTTTATAGTAGTAACCATCTAACTTTTACCTCAATCGCCTGCGCATCAGCTCAAGTAATAATATGCCATTATGTGCCAGCAGTGCCTGCCTGCCATATACATTGGCCAAACTGGACAGCAAAAGAATGAATGGACTCAACTATCTGGAACATACAAAAACCTGTAGGAGAACACTTCAATCTCCCTGGACGCTCAGAAGCAGATTTAAAAGTAGCCATCCTGCAAGAAAAACATACTGTTGACAAAAAACATACTGTTGACAAAACACATTTTCTGTGGGAACTGGGGTTGTCTAATGTGGTTTTCTAATGTGGCCGTAACCTTCAAAAACAGACCTCAAACGGAAACTGCAGAGCTACAATTCAATTGCAAATTTGACACCATCAATTTAGAATTGAACAAATACTGGGAATGGCCGGCCAACTACAAAAGCAGCTTCTCCTCTCTTGGGCCATGTCTACGTTACAGCTGTCAGCAGCAGTTACTGTTTTAAGAGATCTTCTGACAAAACTTCTGTTGACAGAATGCATCCGCACACACAAGCAGATTGAGGAAATGATCTGCTCTGTTGACAGAGTGGCCAGACTGCCTTTGACGGAATGGCTAGCTGGAAGCACAGCAGACAGGGCTGCCCAGTGACCCAGAAACATGTCTGCTACAGAGGGCCTCCCGGAGCATTCACACAACCTTTTTGTTGGCAGATTCTGTCCAGAAAGGTGTTGTGCCTCATGGGGGAGAGGCAGAAGACTCAACAAAAGTACCGAGTTCAGTTGACAGTATGTCAACAGAATGCATTTTTAGAGTGGATGCTGCATGGGTTTTGTCAACAAAACACTTGTTTTGTTAGGGGGGAAAAACTCTCTAGTGTAGGCATAGCCTTGGTGTTCACATCTTCACATCAGCTGCTGGAAGTGGGACACATTCTCCCTGACTGAATTGACCTTGTTAACTCTGGGCTTCCTCTTGATTGGTACTCCCTTCTTTTTATGTGCCTGTATATTTATACCTGCCTCTGGAATCTCCACTCCAATGCATCTGGCGAAGCGGGTCTTTGCCCACAAAAGCTTATGCACCAATAAATCTGTTAATTTATAAGGTGCCACAGGACTTTTTTATGTAACTTTTAGGTGGAACACAGACATTTTAGAAAAGAGTATATAGATCTTAAGGTAAAATGCCAAAAAGTTTCAGGTCTCTCAAGAAGTCTTTCTGGGAAAGATGTGAGGAAACCTGAGGCAGAGAATTGGTATGTATCAGCCTTCAAGGATAATGCAGGTCACTTGAAGTTGCTGAAAGCAGAGTAGCCTGTGCTGTCTGAGTTTTAGTGAAATTTAATGTTACTTTTTATTGACCCCCTCCACCATGTTCTGTGATGATTTCTGGAAGACTTAATTGCTTAGGTATGCAAGCAGTTTGTTTTTGACTAATCTGTTTTGTTGGATGCTATTTATCTTTATTTCCTTATTGTACAAGATTCTTGATTTGGTTCTCGTTTACATAACTTGTTAGGTTAACAGACGAGCAATCTAGCAGTTTGAAATAAGACATGTTCTGGGCTAAGAGACAGGGTTCAGTTTACAGGAGGAAACATACACAGTTCTGTAATGCGGCTGTGACTGGTGTTTTTCTTATAATCAGAAAGGCACCTCTTATTTCCAACTGGATACCAAAATGGCAGCTCTAAAGAGTGTGGTTAACTTTAGAAAATTGAATCCTTATGAGATCGGAGATCTTCTGATGCATTTCTTACCTCTTGCATGGCCATGGATGAGGGTTTTTTTCACACGATGGATCTGCCCCACAAATTTTTATTGCTTAAAGCAGTCTGTGTGCTTAGGGGTTATTTACTATTTCCCTAATACTCCCACAAGTACAAGCAGTACTCTATTGAACTGTCTCCCTTGTTCTTCCTCCTTCAAAAAAGAAAAATTGGCAAGACAATGAAATTATATAATGCCACATCGGTATTTTAATGGAGGAAGCGTACATTACAATAAAACCTCTCATCCCCAGAGTACTCTTTGTACTTTTGAGAAAATGATGGATGGCCCCTTAGCCACTATGAAATTTTTAAATCCTTTCAGTTTTGGGAAAGTGATTACTGCCCTAAATGGAAAAAATGGTGTGTATGGGGTGTGTGTGTGTGTGTGTGTGTGTGTGTGTGAATTGCATTACATTATTTTAAATCTGTAAACACTGAGGCCATTCTTACTACACATGAGGTGCAAAGATCCATTGAAATGGAACTTGAAACATTTAATAAATTCTGGGACATTATTTTATAATTTAGTCATTTATTGTACTTTTCATCAAAAATCACATCTTTACATTTCGAGTTCTCTGTGTGAGGCTTCTGTACTTTAGTTCCTGCAAAACCAAACCCTCAGCTCTGTCAGTTTCACTGCTTCTCCCTCCTAACTCAGAGGAAAATTCACCTCTCCACATTGTTGTGTTTGTGGGTGTGGCTCATACTGATGAAACTTTTTCGTCAGGGCAGCCTGCACTTAGCCTTGTGTTGCCTTTTCGTAAGCTGACTGCCCACATTATTGAACAGTAACAGAGAAGTTGCTGTGTTAATCTGTACTCCAACAAAAAACAGCAGAAATGTAGCACTTAAGCTGTGTCTACACGTGCACGCTACTTCAAAGTAGCGGCACTAACTTCGAAATAGCGCCCGTCACGGCTACACGTGTTGGGCGCTATTTCGATGTTAACATCGACGTTAAGCGGCGAGACGTCGAAGCCGCTAGCCCCATGAGGGGATAGGAATAGCGCCCTACTTTGACATTCAACGTCGAAGTAGGGACCGTGTAGTCGTTGCGCGTCCCGCAACATCGAAATTGCGGGGTCCGCCATGGCGGCCATCAGCTGAGGAGTTGAGAGACGCTCTCTGTCCAGCCCCTGTGGGGCTCTATGGTCACCGTGTGCAGCAGCCCTTAGCCCAGGGCTTCTGGCTGCTGCTGCTGCAGCTGGGGATCCATGCTGCATGCACAGGGTCTGCAACCAGTTGTCGGCTCTGTGGATCTTGTGTTGTTTAGTGCAACTGTGTCTGGGAGGGGCCCTTTAAGGGAGCGGCTTGCTGTTGAGTCTGCCCTGTGACCCTGTCTGCAGCTGTGCCCGGCACCCTTATTTCGATGTGTGCTACTGTGGCGTGTAGACGTTCCCTTGCAGCGCCTATTTCGATGTGGTGCTGCGCAACGTCGATGTTGAATGTCGACATTGCCAGCCCTGGAGGACGTGTAGACGTTATTCATGTCACTACATCGAAATAAGCTATTTCGATGTAGCGTTCACGTGTAGACGTAGCCTTAAAGACTAACAAAATTGATTTGGTGATGAGCTTTTGTGGGACAGACCCTCTTCATTTCCAGTACAGACTGACAAATATAAGTACAGGGGATCAAAACTTTTTACAACATTATTTAAGAGATTTTCCCCATTCCAGAAATTGTGCTTAGAGCTATTTTTTAACCGCCCAGCAAATCAGCAGATACACTTATCAAAAGGACATTTGCTGAAGTAAACATTGTTACAGTACAAGTGCATAAATTGGTAGTTTTCCTAGCCTTGTTATATGCATTTGCTTGCTATTTAGGATTGTATCTGTTGGTTTATTTGATGGAATCAAGCTTAGTATAGCAAATGCACAGCTTGTGCCTTGGACTCAGTATCTGTATCTTGATGAGCAGTCTCTGGGAACACAGGTGAACTTCTTATGAACATTGGTTGGAAGGACAAGGAAGCGTAGTACACTGTTCTGTGGGCTCACAAGCATTTGCAGAAAAATGAAAAAAATTGGAAGAGGAAGTGGATGAAAACAATGTCTGCTTCAGTGATGCAAGAATGCTGTTGGCATGTGTTCTTGTTTCTAAAGTAGCTTAACTCCATAGGTTTGCTGCCTCATTCAAGGAAAAAATAGCATTCTTGAAAAGTACTAATTTCAAGTAAAATATTTGTATGAAGTAGAAACTCGATAATATGAGCCTCAACTGTTTTCTTTTAAAGGTTTTATACACTATTTCAAAGCGTCTCTTGTGAACGATGGCATCGGTGTTGAGTATCATGGAGAATCAATTCGTACACCATCCCAACAGTTCAGGCTTGACTACAGTGCCCACCCCCATGCCTCGTTCCTAATATGCAGAGTGGAACTCAAGAAGAGATAGGGTAGTCTTCTATGCCTAGTAAGTCTTTAGTGTAGTCTGTTGTACCTCCAATCAGTGGGAGTAGGGGAAAGGGAAAGGAGCTAATGGTACAATTAATACCAGTTATGTGTCACATTATCTGCTAGGAATATGACCTTATTTTTCATATGCTGTTGATAAAGTCTTTTCTCTCTGCCATCCTTAAGTGACATGGAAGTGGAAAGCTGCGCCTCTTCAGAGCTAGCCAGGTGTTTAAAATTCAATCTCAACAGATTAATAAAATGATAATTTAAAAAAAATGGTGAAACAGTGTATATTTATAATGGAGTATTGTGCAACCCAGTAATTGCTTTTTAATCTTCCAGCTCAATGATGTGCTAATTCTTTCATCTCTTGAATCTATGAAATAACAGGGAAGTAAGCCCACAAAGGTTAATGGCCTTATGTTACTATTCTAAAAATTACATGAGTGGCATACCATTTCTCTTAATGTTTAAATGAAAGAGAGCTGTTTATTCATATTTGCTTTGTGTGTGTTAGAACATGGTGATGGATGGAAAGGGGACCTGAGGGGAGGAAACCAGTTATCGTGCACAAGTCATTTGAGGTGTTCTCTGTGATTCACCATATACCTCACAAGCGTCAAAGCTATTGTGCCTATTTGTTGTACGTGAATTGTGATGGAGCAACTTCAACGTTAAAAATAGTAATTTTAAAAATTCCCATTAATGCCAAATCAGATGCTAGCTGCAGAGCTGAGAGTTCTTGATTTGTTTCAGGAGAATGGTGTCCTCCTTGTTAAGTATTTAAAAAAAAAAGTTGAACAAATGTGTCTTGTCTCTGGCAAGGGTCTCTCTCTTTTTCTTCCCCCCCGCCCCCCCACATACCTGTCAAGTCTGCATGAGTTATCTGGTTCATCCCACATATTTCTGGTTACTGACCCGCATCCATCTGAGTCAGATAATTTCATTAAATGGAGAATTTTGTGAGGAGGTTGCTGTTAAGTTCACAGAGGTGCTTGCTTTCACATAGTCATCTTCTAGAAAGTATACAGCAAGAGAAAATGTAAGGAGTTTGCTTTTAAGTATACCCAAATTGAAACTTCTTTGACATCAATGATGATTGCAAGAGTGCAGTGCATTTGGGCAGTGTCTTGCATATCAAATACCTTCTGTAGCATTTTAGGTGCAGTAATGAATTAAACCTTGCCCTTTGGGGTGTGTAATGATTATTAGCCCCATTTTGCATATGTGGAAACAAAATCCCAAAGACATTAAGAAAGGAATAGTCACTCTGTTGTCTTTGCTGAAACACCACAAGTCTCTTTCATAGGCTTATTATTCCACTCCAAAAGAACAGTTTGTGTATTAAAGTATATTAAAAATATTTTAAGCTTAAAATTAGTTTATTAATGTGTCAAATACAAGAGCACTGCGTCTGTATATTATAGGTGGAGCTGGTAGCATTGCGTGATGGTAAGGTTTCCCATCACTTACAAGATCATATTTTCAGTTATGTTGCCAATCCTTAAATGCTGAGAGTGAAGCATCTATGCTCAATGCCAGTCTTCAGCTAAAATTTTTGGAGAAATATCAGTCAAAAGAAAGAATTAGTTTATTTTCTGAGCCCATCATTGTGGTTGGGTGGTGGTGGAGTGGGAGTGGGAGAAAGGGGCATGTGTTAATAAATGCTGGTGACTAGTGTTCCTTCTTTTTTCCCCATCCATGAGCAGAATGAATTTTGTTATTTGCATCAAGGCATATGTGGATGTGTATCATTAATAGAAACACATGCTGCCCTCTCTGGATGGTGGTGGGCACTTTGCTAATTAGCTAGACTGCATCTGAATCTCTCTCCTGGATGGCCAACCAAGCATTCCCCTTGCAGAGAACCCTGCTGTTGATCTTCTTGTGTTTTGGACCACGGATCAGAAATTGGACTGGGAGACTAATTTGCAACCTAGTGGAGCAGGGCTAGAAGATGGGTGGAAGGGAAAATGGATCTGAAAAGGAGCCACAGTGCATTAAGTGGTGGGGGATTTGGACTAGATGCTCCAAGAGGTTGGTCAAATGAGGAGGTAGGATGAGGGGCACGAGGGTAGCTGGGCAAAGAGAATATGGGAATATGTGAGGAAACTCTGATATGGTAAAGTGTCCAGAAGGGACTGCTAAAACAGGTCTGGCAAGGAAACTGTGTCTGGGGGTAGAGGCCTGAAGAGTGGTGACTGGGAGAAGGTGAGGAGAATGTGACTGGGATAAAGTCTGAGGAATGGGAAGGAAGCAAAACTGGGAAGTGGGTAGGTTGGAGGGAAAGGTGCAGAAGAGTTCAAGCTTGAGGGAAATGGGCAGAAGAGTTTGTGCCCACTAAAGCATGTTCCCCTCCATGACCTGGAAAGGAAACCATTGTTCCAGAATCCCACCATGCTTCCTCTGAAGAAATAGCTGTCAATCCCCACCCACCCACATTGGTAGAGACCTCAGAGATTTCAGCCTGTACTGTGGCCTGCAGTGTAGTTGTAGCTTTGTTAATTCCAAGATGTAGGGGAGAGAAGGTGCGTGAGGTGATATCTTTTATGAGGCCAACTTCTGTTTTGGAGAGACAAACTGAGATACAAAAACATCTCACCAGCCTGTTTGCTGACATTTATTCTGTTAGCTCAAGTGACGGAGATCTGTGTGGTAGATTTGAAGATTCCAAACCTTTTAGGGGCCCATATGCCAATACAGTGTCTATTGTGGACTTTATATTTTTTTTCAGTTTGCTTTTTTGAAAAACTTGTTAGTTATTTTTAAGTCCATCAAAAGGGCATTATGTAAATTGCGAAGTCTAGCACTCAGTAATTAGGAAATTTCAGAATGAAGGTTACCTCGTTCCATGCACAGGATGGGTTTGTTCTGTATGTGAATTAGTCTCTAGTGAAGGAGAATGTCTCTGTCTGTCTGTCTCTGCCAGCCTGCCTGCTTGCCTGCAGGATTCCTGCCTCATTCATTTCAGAACTTGGGAGGTGTGCGCTGAAGGAGGCAGAGGATGGTATGAAATGACGGGATGTTAAAGCTGTTACATGCTGCCTTGGAGGGCTGGATTCTAGCCTTGCTCCTGCCACAGGCTTCCTATATAATCCTGGGGCAGGTCACTTAAACCAAACCTTTCACAGTTTGTAAATATTTGTGTGCTCCTCATTTTTTCAGTGCCTGACTTGTGACCCTGAGTTCTGATGTATAGAAGTACTGAGCATTCACAGGTGCACGTGAAGTCGATGGGAGTGATACTTGAATATGCAAAGCGCAGTATGATGCGAATGTGCGTACACACAATGCATAGAAATTCCAGTGTGAACAGAGAGCCATTGCTTATGTGTATAAACATATGTGAGGCTAAGGGTGCATACATCTACACAGGGACAAAAGACCTGCAGCATGGCTTTGGCTGGACTAGGTCAGCTGAGTTGGGCTGCAGGCTAACAATTCCACTGCAGGTATTTTGGTTCAGACTGAGTCCTGAGCTCTCAGGCCCTTTATCTTTAGGGTCACCACTCATCCACTCTGATATTGATATTGTGGATTGAATTAATAGTGGCTCTGCTTTCTGTTTGTAGAATAAGCAACAGTCTGGTAAACAATTCTTAACTTCTAGAATCTTATTTTTCTTTTCTTCCTGGAGGTCTTGCTAGGTTTTAAAATTTTAATGATTGGTTCCAGTGTATTTAGGCTCTGTCTGTCAAAGCTGCTTAGATGACCCCCAGTACTACAGTATGAAAACACCTCACAGTCCTTTAATGGCTCATGCACAGAGAGGTATGTACTGGATAGTTTTACTTCAGGGCACATGTAAAAGTTCCCCATTTCAAAGTTAGTCCAATTCACCCTGCTTTCAGTTCTGCTTGTTCAGTAGAAAACATATGGAAGGTTTCAAAGCATAACACTTCATTTTAGGCTTACAAAATTGAGGATATACTAAAATTTGGGGGCATGAAGGAGAGGAAAATGTTGATCACCCGTTACTATCCAGTTTTAATATGTGATTCTTTTAAAAAAAACAAAAAAAACCTACTGTTGTGTATGGTGTACATAAGAATGACAAGGACAAAATAGTAGGAAGGTCGTTTGAGCTCATCAGAAAATTTTAGTCAGTGGAATTTCACTCAAAAATTAGCAGAAAAATATTACAAAGGTTTGTTTTAAAAATGGTTTCCAGTTTCCACCGAGTTCTGTTAATTTGAAATCACCAGTTTTGAGATGTTTGTTGACTTCTATTTGAGTAATTACTTGACCTAGAAATTCTGCACCTGTTCAATGCCTTTTATTTCTGATCCAAATGCCGTCATGCATTACAAGGGAACTAGTCCATATTTAAGGCTGTACAGAAACAAAGTATGGATTTTTAGGTTTTTTCAAAGCCAGCTTTCACTGGAGGAAATACTTTCTCAGTTACATGGGAAATGTGGAAAAACAGCTAGACTCCCTTTGAGCTTTCCAAAACAAAATCATTTGGGGTTGAAAATGAGCATGAAAAATTGCAGCCCGAAAGGTAATTTTTGTGAGTGATCAGTGGGAGGGGGAAAAAGTGTGTAATTTTGCTTTAAGTAGAACACTGATAAGAGAACTTTTGGCAGTATCTGAAAACCTTGGAATAGAAAAGATGCCTGCCCAGAGGATGTGTGGAGGGACTGTGCAGTAACTCCACTCTCCTGGAGAAATTTTAGCTTCCAGACAGCATAGCTGTTTGCCCCAAACATTTAAGAAGATGCGGCATGTACTCCAAGTCTGGCAATTTTGTTGGAAAGGTGGAATGGTGAATCATATGTAGCCTTCCCCAGTCTCCTCCTGGTCCTGTTTCAGACAACTGATGTTTATGCAGACATCTTGAGCCAGTTCTAAGTAGGACTCTGGCCAGCTCCTGTGCTGAAGTGTTAAAAAAGGGGATGGGGCCTGCTCTTTGTGCTTTTGTCACCTTTCGTTTGGGGCATTTATGAGAGAGCACCAGCTTAAGCGTATTTAAAGAATGAGCTACATCTCATTCTGCGTTACGTTGTCTTTCTCATCCTCATTTCCCCAAGTCCAGTGAGCTACTCTCACCTCCTTTATGCTTGGGGGGCGAGCTGATAAGTTAACACTGTGACAGGTTAGCATTTCCAAGCATCCATTTCAACACTATAACAGGTCAAATCAGCTGATGACCCTGTCAAACCATTGCCATGCAGCTGGAAAATAGAGAACCTCTTTCATAGAAGTTAAAATAGAAGAGCAAGGAAACTGTTCTGCATGATAAGTAGCAGAGAGGTAGCCATGTTAGTCTGTATCTTTCAGAACAGCAAGAAGTCCTGTGGCACCTTTATAGAGATATTTTCGAGCATAAGCTTTCATGGGCAAAGACCCGTTTCGTCAGATGTCTTTGCCCACAAAAGCTTTATACTCCAAAATATCTATGAATCTCTATGGTGCCACAGAACTTCTTGTTGTTCTGCATGAGTAACTTCAAGAAAATACAACCAGCAATCTGCTTTGTGGTGGTGGTTGCCATATTAAACCCTGTCGTGAAATTTGGGCTATTAAACTATTACCACAGTCATCAGTTGATTACAGTGTAATACAGCTTTTAATTCTCCTATTTAACAGAAGAGATAAACTTTTTGAAGTTCACTAATAAATGGAATCAAGCACCTTGAAAATGTTTTTTGTTCAGTTATTTTATAATGCAGGTTTCACCTCCTTCGTCTGGCACGCCTGGTGAACTGACTGGTCCTGGGTGTGGGAATTTGCCAGATGGTGGGAGGTCCCCTGCTCCAGCCACCGAATCTACTGCCCACTCCTTTCCCTCATCCCTACTTCCAGTCCTGGGGCCCCCTTACCTCCTGTATGGACCTTTGGACCCTGCTGGGCTAACACCAGCCTGGCCACCTCAGGCCTGCAGCCCTGGCCCCATGGAAGCTGGCTCTGGCTGGCTGTCACCTCTGGCCAGGGATTCAAGCCCTGCTGGGCTCCCCAGCCCAAGATGACTGGGCTCCCCTTACTAACCTCCCAATTCAGGCTCTCTGATCCAGTAACATCCGTGCCTATTTTGGGAGGTTCAACCTGTAGGTAGATTAAAGAGATGATTGTTCAGCGAGGAGTAAGAATTGTTTACTGGTGGCCTACAGTTAAACTAAAAGCAACTATCCAACTTGGCTGAAAAAGGAGGACTCCATAAGTGGTGGTGTAAACTTTTTTTCCTGCATTTTGATGGAGTTTTCGTTATTTCATGTATCAGCGCGTTTGCTTCATGTTGTGCAACCATCCAGGGTCACGGGAAAGAGTTGTGGAAGAATGTCACACCATATGAGGAAGAAAAATACATTATAGTAGTAATGCCTTGCTCTAACTTTAATGAGCAATTCTTAAGTTCATTTCTTCATCCAGGGAAATGTGTTTGGAAAATTTCCTTTTTCTTTTTTCAGTGTCTTTTTCCCGTCTCAAATTTTATTCATGGGCCTTTATTCCCCTGGCGCACACAAAGCAAAATGAATTGGCTATCTTTTTACATCTTCCTTTCTAATGTTCTCTAGTGACTCTGCAAGTCGCCCCTTTAGCCTTTTTTTGAATAGTGTTTAAAGCTTCTGGCACAGCTGGATTTCACCATGTAAGAAAACTTTGAGTATTATAGTGTCACTAATCATTGAAGTTGCAACATTTCAAAATCCTTCCTGGCTTTGCTACATGCTTATTGTGCTTTAGCAGTGTAATGTAAACATTGGTATGCTCTAAATATCCGTTTAAAAATGTTTTCTCAAATAAAAAAAAAACTTTAACACTTTTTTTCCCCAGGTTTTTTAAAAAAGCAGCCTTTCTGTAATTTGAAACTCAGGCTTCTTTGAACACTTGATTAGAGATTGTTCTACAAGATAAATTCCTTGCATCAAATAACCCTGACGACTCCCAAGTTCCATTAAATTAATAACGAATGGATGGGAAGATAAGCAAAACTAATGGGAAGGTTACGTTTTTTGTGACTAAGGTTTATGGTCATTCTGGATCTCATGTTTTATGATATCCCATCTCTTCCTCCTTCTCTTCAGCATTTCATTACAATTTGATCTGAACATGCCATTGTACGATGCTCCTCTGAGGAGGAGAGATGAGGAATGGCTAAAATGCAGAGATGTGTGCCTTCAAATTAGTGTCATGCATTTCTCAACTCCCTCCATGGCCAGTAGCTCACAGGATCAGATTTTAGGCTTGCAATCTGTGACTCTTACCTACTGTTTGCTATTCAAATAATGCTACTTATTTGAACTGACACTATAAAAAGCCAACAATCACAACTTATTGCTTTTCTTATAAAAGAAACAAAACCTGAGAATTTAAATATTTTATGAAGCCAATTTGGTCATTATCTTAGTTAAAATAATTTTGAAGGACAGTAAATACTCTAATGGAGGAGAGTGATGTTGAAACTTGAAAATAACTGGCAGGCAGTCCCTTTTCTAGATAACACTTTTTTTCAGCTGGCAGATGTCTGTCAATAGATAACTGCAAAGATACTGATGAAGAGATGAGGGTCCATGCTGGTGAACCAGGTCTCAGATCTCCTCTCCATGCCTTATAAAAATTCAGTGTTGTCGTCATCAATAGTCATGGGCTCAGTGCCCACTGGTGTCTGATGCCTCTCTCACTCTTTCCTTCCGTCTTTCCCTGTCCAGTGCAGAGTGGCTTAGTTTCTGCAGACTGGTTCCACACCAATCTACTATATCATCTACCCATTCTCTGTGGGGTCTATCTTTCCTATTCAAACTGTCCATTATGCCAAATACCAGGATCTTGATTTTTTTCATTCATTGTTCATTCTTTAGATATGCCCACGTAGCTGTAACTTCCATTGTATAACCCTCTGCAGTAGATTCTCTTTTGGCTGTATCTTCTTATACAGTTCCTAGTTAGTGACCATCTGCATCCATCCCATTCTCAGGATATTTCTATAACTTCTCCTCTTGAATACCAATATCCTTCTCTTCAAATCTCTTATCACCCATTTCTCACATCTGTACAACATGCTGCTGAATGCACATTTTCAAAATGCTCAGCTTTGTTCCTAAGCTAATCGCTTTGCTTTTCCAGATCTTATCCATCGTCTTCAAACTCACTCTTGCTTTCGCTATTTGATGACAGTAGAACTAACTGATAAAAGATGTTGGCTTGGATGTCACCCAGATAAACAAGGTCCGTGAAATCAAATCAGTGATCAGGCTGGATTGATAAGTTGGCTACCGAAAGAAAATTAAAAAAATAGATATGCATAACTCAAAGCTGCTTTAGTTAAAATGCATGATGTGACATATCACTTGTAAAGCTACAGTCTGCTGAAAGTGTACTTTCTATTTCTGTGCATATATTCTTGTATGTGAAGTGTGGATCTGTTTTATAATTCTAGATGAGCTCATGAGGACCATTAGTTATCTTTCAGAGACTTAATGGCCTGGTGCTCAAAACAATGATCTGTACATCTGCTTCCTTTTCCTGTAAACCCAGACTGTGGTTAGTCCTAACAAGACATTTGGCCAGGCCACCTGATGCAGGAACCCATTTTGGATCTTGTCCTTATCCACCTCAAGATGAGAGAAACTTGAACAGAACACACAGAAATCCTGCATTGGGCAAAAGAAATATAAAGAGTGGAAAACAAACAATGGGCTTAGTTGTGAGGTACCAGGAGACACCAATTTATCATCCACAATGCCTGCTGGAAGCATTTAAGACTGAACAGGGTGAAGGATTGGGCACAAGCTGCGAGGCTGCCTAGCTTGTCAAAGAGAAGAGTTGGGATAAGAACAGTTAGGATGAGAATTTGCATGTAACCAGTTTCTTAGTGTATTGAGATTAACTGGCATATTTTGTTTATTCTGTTATAGTAGCTTACTTTGATCTGTCTGTTTTCACTTGCAGCCACTTAAATCCCACTTTTTATATTTAATGAAAATACTTTTGTTTATCATCAAGCCCAGTGTAAATAATTTTTACCTGGGGGAGAGCAACCACTGTGTTTCTCTTATCACTGTGCTTGATAAAGTAGTCTGGCTTTATGTACTTTCTCTGCGTAAAACTTTTATGCAGACTAAGATGGATTTATTTGGGGGTTTGGCCCTGTTTGGAGCTGTGTTTCTGTTTACTGCCAATGGCCTTGTAGCTGAACCTTCCCTGAGCTGAGCTGATTGTGTCTTTTGCTTACGGAGTCATGGGGAGTGGGCAGTTCTGTGGGGGAGTCTCTTCTGACTCACACCAGGAAAGCAGGAAGCCCCGGAGGGCACGTAGGTGGGCTTAGTGGCATGATGAGCACACCAGCTGATGGCCAGTGGCATGCAGGTGTCCTGTTTTTTTGTTGTGTGGGGGCGAGCCAGCTACAGAGCTCCTGGAAGGTCTCCATTTTCATGCGGGAGTTTGGGTCCATTGTTGATCATCCCATTCACCCAGTATTGCCTGGTCCCATCATTCTGCACTGGTGTTTAATCTTCAGACCTGACTTGGCATCCGAGGAGGCAAGGGTAGATGGGGAACCGGGGCAGCAGGGGGACCCTCATCATCGTCTGAGTCTAGCAGCTTCTCCCACAGATGGAGGAGGAGAGCCAGCAGTAGGGTGCTGAACACCTGCAGCAGCAGCTAGAGGGGCCAGCTCGGGGGGGCTGGTCATGGTCCATGGCTCCCTTGCCCTGTGGGTCTCTCAAGGGTAGGGTGGATTTCTCGCTGTAGGCTGCCTGTGCCTTGCATGGGTAAGCAGGGCTCGGCATGGCCAGGCACTGGCTGGGGGAGCGGGGAGTGGGGCCTTTAAGGGTGTGCTTGCCTGGAGCCCCCGGAAATGCCTGCCAGCTGCATGACTATGTTTGATTGGCTGGGGAGCCCTGTTCTGTCAACAGAGCAGCCAGGTGTCTGGCCACTCTCTGTCCACAGAGTGGATCAACAGAGGGATCCACTTTTGTGTGTTCATGCGATCTGTCGACAGAGGTTTTGTTGGGAAAACTCTCCCAACAGTGACTTCTGTTGAAAGATCGCTGTAGTGTAACTGTAGCCTGTTAGTCTATAAGGTGCCCCAAGGCTTATCGTTGTTTATGCAGATACAGACTAACATGGCTACCCCTCTGATAGATAAAACTGATTTTCATCTCTATTAAGTTGGTTTAAAAGCTCATCATGTGAGTTGCCATGGTTATTTTTGTGCCTTTCGACCACATGAACTCAGAAGAGTTCTAATGTATGTATGCAACCTTTTTTTATGAAACATGTTATTTTGTTGATAAATTTTGTACCATTGTATATTTGAATATTTAGAATTGTCTTTAGGTTACTAATGCTTGCTGAAACCTGATTACTGTCTTCTGTGAAATTCTGAGCGCTCAACTTGAAATCAGAGGGAGCTGAAGGCACTCAAAACTTAGCCTGATCACATCCTTTGGACATAAAAAGAAATAAGGTTTTATTTTTTTCCTGGATCCAAACCTGCAAGCTGCTAAGAACCATGGTAGCTGAGGGTGATCTGCTCTGTGTACGATTTGGCCCTATGGGCGTTCTTCTGTTCGGAGTCGTATTAGTGTTATCCTTCGGCCAATGATTCAGGGATTTTCTCACTTCATTTTCTGAGCCTTTGCGTGGAGGGATGGAAGAGGGTCTCTTAATGATTCTGTTTTCTCCTTCTTATTTTGGTTGCAGTCAGAGCAGCCAAATTTTGTAGGAAGACGAGTTCAGTATGTTTTTTTACAAATCGTTGGCCTTTTTTTTTTGAATATGGTAAACATGTGCGTATTATGACCCACCAATCCAGATGCACTTTAAATGTTAGCCACTCTAGGGTTTTTGTTTTGTTTTTTGTTTTTCCTTTAAGAGCTCCTACTTGAAGTGGGCTTACATTTTTTTTTCTTTTTAAATCTATAATCTTTTGATTGGCTTTATAGAACCAATAGAGGAAAGAGAGAGAACTTGATCCTGGAAAAATTGTGATTTTGATATTGTCCTGCTTTGTTTACAAATCTGGCTATATAATCTAATAAGGAATTTCTTTTATAAAGCTCTGTCTTCTCTTATGGCAGATTGAAGTCACAAAGAATAAGTCCCATGTTAAGACATTATCCATTTGTAACTGTCCCTGTTCTGTGTAATGTGTCATAGAATGCTGCATTATTGGTGTTAGAATGTATAACCAGTAAAGCATATATTTTTCACTTTCATGGATGTCTACCCAGAGCTCTAACTGAAATGAGTTTAGTGCCTTGGGTCCATTCCCTAGTGAACAATAGCTACGTTACAAAAACACAAAACCCCCACAAAGCTGTCAGTTTCTGCTCAAGAGACACTCAAGACATGCAGGCAGAATTACCTCACACCCTGCACAGTGATTTTTCCAGGTGAAGACTGAGGTCATTCTTAAGGTGATAGGGAAAAGTGTGCATTGTGTATTTGGTCTGCATATACTCCAGTATGCAGTGAACAGCTCCTAGTATTGCCACTATAGGCTCTGGGTACACTTTGGACCCTGAACTTATAATTTGGGAATTTTTTAGAAAAGATTTGTTCTCATCCAAATTTGACTGCAGTACACTTTACAATTTATACATACAGTAGTTGGCAATAATTTGCGTATGAGCAGGGAATACAGTAGAAATCACATATACTATGAAGGAAACTCTAGCTTCATTGTAGTCCATGGGAAATGTGTAATTTTATTTCATTTTATTTGAATATCTCATGTTTGGTGATAAATTGGAGAGACTGTTGATTAATTATCAAGGATAGATATCTGGGATAGCTCAGTGGTTTGAGAACGGGCCTGCCCAACCTAGGGTTGTGAGTGTAGTCCTTGAGGAGGCCATTTAGGGAGCTGGGGCAAACAGGTTAAAAATAAAATCTGTCAGTGATGGTGCTAGGTCCTGCTGTGAGTGCAGAGGACTGGACTCAATGACCTCTAAAGGTCCCTTCCAGCTCTGTGAGAGAGAGAGAGAGAGAGAGAGAGAGAGATGTATAGGTATTGGGCTAATTATCACTTTTGACCTATCAAAGAAAAGCTTCAAACTGCTGCTGCGTTTTAAAATCTCGGTGCCACAAAATTTTGTATTCAATTTCCTAACTAAATCAGAGCTGTGAATTTGTGATGGTTCAGGTTTGTTTGTTTTTTTTGGTGAGGTTTCCATTTGGTCCTCTAGGATGTCAGGTTCCTTTTTTTAAAAAATAAGACAGCTTGTCTACACAGCCTGGAACTGAATTAGTTGTATTGGTCTGAAGTTGTTTCAGTGCAAGTTTGTGAGAGGACTCTTTGAATAAAAGTGCCTTGTCTTCATATACCTTATGTTGTTCAAAACCAGGCTTGCAACAAAGGGCTTAAATTGTGCTGTAACATCCTTGCTCGGGAGTTGTGGAAAAAAAACACCCACCCTCAGCACAGCAAGTTACAGCACTGTAAAGCGCAGTGTAAACACTTGCGCTCCCGGCACTGGTAACTGTTCCCTTTAACTGGTGCGTTAGAGCGCTGCTCTGGCAGTGCTGTAATATTCTGAGGGTAGACAAAGCCAAAATCACAAGAGTTATGAATGGTGACTGCTTTAGTTCCAGAGGTTCAAGCCTTGAATCTCTCGCTCTTACTGATTGCAGGGTGGAAAAACACTTCAAAATGCAAAATGAATGTTTTCTGCCTGAATCTGTGAAGACCCTAAAACAATACCTCTGAGAACTGTATTATTGGGTATTGAGAAAACTAGTAGTAGCTGGTAATGCCTTTTGGCAGCAAATAACCAATCTCTTAGACGTCTGTTTCTTTGGGCTTTTTAGTTTTGTAGTCAAAAGGCAAACTGTTTTTGGTTTTCAGCATATTTTTAAAAAAATATTTTGAATCTTTTTGTAAATCTAAGAATTGAAATCAGTCAAAGCATGGAGGTAAAAGTTGAGCCTCTCTAATCTGGAACACTCATCCACCAACATCCATAATCTGACATGATATTGAGTTAGCTGAACGAACACTTACCATAGGATGTGGCCCAGTTTCCTGTGGTTCCATAGAGTTTGTTTACAGCCACCAGTCCTGGCTCTCCATGTTCTGTGCTGTTATATACTTCTGTATTACCCCCTACATGTCTTCTAAGAGCTCGGGAAGCAATGTAAGAGTTGGTAATGCTGCTAGACAATATTAACCTCCCATCGTTCGGTAAATGCTCTTGTCTGGCACTGGTCAGGTCCCGAGGGTGCCAGGTAAGAGAGGTTCAACCTGTAGTTCTGTTGCATGTAAGATATAAATGTGTCTCATGTGTAAACTTTTTGCATTTATGGTTACCTTTAGGAAATCTCAGTCACTGTTTTACTTTCTTTTCCCTCCCCTCTTCCCCACCCAAAGATTTCTTTTGACCTAGCGGAATATACTGCTGATGTTGATGGTGTTGGCACTTTACGGCTTCTTGATGCTATTAAGACCTGTGGACTTATCAACTCTGTAAAGTTCTACCAAGCCTCAACCAGTGAACTTTATGGGAAAGTGCAAGAAATACCACAAAAAGAGACTACTCCTTTTTATCCCAGATCTCCATATGGTGAGTGTTCATATATGCATGCATGCATGCCTTTGTGCATTCCTCATGGCGCAGGACTGGAATCATTTGGTATGAGATTAAAGTAAAGATAGAACATAAGTGACTAGACATGTTGAGAAGCATGCCTTTATAAATTACTAAATAAAAAGTATTTGCTGCCATTGCCTGAGGGTTGGAAATTACCATCTCGTTTTGCAAAGCCTTGTTCAGTCAGATCTGGAGAAGAGAACCCTTTAAAAGGGTCAGAGGGAGGGGCAATTCCTTCTTAGAGAAGAGTTGTAAGATAAGACAGAAAGTGATAAGGTTTCATATTTATTGTTGCCTAAATGAAAATTTCCCAAGAGCTCACTTCTCTCATGAACTCACTTGAAACACTTATTAAAGCAACGTGCATGAAATCTATAGTGATAAAGTTTCGAATCAATTTGTGTGTTAAGGCACCAGATTTTCTTTTATTCCCCCAAAGTAATTTTTTTTATTAGCAGAGGTCACCACCTTAGCATATTTCACACGCTCTGGATGTGTTAATTATATTGTAAAAGAAAAAGTGCTATGCTTGAGTGTGCATAGGAAAACAAGTGAAAGGGGCCTTAATGCTTCCTGGCCAGGACTGTGGCTGTACAAAAAGGAGTGTTTTCTCATTCAGTTGCTGTTTATTGGGCTAGATTTTTTATGGTGAAATATGACACACTGAGAGAATTAATCAGACTCTCGTTCATCTTTCTGTAAAGCACTACATTTCTTTCTCTCACTCTGCGATTATATATGTAACATTTACATTTTTTTTGTAGGAGCGGCCAAACTGTATGCCTACTGGATTGTGGTGAACTTCAGGGAGGCCTACAACCTCTTTGCCGTGAATGGTATTCTTTTCAATCATGAGAGTCCCAGAAGAGGTTAGAAAATCTTAAAACTCTTACCCACCCAGTTGTACATCTGAACAGAAAAAATGGAACAGTATATCCATAATTTTAGTTGAAATTTATCGGGGATCTAACTGCCAGTTTCGTTTGGTTTGCTGGCTCCTGTAATAGGTTGAGTCTTCACAGTGCAGTTTTTCATTTTCAAGCTTGTATTTCCATTTCTAGCCCTTTTGTGTTAGGTAGAGGGTAGTCCTTGTCATGTGGACTAATTTAGTCGTGTCTTACACAGATTAGAACACCATGTAAGCTTTCCTATTTGTGTTGATGGGTATGGTGATTCTACATCCTAAAACAGAAAAGGAAGTTTTACTAAACACAAGGATAGGCATTTACAATTACACACACTTTGAGGCCTTATTTAAATATTTGGATAGCATTTGCCCACAAATACTGGTAAAAGGATAGGAATAGTAGTACAGATTGAAGCCCTCTAGTCAGGCACCATTGGGACCAGACCAGCGTGGAATGAGAGAATTTACCAGGCAGGAGGTCAACGTTGTCTGTCAGCATTACCAACGCTTTCACTGCTTACTTGGCTCTTAGAAAACATTTAGGGGTAAATCAGAGCTAAATAACTGGATATACAACTGAGAGCCAGGACTGGTGGCTGTAAGCAAACTTCACGGGGCCACAGGAAACTTGGCCACACCCATGATGAGTGGTCATCTAGCTAACTAAAATCATGCTGGATTACAGATGTTGCCAGATGAGAAAGTGCTAGATTAGAGAGGTTCAGCATGTATTGTTAACTTCATAGGCTATGGTAATTCTGGTGTGCATGGCAGAATATAGATTGTTAACCAGCTGCAATATTTTCTGTTACCATCCTTACACATGGCTTCAAAATGCCTTTATTTAATATCACTTAATCTTAGATAGCAGTGCTGGGGAATAGAATACAACTAATCCTGTGTTACGCTTAACAAATCCTTTCCAGTGCATCATAAATTATTATTTAAAGTGTGAATTATATGGCACAGTTAGCTGAATTTCCCCTCATTTTCTAATGATTAATAATAATCCACTAATTATAAACTAGTAGAGCTTTATCTATGAAGTATAAAATGAGAACTGAGTTAACTAATGAAAGTAGCTTTTCACTTCAGAAACCATTTCTTGCAGTATGCTTTATAATAAAGGGTATGTCCAAATTATTCTTTCAATGGTTTCAGATGAGTATTCCACTTGCATGTGTGCACCCTGTGCACTAAAGCTGGAGAACTTTGCCTACGAGTATCTGCAATGGCTGTAGCCCTAGCCCTTGTCTGTGTCAGGGTGGCTTCCCTCTGGGCACCTCACTTTGTACTGGCCTCCCTCAGTTTTCGTGCTGCTGGTGGTTAGGTCAGTTTGCTGTGTGTGGCGTTTTTACCTCCACTTTCTGTCAGAGTTTTCTGAGAAAGCATAGTTGAACATGTGGGATGGCCCTTATTAATAGCAACTCCCAAATGAGGCAGTTGCTGTCTGGAAGAAGGGCACATTAAAGAAAGTTGCTTTTTTCTAGGATTCATCTGACAGCTTCTCAGTACTGCAGTTTGACCAGTGGCACTCTGCACTATCAATTCTGGTACTGGTCGAGGGGTATGCATCGAGTCTAATAACAGTGACATTGGTGTCAGTGCCACCTGATATATGAGGACTTCCAGGGCTCCTTGAGATCTTTGTTAGGTGCATCTTCCTCGGACCCCATCTCTCTCTGTTTCCCAGGCACTGTTTTTTAAAACACTTGAAACTGACATGGATTACTACAGTCACTGCTCCCATAGTGGGGAAAGGAGCTGCTACAGGTTGAGCCTCCCTATTCCGGCACCTTCGAGACCTGATCAGTGCTGAATGAGAAAATTTGCTGGACTATGGGAGGTCCATATTGTTTAGCAGCATTACCAACACTTCCATGACTTACTGGGCTCTTAGAAGACATTTAGGGGTAAATTAGAGCTAAATAACAGTCCAAAACACTGGACGTCAGAACTGGTGGCTGTAAACACAGTTGATGGGACTGTGGGAAACTTGGCTACGCCCATGATAATGTTGATCTAGCTAACTAAAATTATGATGGATTATGGATGTTGACAAATGAGAGAGTGCCGGTTTAGAGAGGTTCAACCTGCAATACGCTATCCTCTAGGCAGTTATGTCTTATCTGGTAGTTTCAGTGGCCTCCTTGGAACTCTTGGGACATCCCTCAGTCACTGAGATCCCACATTGTAATGTGGTCTCGGGTAAAGTCAAAGAATCAAGTTCATTGGGGCCCTTCTAGATTCTGAGTTTTTGGAAGAGCCAAATGTATGATTCCAAACAATTTGTGACCTGTGTCTGGTACGGCAGTCTCATCATTAAGCACCAGACTCTGAATACCTTAGGTTTGTTAATACATGTGCATGCACATACATAGTCAAGCATGTGTGTTTTCAGCTGTTATAGTGATGGAGAGGTTATTGGAGTGAGAAGTCGTATGAGAATCTAAATGAAGGAGAAAAAAAAAAGCCCATAACCTTTTGTCCAGTAGAACTCGTTCCTTGAGAATGGAACTCTCTCTGCGTGCGTGCGTGCGTGCGTGCGTGTGTGTGTGTGTGTGTGTGTGTGTGTGTGTGTGTGTGTGTAAATAGCCCAAGTGTGTGTGTGTGTGTAAATAGCCCAAACAACCATATAAGATTTATATTTCTCTATGCTCTCTCTCTTTCTCTGTAGCTAAACAGAAAACTTCTATCAGTTGAGCACTGTTACACGTGAGCATTAACTATACCAAAAATATCAAAAGATTGCTGAATCTGGGCCTAAGAGTAGAAAAGTATTTGCTTTAACTGCAGGTAGAACATCTACAGTACAGCACTCTCTCATCTGCAACATACGTACTCCAGCATGATTTTAGATAGCCAGAAGACCACGTTTCCTGTAAAGTTTGTTTACAGACACCAGTCCTGCCTCTGTGTTCTGTGCTGTTGTTTGGCAGCAATTTATCCCCCAAATGTTTTCTAAAAGCCCAGTAAGCAGTGGAATTGTTGGTAATGCTGCTAGACAATATTAACCTCTCGGAGTCTGGAAAATTCTCTTGTTGGGCACGGGTTAGGTCCCAAAGGTGCCGTATTAGAGATGTTGAACCTGTAGTGTTTTTGGAAAGGTGTGTGAAGGGAAATATTCAGGTAATTGGGTGCGTTGGTTTTAAATTAATAAGATCTAAATCATCAGTTTTAATAGTTAATTGCATTTATACTATACTATATTTATACTAAGGAAAAGTCGATTCTTATTGGTTGGTAACCAATGTTCATTGGCAACTGAGTATAGTCAGTCTGCACAGTAAAATTACTATATCTCTTTGCTGACCCAGAAGCTACACTATATAGCTATATACAGCTATTTAATGAGATGCATAGTTTAACTGACATTTATTCACATCCTTAATTTTAATTTCATGTTGAAAATGGCAAATGATGAATTTATAATGTAAATGAGAATTCATTTTTTTCCAAGTTCTCAAGTTTTTTGGATGACAACTCAAATTCAATTAAAATGCATAAACACAGGACTTTTTTCTGTTAAATAAATGATCTTAAATGTGCCATTTCCCTAAGAAAAACTGTTAATCAAAACATGTTTTCCATTTAAAAATTGAGTGAATTATTAAACAGTTAAATTATAATAATTATAAAAATTGTATAAATATTATTTGACCTAGGGTATCATTTTCTAGGTCATTCATTAGGGAACCATATTTCTGTGACACTAGTCCAGATAAAGCAGTTATCAGACACTTGTATCCTTTCCCTCTGGCTATATAATGTTGATTTTTTTGTGACATCTCTCAGCCATGAAAGAATCTGCTTGGCGTTAGATTGCAGGCTGCATTTGTCCAAGTACTAGTAATCATCAGATTACAGAAAAGAAAAGAAATCGTGGAATTGAAAAGTGACGGTGGGTTGGTTTGTATTCACTTTTTATTTATTTGTGTTTTGTTTATTATATTCCTTTTTGCTTATTTGGGGAATCTTTATACTAGTGTTCTGATTTCCTTTGCCATGCCTCTTTTTAAGAGGGCAGCAGTAGTAGTACAGAGTTAGTCTGTAAAGATTTGACAAAGACGCTGGAGGAGATTGAGAAGAGAGATGCATTGAAAGTCAGAGAAGATTGGAATGTGAAAGTCGGAACACATAATGAAGGTTCAGAGAGTCACAGGAAGGTTTGGATATGGAGCAAGAAACAAACGAGGTGAGAAACTACTGGAGTTTGCTATGGAGCATGAGATGGTGATCGGCAACACAAGATTCCTACAAAAGGACTGTAGAAAGGGGATATGGCAACTGAATGACAGAAGTCCAAGAACATGATATATATGATTTTGATAAGAACAAGATGGGTAACATCAGTACAGCAATTCCAAACTTTCCAAGGAGCAGATATAGACTAGGACCACACACTAGTGGTCACAAACATCAAGATAAAATGCAAGAGAAAGCCTAAGACATAGTTTAAGAAGAGAAGAGACGTGACAAGGCTAGGTGCGGAAGAAATAGGGAACGCATATAGAGCACTGCTTGACATGAAGATTAAGAATGCAGCCACAGAGAGAGACCTAGATAAGAGAGTCGAGGGGATAGAAGAGGCAATTGAACATATGTTCCGGAAGAAGAGAAGATCAATAAGAAGTAGATTATGCAGGAGACACTGAAGTTGGTCCAAGAGAAGAGAACGTTGAAGATCAGAAGGGATGTTTCCGAGAGGGTAGGACAGCAATATTAGCTGAAGTGCCATGAGGTTAGGAAAGCGGCCAGAAAGGATAAGACAAAATTGGTTAAAGGAGCAGTGTGAAGATATAGAGAGGTATTACAGCAAATGTAAGACCAGGGAGTTGAATAAAATGATTAGGAATATGAAGAGGAAATGGCGGCCGAAACAGATGACTATCAAAGATGAGAATGAAGAGGTGCTCATGAGCAAGGAGAAGACTGTGCCGTGGTGGATGAGATATTGCACCGATCTGTACAAAGCACAGTTGCATCCAAGTGTCTCAGAAACTGATCAAAGAACTGAAAAATATATCTCTGCTGAGCATTGGGAGGGACACCGATATTTTGAAGGAGGAAGTAGAAAGAGCAGAGAAATGACTAAAGGCAACAAGAGCCCTGGAAGTGATGAGATCACGGGGAAAAATGATCAAATATGGAGGAGAAAGTATGATTCAGGAAATACACCGACTATGTAATACAGCATGGAAAGAAGGGAAGGCACCTAAGTAATGGACAAGATCCATGTTAGTGACAATACAGAAGAAAGGAAGTACATTGGAGTGCAAGAACTGCAGAACAATTCCCCTAACGAATCATCTAGGCAAGGTGCTGATGATGATACTGATGGGGAAACTAAGATTGCTGATAGAAGAACATCTAGCACACACGTGGGCAGGGTTTAGGAAAGATAGAAGTACCATACAGCAGATATTGGCCCTAAGATTGATAGTGGAGAAAGCTCAATGAAAGAAGACCATATACACTTATTTCATTGATTTTTTTTTTGACAGTATAGCTCTGAAAGTGAATTGAGCAGCATTGGAGTCCTACAGGGTGGATAGCAAACTGATATGGTTGTTGAAGGATATCAATGACAATGCAGAGGCAGTGGTGAGAACGTGTGTAGAGTTGGGAAGTTGGTTTAGAACGAGTAGAGGTACGAGATAAGGAGATCTGATATTGCTGGGTATTTTCATCACACATCTAGAGAGAATGATGGACGAGATCAAGGAAGTGAAGTGGTACGGATTGATTATGAACATTGCTAAAACAAAAGCAATGGTATTTAGAGACAAGGAAATAGGAAGGAAGATCAGTGTAGAAGGGATTGAATTAGCGAATGTAGAGAAATGTAGAGAAATTCACATATCTGGCGAGCAACATAACATATGATCTAGACTGTAAGAAGGAAATAGCGACTAGAATAGCAAAAGCAAGAGGGAGTTTGAAGGTGCTGAATAAGGTCTGGAAAAGCAAAGCAATTAGCTTAGGAATGAAGCTGAGCATCTTGAAAATGTGTGTATTCAGCAGCATGTTGTATAGATGTGAGACATGGGTGATAACAAAAGATTTAAAGAGAAGAATATTGGCATTCGTGGGGAGTTGTTATCAAAAGAGCCTGACAATAGGATGGATGCACAAGCTCTCCAACGAGGAATTATGTAGGAAGATACAACCGAACGAGAACCTACTGCAGAAGGTTATGAAATGAAAGTTACAGCTATTCAGACATTTGCAGAATGAGCAACGAATGAAAAATAAAGACTGTGGTATTCAGCATAATGGATGGTTCAAATAGGACAGGCAGCCCCGACAGAGAATGTGTAGATGATATGTTAGATTGGTACGGAGCTAGTCAACAGAAACGAAGGATTTGGGTGTACAGAGTTTCTGTGCAGAAATTTGTCTTAAATGTTAAGTGTTCAAATTTATTGAGTACATTTTGGATCTACTAAGCAGTATGTTTCTATCTGCCCTACGAGTATTTGTTTTATCTATGCTTCACTGCATAAAGCATATGTTTCAAAAAAGCTAAGCCAGTTGAAGGTGTTCTTTCAAGCCCATGGATAGCAAACATCAATGGACTAGTTTTATTATTCATTTATAAATGCCCCTTGGTGCAGGGGGAAGAGAAGGTAAGCTGGCTTATAACAGTAAATAGCCATCTAGTTGTATTGAATGGTGAGGCAGTATAACCAGTTTTAAAGAAATTGCTTCAGACAGTTATATGACATTAGCTGCCGAGATGACTTCATGTATTTTTACAAAAACAAGCAGCAGAATTGTAGTACTTAAGACTAACAAAATGATATATTTAGTGATGAACTTTTTGTGGGACAGACCCACTTCTTCAGATCAATTTCATTTCCAATACAGACTGACATTTATAAATACAGAGGAGCAATAGTCTCAAGTTGCAGTGGAAGAGGTGTAGGCTGAATATTAGGAAAAGCTATTTCACCAGGAGGATGGTGAATCACTGGAATGGGTTACCTAGGGAGGTGGTGGAATCGCCATCCCTAGAGGTTTTAAGTCTTCTCTTGACAAAGCCCTGACTGTGGTGATTTAGTTGGAATTGGTCCTGCTTTGAGTCTGGGGTTGGACTTGACCTCCTGAGGTCTCTTCCAACCCTGTGGCTCTGATTCTTCTTGTTATAGACCTGATCCTGCAAGTGATTTGTGGAGGTGCTTACAACATGAAGTTGTGAAGTATGTATAGTGTGTTTTAGAAAGATTACTATTTTCCCATCTCTGGAAACAAACTTGGTGGAATTGTCAAGAACCAGCTGGATTGCGTTGCCATCCACAGATGGTGAAGAAAGATCGTTGCTGGTTACAGGACCTTTGGGCAGTGCTGTCAGAGAACGTGACCATTATGATGTCAGAACAGTTAATATAAAACTTAAATGGACAAATGAATAAAAAAAATAGAAGTGATAGATGACATGAAGAAATTGTCTGGTGAAGTAACCAATAGATTGTAAAATCTGGATCTCAAATGGATTTCAAAAGTGGTGCATAATAAATTATATTGATAAATAGTTGGCTTGCCTCAGAGGTGTTTGCTAAGAAGCTGGCACAACTCCATGGGGACCAAAGAGTGAATACAGCTGCCCGGGGGAAATTGAAAGAAGAAACAATCTTTAAAAAGGCACAAACAGGTAATACAAGAAGGACAATGCAGATTGCAATAGGACGTGTAGAGAAAAACAAAGAGATAAAGGAGCTAAGATGAGAGCATGATGTGACAAGAGTGCGAGAAGCTTTAGAAGCAACACTGAGGGGTGACTCCAGGAAGTATTTTAAATACATAAAACAATTGTCATAATACATCTGAGGAAGCGGGTCTTTGCCCACAGCAGCTCATGCTCCAAAAACTCTGTTAGTCTATCAGGTGCCATAGGACTTCCTGTTGTTTTTGAAGATACAGGCTAACTCGGCTACCCCTCTGATAATTTTCATAATGGTTCAGTAAAGGCAAAAGATTGTTGACAATGGTAGCAAAAAATAACTGTGGTGAGCATGCTTACGTGAAGTGTACATTCAACCAGAACTTACAACTCCAATTAATGGATGCAAAGCTAGTAAAGAATTGAACAGTAAACTGGTGAGGATGTGCAAGTTCATGAAATACATTAACTTTCTAAGGCAGAAAAGTGGGTGGGGTGATATCTTTTATTGAACTCACTTCTGTGGGTGAGGGAGACAAGCTTTCAAGCTACACAGAGGTCTTCCTCAGCTCTGGCAAGGGAGTTACCATTTCAAATGGCAAAATTCCATATCTTCCATTGTTTTGCAGTGGTATTGTTACCCTGGCAGTCCCAGGACATGGCTACAATAGCACTGTGTACAGCTAGGGAAGATAACAGATTTTTCTTTTGAAATGCCAGCTCCTTTTCCCAGATCTCAAGAAGAGTTCTGTGTAGATTTAAAACAGGTCTCTCACCCACAGGGGTTGGGCCAATAAAAGATATTGCCTCGCCCACTTCTCTCTCTAATATCCATGGACTGACACAGCTACATCAACACTGCATAAATGTTCCGGTATGGTCTGTGAGCAAAGAATTTGGCTCAGGGGATTGGAAGAAAAGATTGATCTGTAAATTACCAGTGAAACGTAATCAAGTGGTGTGGGAGAACTGGCAAAGAATAAGCCCTGATATTTCAGTACCTGGGAAAGTGATCCCTAGTGTTGAACAGGATCAAATTGGTCTTAGATGTAAACCTGTGTATTGAGCCAGCAGACTTTTGGCCAAAAAGATTGTGTGGATCTTCAATTTGAGTTAATGAATTGAGACATGGCCTTGTTTTCCAGGGTGAAACTAATCTCAGATTTCATGGATTTCACCAAAAGTTTCAACTGAATTTACAGGAAGTTGCTATGGAAGATCTAGTCACAGTGTGGGTTTCTTAGAAAAAGTTTCATTGTCAAGATATATGAAGGTTGAAAATGCTGTGTAGGGCACACGGGGGAGACCAGTTTGATATTACCACTGGAATGTGACAGGACTGAATGTTCTCACCCATCCAATTCTGATTGATAGATTAAGGGATACAAAAAGCAATATTAAAAAAAGGGAGAGGTGTTAAATGAAGTAAAAGAGAACTGAAGTGTCAGCTTTGCAGTTGACATTATTTGACATTGTTCTATTGGAGCCAGATGGCAGTGCAGGAAAGCTAAAAGATGAAGCTGCCAATGTAGGATTAAGAATCAGCCAAAAGAAAATGAAAGTCATGTTCATTGAAAATGACGGCACCAACAATGGTGTGAATGTCATGGATACAGCATGGTTAATGAGTTTGTGTATACGAGAGACACAAGAAATGCTGATAGCCAATTCCATAAAGAGATTAAAATAAGAAGAGGGAAGGCAAGATGAACTTTTTGAAAGCTAGTTAATATGTGGGGAAAATAAGGAGATTTCCGAAAAAAACAAGATAGAATTACGCAATGTCATGGCAAATAGCACATTGCTGTATGTTTATGAAACTTGGGAAATGTATTCCCCAACCGGAATCTTAATTTATTCTATCAGAGATGATTGTGAGGAATACATTTGTTCCCATCACACCAGTGGGTACTATCTTGAGATTCCGTTTCTGTTGTGCCATTAGAAAAGGATAAATTTGAGAGGACTTCTTATTAACATAAGAAACTGGAGTCTTTTTTGGGACATCTGGAGTTCAGTCACTCATTACTGTGATCAAAATGAACAAAATGCCATTAGATATTTGCCATTTATGGGATCTTAACATTTCAAATAACTTCATTTATTAAACTTACCAATCCGTGTCTTCCTCTTTCATCATCAGGTACCCTCTGCACATGAGTACTTGTGCTTTTACTCACCCTGCTCCCACATTTTTCTTTATAATTCTGTTTATAAAAAGCAATTTAAAGAACATAAAGGCAAATACAAGAAGAAAAGGACAAAATCATTAAATGCAACTTATATTTTTCAAGCTTGTAGAAGCTGTTTATGCAACAGCAGAGTCCAGCTACTGACAAGAAGTTGTCTGGTCAACCTCCTTGCATGCGCTTCAACATAAATTAGGTCTGGGACTATGACAATAACAATTACCAATTGCACAGTACATTCATCTTTGTTACGCTAGTTATTATTGATGTACAGGAGCACAAAACTTTGTTGGCTTCATTTTCAGTTGTGCTACAGGTTTTTGTTTTGTTCTTTTTTACACTTCACTGGAAACATAAAGCGAACTAAAAAGTGAATGGAAATGCTGCCTCCTATAATTTCTTCTTCCACTCCACCCCCAGGAGATCCTCTTTGCAGGGAGCATCTTTGAGCTGGCATAAAGTCTTTACTCAGGTCCTGCTCTCAGTCCTGAGACAAAGCCTGGAGTTCATTCCATCACAGCTCTTTTCTTACCAGCCTTTAAGAACATTTAGTGACTCAGGGCCAGTATCAAAGGAGTTGGGATTTCTCAAGTAGGATCGTCAGATATTTCAGTTTGTGTATTTTTTATTACAAGGGAATGAGCAACTGAATTCCTTCAATCTGCTTTATTCCCAGGACACAGCTTTGTTACTACACCCATTCATCTACCTTAATGTGGCTATTAAAGGGCCACAGCTACTGTGGGCAGATACCCAATAAAAGGGACTTCATCTATGACACCATAGTGACCTTTCTTGATCCCCAGCCTGCCAAACAATTTCCTTCTCCCTTCCTAGCATCTAAAACAAGAAAACTCATCTTCCCAAAATTTACCACAATTTCCACAAATTATTTTCGCAAATAACAAAGCTGGGTAGAGCAGCAAAGTTTTTTTTTTTAAAAGAAATAAAATGGAAGTACCTCTTTGGCAGTGCAGCCCAATGCAAGTCAGCTACCTTGGTGTTAATATTAATTTTCTTGGCTGCAAATATTACAGAGTAGCCATGATTAAATACTCAGTGTTTACCAAGAGATACTACACAATCCAGTCAAGGGATCTCAAATTCTAAGTGTAAAGGGAATTATGGTATCTTGGGTACCACAATGTATTAAATGTCAACTATTTCAGTTTTTGTTTTAAAAAAAAGGATAAGATTAAATAGGGTATAAAATTGAATTGTAACACAATTCTCTCTCTCTCTCTCTCTCTGAAATAACTTATTGCCTACTGAAACTGAAATTTTCCATGTTTCTGTGTGTCTGCCCAGAGGTGAGTTAAATATGACTGCATGAGAGAGAGAAAGAGACTGAAGGAAAATGCATTCAACCTTTTGAATTACAGGAGATGGAAATAAAAAAAATTAGGTTTTTTGATTTACCATTATCTTGACAACAGGTGTAGAATTAAAATTCAAATTGAACATGCATCTGTTCTTTCATGAAAAAGAATCTCTTGTTAGAGGTTGAAATATTAATTTAAAACATTTAAAAGTTTAAAGCAATTGGATATCCCTTCTGAACATGCTAGACCATGCGAGCGTACGGTCATATTTTACAAAAAACGCTGTCCTCAGCGTATCACAAGTTTACATGAAAGCACAGGTGGGCTCTAAGTAAAACTCCAGATCCTTGCAGCTCCAAACTTAGGGAAAGTTTCAGACTCAGCTCCTAGCACTGATGTCTCCTTTATTCACTTTAGATTATGCATAAATCCATCTGGTCCCAATCAATATTGTGCTAGACAACATATAGGCACATAGAAGAGAGCCCCAGGCCCAACCTGCTTTCTGTCTAAATACACAAGAAAGGCCAAAGGTTGGGAGAGAAACAGAGGCTCAGAGAGGCAAACTGACTTGACCAAGGCTAGAGCTGGAAAGAGAACTCAAGGAACAGATCCTCTTCATATTTGGAAATGGCAGTTTTTCTATATTGTGTGGAGCAACTTGCTACAAATTCCTAGCAGGCTGCAGTAAGAAAATACAATTCTGTCTAACATAAGAAGATTATGATCCTGAAATGTTTGATACTTTCTATATATAGATTAATGCATGGTCTTTTGTTTTGTTAAAAAAGCTTATTTTGGCAAAGATCCTGTGTCACTTTGAACGTGGGGACTGAAAAGTATCTACATTTTCTTTTGCATTTATGGGTTCTGATTGGCTGCCAGTGATTGTCCACAACATGACAAAGTACACCAAAGTTTAAAACTGCAAGTCAGTGAAATAAAACCTAGACTCTTGTGATTCTCAGGGATAACTGAAGATCAGTACTTGATACCTCTGATTTAGATGTGAAGGAGCTGCTTGCAGTTTATATTCATTATTTAGCATTTGAATCTGGAGTTAGATCCCAGCCGTGGATCAACCGAGCGAGTGAGTGGAATGCATCTCTTCCCAGGCTGTTGAGAGGAGGGAGGTTCAGAAAAGCAGACTTTCTTTAGGAGCAAGAGTACTTCAGCCAGGGTAGTATTAGTTGTGTTGGATTAGATTAAATGAGAATCTACTTTTTCGTATTTGCTTAAATCATTTTGGGTGATGACATTAGAACTTAGTTTTCTGTGCATTTACTTTAAACAGAGGAAGGTGCATTCTGACAATCTCGGAACAAAAATGGGAAAATCCAAGGGCAAATGTACATTTATAAGGAAGTTAAACACAATATATTTATCTCATGTTTGATAATAGATTAAAAAATACCCATTTTTAAAAAAAGAACGTGCTTAAGTTTCAGTCCAAACGGGATTACTGACATGCTCAATTTTAAGGAGAAACATCAATGTTTTGCTGAATCAGGACCATGGTCAGTTATTCATCTAACAGTTGATAAACACAGATCCCCATTTTTCATTGTAATCCTCGTGAATGCACAATTATGTTCACCCACCTTTTGAAAACCAGGCCAGTAATTGCTAGATGTAACTTTGAGTCATGTGCTCATAAACAGCATGATTTCCACTCCACTCCACCTCACCCCACCCTTGTGCTAAATCTTTGAGTTCTGGGGTGCTGAAGGGAGGGAGTAAGAGTACAGAGACTTTCCCTTCCACCAAAAGGCAGGAAAACAGGGTGGCTGAATGGTGTCAGGAGACCCTTCCATCATCTGTTGGGTGCACCAGAGCCTCAGGTAGGTGTGGTCAGTCATTTAGTGGGGAAGGACAAGTCTGAAGCTGTCAGAAAACAAATGCTGATGCTTGCCACACAAGCAGTAAGATGCACTGTCTCATAGTGTGTCTGTTTGCCCTGCACAATTTTATCCTCCGCTAAGTGTTAGCCAGGAACCTTAGTCTGGAAGCTGGCATCATTCTAGCTCCCTCTCCTGCCATAGTTCACATAAGAAAGGGGAGGATTTCATTATGTCAGAGTAAAAGCATATTTTCCCTCCTTTTACTTTAGTTTCTTTGGTTCTCTCTGCACATATTGAAGTTATCAAAAGTGCCCAAAGCAGATTTTTACCGCTACCAAGGCCAGAAGAGGGACCATTGTGGTCATCTTGTCCAACCTTCTGCATAACACGGACCCTAGAACTCTTCCAAAGTCCCGGAGACTTTCAATGAATATCTTAGCCACTGTGTATATGAGACAAAAATGCCGTCCTCTGACCCTGGCATGGCCTCAGTGGAATGGCAGCATCTCAACTTTGAAACGATGTAATTTCGCTGAGCACCTGCCTACTTCATTGTTCTTACTGCATTCTAATTCATGAGTGGCTTAACAGTACCCTTTGTGGTCCCATATTGCATTTTTTGTGAGGTAATTTTAGGGTCATCATATACTTCTATTCTTTTTTTCCTGCTTATTTAAGGAAAAACAAACTTTGTCGTTGGCGTGTTCATAAAATGATAGTACAGTAATCCCCCAAGATATGTGAAGGTTGTGGTCCACGCAACCCTTGCGTACCCTGAAATTCGCATAGGTCAGGGGCTTGGACAGTGGGCTGGGGTGGAGGGGCGGGGTTAAGCCTGGGGTGGGTTAGGAGGGGACGGCGGGGGTGGAGTTCAGCAAGGTCTACAAGGGTTGGGGATGGGGCATGTGGCAGTGGTTGGAGCTGGGGGTTGCAGCAGAAGCTGGAGCCGGTGTGCATGGTAGTAGCTGGAGCTGGGGCATGCGGTGGTAGTTGAAGCTGGGGGCTGCAGTGGAGGCTGGAGCTGGGGTCTGTGGCAGTAGCTGGAGCCGGGGCATGTGGCATTAGCTGGAGTCCCCTCTCCCCTGCCCCTCCCCTGGCAGCACTCAGGAAGGGCTGGCTGCTGCCAGCTCTGTTTCCCTTTGGCAGGGGGATCTCTTCCCCACCCCACACCTGGCCGTATCTGGAGGGTTTACTGTATAAAGCATGAATTGGGGGTTAGCTGCCTAATAGAGGGGTTGCATACTGTGGATTTGTGTGCTTTAAGACCTTACTGTATTTTGAAATGAGTTTTCAATACAACTACAGGTTGAATCTCTATAATCTGGAACTCTTGTCCGCCAACATCCATAATCTGGCATGATATTAGTTAGTCGGACAACCACTTATGGCCAAGTTTTCTCTGGTCCCATAAAGTTTGTTTGCAGCCACCAGTCCTGGCTCTCAGTGTTCTGTGCTGTTACTTAGATGTAATTCACCTCTATGTGTCTTCTAAGAGCCCAGTAAGCAGTGGAAGTGTTGGTAATGTGATAGACAATAATGACCTCCTGTGGTCTGGCAAATTCTCTTATCCAGGACTAGTCAGGTCCTGTGATTCTGGACAAGAGAGGTTCAACTTTATATTTTTCTTTAAACAATTAACTTTTCATATTAAAAATTAAAGTATATAGTATTACAGTTCATCTTCGTGTTAGCCAGCTCGGTGGCAAGATTCTCGCTCTCAAACAAGCAATTCTTAATAAAAACATCTAGAGCTAGATTGGTGTGATAGTAACTTGTAAAACTGTAAAATAGAAAGCTTGATTTTTAGCTATTAGTAACAGTTAGCATATGCTACCATTCCTTTCCACCCAAGTTACTGGCCATGCCAATGTTACTAAAGAACTGGCAATAGTTTTGATTTCTGCTGGTGAATGCAAGTAATGCAGCCAGAAGAGTGTCAAGAAACTAGCAAACCAATAGCTAACAGCTCATTATTTTATTTAGACTTCTATCTCTTTACAGCAGTCTCTTTATTTTAAGAAGAACATTGCAGCTTTAAATTTCACTACAAGGAAAATTACTCTGTAGATTGTGAAACTATGGGATGAAGTAATTCTGGGCCTGAGTTCATTAGTGTGCTGCAGTTCTTGCACAATAACATTTAATTTGCAAGATGTCCAGGGTCTGCTTGTCACTTTGGCCCATCAGGATTTCAATGTCCTTTCTGGGTTTGGTATTTCGGTAATCACATCTGGTTTACCCTCACATTTGTAGACTATAATAACTCTCCACCATAGAACACCACAATGTAGTGCAGGCCAGTTATTCATTCTGTAAAACAGAGGGGGGAGGAGGGAAAATATGAGTGTCTGCTCTTACTTAAAAAGCTGTTTTGTGTTTTAAAAAAAAAAAGGCAAGTAAGTTCAGTGAAAGTTGCTGTAAATACTGGATAAATCAAAGTCAGACATGTATTACAAGGTTCATTAAAACTTGCTATCCATCTTGTGTTGAAGTCAGGGCTCTTTCTGTTTTTTATATTTTTATGAATGATGCACATTATTCTTTACTCAAAAAGTGCCAGTATTGCAAGAGGCCCCAAAAGACTTCCTTATCTTACTTTTAAATACAGTTTTCCTTTAGATTCCTCTGAGGGAAATTTAATAGTATTAATATCCAGCTGGATATTATTTATGTAACTTCTTTCTTGGTGCAGAGTCAAAATAATATTGGTTCTGAAAATTGTGGGTGTTTTTTAATGTGGCTTTTGTCATGTTATGTTGCTGGACACAAAATTCATTTAAATATATTCTCTGTTGCTTGATTAAAAGAGAGGACAGGGAGGAAAGTTCCCCTTCAATATCTAGAACAAAATCTGTTGAAAAGATATGCTGTTCACTAGAAAGGCAATGTAAATCTGATTCTGCAACCAGCAATGACATTGAAGAAGAAATCCATCTCAAGGCAACAATTGGTAAAATACTTTATTTAAAAAAAAAAAAAACCTGTCGGCATCATTTTTAAACATGGGGGGGAATATTATTTACTTATTCCATGCACATAGCAATTTCATTATTTTCTGGCATAATGCTCTTATGTGTTTCGTAATCATTGTGCATGCTTCTTTAGAATTATTTAAGATCATATGTAATGACAATTTTAGTAATCTGGTTTCACTGGATTTTACAGTACATCTTTTTCATATGTAGAACTTTAATATGGAAATTGTTCAGGCATATGATTTTTAACAGCAGATGCTGGATTTACAGTTGTAGATCACATTTATGTTTTGTTCTCATTTCCATGAGGTTTCCTGCCATACACTTTTTTCCCAGGGAAAAAAAATCACAAACATCTGCTGACTTATCCAGAGTACTGGATCTTTAATATCTAAATGTATCCCTTAGGTTTTGTTTTGTTTTAACATATACATTAAGTTGTGCTATTTAGTTTATTTTTCCTTGGATTATTTTTAACTAGAAGCAAAATTGCGTATAATGCAGTATGCAAATTTTTCCTGGTACATTTGCCCCTCCCAACCCTTAGGATCTAGACTTCCTCCTTTGGCATGCTTGGCAACCACAGAAGTTCAGACAGAATCCTGAGAATTCATCACCATTTCATAAGACCACCACAACACCCACATCCTCCTAACCTCCTTCCTTTTCAGTAGGGCCATGAATATTGTTCTCATCCTCTGTCTGAAAGGGATGAGAGACAAATGGTGTCCTCAGAGGTTAGATGTCATTTGTTGTTCTAGAGAGTATCTAAAAGGAATGTTTATGCAGCCACCAGCTGCAAAGAGTTCTGTGGAACCCTTCAGGGTTTTAAATACTTCTCTGCTGATAGGGAAGCCTTATTTTCTACGCAGAGTATATAAACTGAGCTCTTTTATGAACACTATGGGCTGGGGGTTAGGAAAATAAATCCTTATTCTGCAAACTGTTATGCACATGAGTAGTCCTTTTGAACTCGGTGTTTGTAGGATCTGGACCTAACTTTGTGTGCATGTATTCAGAACCATTCTGGTCATCAGTGAGAAGTAAATGATAGTTCAGTTAGAATGTCTCATTGCTAATTTCTAAATTTACTTTTTAATATTTATAGGACTCTCATAGTGCTCATATTTTCAAAGGACTGCGCATACCTCTGTGCCTAAATGTCATGGTGATTAATGCATTACAGAATTCTTTAGATAAACAGAACACAGTAAAAGTGTAAGGTTAAGAAACAGTCTTTTAAAAGTCACAATCTTATAATTCCTTACTTATTGAAGCAGAATTCATTGCATATCTAATGCAACCAAGTTAAAATAAATAGAAAGTATAGGTTAAATCTGATACTTAACTCAGGTATAACCATTTCCCATTTAAGTCAGTCATTTGAAAAAAAAATCATTATGGGTAATAGCATAGATATAAATTCTTGCTGGAAAAAACAAAGGACTTTTTACCGTTAATGTTTTCTGTTTACTTTTTACATGCATACTTTGTCAGTTTTACTTTTGTATAAAGTCTGGGCTTTTGTGCTCTCATTCGTGAATACAGCACTACAATGTTGGTGTTACAAATAATAGAATAGCTAAGAAAAAAGCAGTTTTCACTGAAATTAAAATAAATGAATGGAATTGTTCCTGTTGATCTGATATTTTGTTAGACATGCTTGATGCAATGTAAATTTGAGCCAAAATCAAAATGATCAAGTGTCTATTTCTTCTTGATTAGAGACATATGGTCAGTAAAAGAGCCCCACAAAATAAATACAAAACTACATGAAAACATTGCCTCAAAATATGAGATCAGATTGTTGCATTAGTATTTGCCTGTATTACCTTATTACTGACAGGAAATACAGTATTTGCACAGTTTCTATCAAGTATAATATACTGTTGAGTGACCTTACTAACATACAGTGAATGTTCTCACAGATACAAATAAGTAAGGGAACACCCGAAAATCACACATCAGAAAGAGGTAAACAGTTTTAATTTTACATGGTACATATGTGCCTATACTATTGACTGCTGTCAAATTCCTCAACAAATGTATTGTCTATATTTAGGTTTATGGTTTGTAAATAGGTTTGCTGGCATATTATTACCTCATTCCCCCAGTAGCTCATTTATGAATTGGAATGTGAGATGTCAAGGGAACTGGTTTGTGCAACAATCTAAAATGTACCTTTATGTAATTAAAAGTTGTTTCTTTGTCAAGCCTAAATAGAATCTATACACTTGCTTCACACATATTTGCAAAACGTCAGTCTTTCTCTTTTCACTTATACTCTTCTGTAAATTGCAAAGTGAATTCAGTGGGGCTTCACATAAACACAAAAGCTAAAAACAAAGCTGTGGAACGGCTAGCAGGTTCAGGGCAGTATATTGCAACAGTGCTCAAATCTACCTCCAGTCACTTGTGTCTCCATTGTGCTGAACAGATAGGACAAAAGGTTGCTTTCCCAAATCACTTCCAGGCTAAAGCTTGGACTGTATTTAAAAGCAAGGTGGATCTAGCAGTGTCAGTCAGATGTGTGAAAACACGACATCCCTTGCCTGAGAGAACCTTGCTGACTCAGCCCATGTGTGCTGAGGGGAAGACTGGTTCTGTCCACAGAGAGAACTTTGTTCTAGGAGGTGGTGTTTCTACACCAATGGATAAACCACTCCATTTGATGCAGGCTGAATCTATACTGCAGAGTAATGCTACACTGACATAGCTACATTGGTACAGTCTCCTTGGTGTAGACTGAGGCTTTGATCCAGCAAAGAATTAGAGAGGTAGGCTGCTTCTAGGAGGGATGCCAATGGGGCATGTAACACCCTGTATGACTCTTTCCTGCCCTGCCCCCAGCCAGGAGCCCATGACCGCCATGCCATCCTATGTTACTTGCTAGGGAAGAAGGGCTCTGTTCTCCCACTGAATTGGACACAGACTTCTGAAACTCTCTGGAACCTCTGTGGTGAAAGATGCAGAATGTGGGGCTGCTGGGTGGCCCCATGTTGGCAGCTCCTCCGACATATCTGTAAGTCCCAGCCCTTCTACACAGTGCATCTCCTGGAGTGTGTATAGCCCTGCTGGAGGACAGGGCTGGAGTCAAGGCTGGAACAGCCATGCCAGAGGAACTGCCTGCATGGAGCTCTGGCTCCTGGAAGCAGCAGTCCTACATTCTCATCCATTTAACCATTGTGGTTCCTGGGAGATCACTGTGGTTCTGCCTCATACTGGCTGCTCCTCCTGCATGGCTGTTACAGTGCTGCCTCCAGCCTTGTCTTCTGCGAGGAGATGCAGCTGTGTGTTAGGGCGGGAAGGGGGAGGAATGGGGGCATGGCACAGCTGTGCTGGAGCAGTCGCTGGTGTGTGACTACCAGGCAGCCCCACAGTCTCCTCGTTTCCACTGTGGCTCCCTGCTGAATGTGTCCCACCTCAGCATCCGGGAAGGAGTATGTGGCCCTTCTTGCCTCTTCCACACTTCCCCATTCCAGTAAAGTATTTAAATCTAATGTTACATTTTAGGCACAGGAGCAGTCCTATTGAAATTAATGGGCTTATTCATGTGTTTAAAATTGACCAAATTAATAAGAGTAAGTCCTAAAACTACAGTCCTGTAATGAAACCAGCTAGTACAGACTGCACCGCCCATGCAAAATCCCATTAACTTCATTAGAGTGAAGATGTTTGCACTAAGAAATCCAGGACTGAAGCTATAAGGACAAATCACAGAATAAAATGTATAAACAAGCAGGCCTTCTAAAAAGAGGCCCATGATTAATTACATGTTGCTATTCTGGTACAATCTCTTTCTATTTAAGTCTGCCTGCTACATTGCCTAATGAACATTTTTAATCCTATTTCTGTTTTAAAATTTGCATTTTATGTAGCATATGTACCAGGCAAGTGTGTATGTACAAGCAATCATCTAGTTTACAATTTTATTTTTCTCTGGGAATATATTTTTCATTCCTTTATTTTCAATACATATCCCTTTATTTAAGCCTTGGAAATCTACGTTGTGGCTGCAGAGTCACTGCTTTCCTACTCTGTAACTCCAGGTTCCAGCCCAATGCTCATCCTCTGGATTTCTCTCCTAAATATGGGGGTGGGGAGGATAAGCGTCATTCACTGCGTGGTGGGGGATGTTGCTATGAGGTCAATGGACTGCGTGCAGCATTTGTTCCTCATTGAAGGGATAGGGAAGAGGTTTATCCTTCCCTAACTCTAGAATTGCCTTTTCTTTGGGGGGAGGTGGAAGAGAGGGGTAGAATGGTAGAAACATTTTGAAGTTCCCACTCTTGGGAGAGGGATGTTCTGGTGCTGATATGGCTCTACAGAGTGAGGAACTTGGTTCACTTGTTCACTGCTGCCTCCGGTGTAATGCCATGGAGTTCACATGCCTACTAATCCTGACCTGTGTGGGGAAAAACTGGGAAACAGATGAACTTCTGGCTGGTAGGACTGCACCAATGTGGAAGCAGAGAGTATTCAGAAGGCTGAGAGCAGCTGAAGGAACATGAACTCCCCATTTAGCCGTGGACTTTCCATACAAAAGGATAAAACAGAATTGAGCTATATTACCTTTTCTCTGAAATCTCTTCTCACCCAAAGATGGTTACTCTAGCAGCTGGTACCACAGGATGCCATTGCACCTGGGTTCCAACAGAAGCATATTGCTAGTGACCAAATGACTGCCATTGTCCCAAGAGCTATTGCAGGGTTCTTTCCTCCTGTGGACTAGACCCTATAGGTCATTTTGTGCAGGCGAACCAATGTTTCCTGAAGGGAGTTGGGTAAATTCCATGAGGACTTATCAAAGAAGGGAATGATGAAGGCTATAATTATTTTAATTGATAGCTTTGTATGAAACACTGCAGCTGCTTAAATGTGAATTGAGAATAGATGTAAGGAAGGTGAAGAATCTGTCTGGGATGCAAGCAACATACGAATCCAGAAAGTCATATACAAAGCCAAACTCTTAATGGATGTATTCAATATAACAGTTGCCACAGTGTTTACTCACAGGCATAAAACACTTAGATGCTCTCCTTAATCTCTAATTATTATTGCCCCCTGAGCTTGACCTCTCTTGAAGTGTTTTATAAACAATGTAAAGTATAAATGAAGTATTAGAAACAGTTATTGTAGGGGAAGCAAAGTTATTTGCTTTCCTTGGGTGAAAAGATATCATTTATAAAGGCCTGATTACACTCATCTGTTTTCTGGGTAGCCTATAAGTTTACTTTACCACGGCAAGAGAGAATAACAGAGAAATTGTGTCATGGGAGCCAAGTAAGATATTGTAGCGGTAGGAAATCCAATTGCCTTGTTTTATGGCCATTTGTCTTGTCTGCAGTCTCTGACGAATGACAGTTTGGATCAAAAGCCTTTAAAAGGTTTTCCTGCTGTACAGTACCGAGAACAACAGAGACTTTTATGTTGTAGGAGGTTCTTACTGGGCCTTTCCTGCTTTAACATGGCTACATGCCAGCACATTTTTTTTATTAAAAGCTGCTTCACATAATAAATTACATGAAGTGGCTCTGCCTGGCTTCTTGACTGTCACTAAGGTTGTGAGTCAAAAAAGTGTGCTGTAGAAAAGGTTGCCTTCAAAGAGGCTTAATTATGAAAGTTGTCAGAGAAATGTAACAGCTAACTTTATATTTCAAGCCTATTCTTCCAGGGATGCATGTCTTCATTTGAAAATAAAATACTGTGGAATGTTTTCTTGATAATTGTAACAAATTGGGCCTCTTCCTCCTTTTATTTACACTGGTATAAACCAGGAGTGACTTCTCTGTAGTCAGTAGGATATATGGATGTAAAAGCCATGTACTTGAAATCAGAATCAGGGCTATTGTTTCTAATTCTAGTAAAAGGAAGTGATTTCCAGGATGGAACTCTCTCACCATTTGAGAAGTCCCTGTGTGATGCTGAGGACCTTACAATATTCTCCCCTGCACTTTGTGCTTCTGGCAGGCAGAGAGGAAATAAGACTAAATGAGGCCAGGAATCATCAAAACAACAGGGCATGTTGGCTCCAAAGCAGCTGGGGTTGTAGGGGAGATATCTGCTCCTCCTCTGTCATGTGTCTTCCTTCCGAACTCCCAGCCAGGCAAAGAGAGTGGAGCAACAGGGAAGGGAAAAGAGCAGCAGCTGCTTGTTCAGAGCAGCAGTATTCTGTGATCCTTAATGAGGAACAGTCCATAGTCAACTTACGGTTTGCTTTTAGGACAATGTACATATAATTTTTATTCTAGTTTTTGTATGTTTTTAAATAGTCCAAATTTTTTTACATTCACCTGTGTGAAATGGCCAGTACACTGTGTGCGTACATGTGTTCTACGGCACCCCAGCAAATGGCAAGAACTAAATATAGAACAAAGTGGAATGTAAGGAAATGGGAGTAGTGTCTCTGCCCATTTTATTTGGAATTGGAGGCCTCTGTATGCAGAGGTGGATTAGACTGTGACACAAGGGAGGTCCCTTGTCATGAGATGATATATGCATTACTCTTACATAAGTTCCAAGCCCTCCTGCTTCCATACTGTGTGACATTTCAGAGCCTGGAGACAGTATGTAGCTGTTTTACAATAACTATTGATTTTCTTTGTTTCTCTCTGTTCAGTGGGATGGCTATTAAAGTCCTTGTTGCTTATTCTTTGATAAACCTTGGGTCTTCTCCAGACTTGCCTGTACTTTAACTGCAAATCAGGTGTAGCGGTGAAAAATATCTGAAAGAAAACGTATGCAATAGTGGGCAGAGTGCTCACTGATAGATTGCCAAAAGGTGGTAGCTACAGTATCCCTAACAAATGCATGTTATGAATGGCCCTCTTTTAAGCCTAAAATTCCTTTAAACTTGCCTGTTGCGTTTTGAGTACCTGCAGTTAACTAGTGTTGCTTTTGGCAGGGCTTGGTGAGCAAATGAGGCATAATCTCTCTGATCTCAGTAGTCTGGTCAGTCAGCCATGACATTCTCAGTGTCTTTTCTTTCTACACCCTGTCTGAACAGAGCCATAGCCCAGGCAGCTCTCAGTGGGGTTGCCAAAGATTACCACGTGCAGTGAAGCAGCAGATGGCAGGAGAGTGGAAAATATGCAGCCTCCAAAGGTTGGGTTCATGTGGGGTTCAGGGTTAAATTTGGATGATTTTTCTTCCCCTCCAAACTGTCCATTGAGAACATTTGACCCTTTACTGCAACTTGGAAGCACTGTAAAATGCAGAAGTCTGGTTTAGGGAGTGAAGTTGGCTCTACGTAGAATTGAAATGAGAAGTTTGTATGCTTAGTGAGCACAAAAGTTGTTGCTTTCTCTTTAGTCCTAATTAAATTGTGTGTATGAGAGAGAATATAAGATACATTAAACAAAAAACATATAAGGGCAAGGTCAAGCACTCAGAAGTTAGATTGCTTAGAAAACTTTAATTTCCTGGATTCAGCTTACTTGTATATATGTATATGTCTTCATTTACACAGTCATGTACCATTTTTCTGTATAGTAAAAATGATTTGCTACGCAGGATGGATGGTGCTCACTTAGTCTATATCTACAGTGCAACATTATCTTGGAATAAACTATTCTGGAAGAGATTTTCTGGAATAGCATATTTTGAAATAGCACATCTACATACAAAATGCATTTTGAATTAGTGATTAGCTATTTTGAAATAGAGCATCCAAACACAATAGAGCCTATTTTGAAACAGTCCATGGATGCACTCTAGCTTATTTCAAAATAGTCCCTGTTCCTGGTCTACACAGACCCTATTTTCAAATACCTGTTGTGAAATAGATGCTATTTCTTGTAGAATGAGGTTTGCCAAATTAGAAATAAGCTGTCCGATATTTTTAAATAGCAATTGCGTTGTGTAGATGCTCACAACGTTATTTCAAAGTAGCATCCATTACTCGAAAATAGCTCTTCTGTGTAGCCCACATTCTCTGTGAGCAGCTAGTCAGTTATCTTTTCATTTTGTGGCCCAAGCATTATTTACTGTGCCCTATTCAGTCATGCTCTGGCACCATTATTAATTTCTTATTGGACTTTTACCATAGCTTTAATAAATGTAATTTCTGAGTGCAGCACAGGTATTAATGATTTTATTTTCACCACACCTCTGTAAACTGAGGGGGCATTAGCTCCATTTTATAAATAGGGAACTGAGGCACGGAGAATGAACTGAAAAGTGTATGCTAATTTGGGGTGCCCAGGTTGAGACACCTGGGACCTGATTTTTCAGAGTCCTAAGCATTTATGTAGTACTTTGAGTTGAAAGCACTAGCTTTCATTGACCTCAGGAAGTGTGATTGCTGTGATTAAGTGATTTACTCAGCCTCACATAGGAATTCTGTGGCAGAGGCAGATAAAGAATGCCCTGGAGAACTGAATTCTAAGTGCTTTAAGCGGATTCTCCTTTTTCTTCCCAAAATTCCCTGCCTCTTTCACTAGACACCTTCCACCTCCTATGTCTAGACTAGAGGGATGTGCCAGCAAAACATCCGTTTTTGTCAACAAAACCGTGGAGCATCCAGATTTCCAGTGGCGTTCTGTTGACAGTAAGTGGACAATGCAACACTTTTGCTGATGGCCATACCCTACTCTCCATGAGGAAGAATATCGCTGTCGACAGATCTGTCAACAAAATGTTGGTCTGAACATTCCAGGGGCTCTTCTGTTGGCAGAAGAGGTTTCCAGGACACCACACAACCCTGTCTGCTGTCCTTCCGGGTGTCTGTTTTTTCAAGGCGAGCAGCCAGGCAGTCCAGCCACTCTGTCAACAGAGCAGATTGCTCTTTGGATCTGCCCTGTGGTCTGGACACGATCTGTCGACAGAAGTTTGGTTACAAGTTATCTTCTGACAAACAATTCTGCCGACTAATCCCTCTAGTCTAGACTAACCTCAGTAAATCCAGGGTCCTTCGCTAGGGGGTGAAAGAGACAAGGAATCAAGGCCTCACGTTGATTCATCTAGGCTATGTTTAGACTGTGGATGCTATTTTGGGATACAGAGGTGTCCCAAAATAAGAACCTTGTGTCTTTTCCCCATGCTCGAAATAGCTCTGCTATTTTGAGTGCAGTGTTCTGGTTCTCCTGCCTCTCATTGTGAGAGGGGTAACAGAACTTTCATAATAGCTGCTTATTCTGAACTTTGGTGCTAATTGGATGGTACCCAGTTCGGCATAAGGAATTTTGAAATAATTTACTCAATTTGTGTAAATTAGTTTGGGGGAAAAAATGCAGTCTAAACATAGCCCTACAGAGCAGGTTCTTTGCGTGGTGGTGAAATATGGGTTCTTTGGGAAGCAATAGTTTGTAATTAAAGACTGGATTTGCTCTGGGGATGCACTGTAAAACTATATCAAATTTTAACTAAGAAAAATTAAACAGAGAACATGTCCTAAAAGAACATTTTTGTCACTAGTGGTGATTATTACTGTGTTTGTGTCCTTTTAATAAACCTATGTGCTAGGATTTAACTTCTGTGCCCCCTCCCCACAGAACACTGTAAATCCTATTTGTAGAAAACATATTTTTATTACAAACAGTCCTGGTTATTTGTTAAGTAAATGTAATTTTTTACAGTGATTTCCCACCCCCCCGTGCTGCTATTCTGCAGGGATAGAAGACAGTGTCATTGTTTTATTTGGAGTTAGATCCTATGGACATTTTGAATGCAAAACAGACTTCAAATATTTATAGTCTAAGACTTAGAATACTGATGACAAGGATACTTGTCCGCTGTCAACCTAACTAAGCTACCAAAGAATATAATTATCTATGCAATTGCTTGCTGACAGGTGCAGTGTTTGGTCTACTTTTTCTTTGAATTTCCTAAGTGGCTAGACCCTAATATGTCTTGCATCTCATACTCTCAGAATTCTCTTTTAAACTGCCTTCTCCTAGCCTCACACCTATGTAAAATCCCCATTTATATCTGTACCCAGATCCTTCCCTCCCAGCCCCTGTGCACTCTTAGTACTTATCCTCACCTGACTTCTACCCTTTGCCAATCTTGCAAACTACTAATAGTGCACCTCAGTGTCCATTTTATACTTTCTTCAGTCTGTCTCAGCCTTCAGAATGCCCCAAGTGTTTAGGCTCATTTAATTGTCAAATGATAGGAAGCTGTGTTGTGGTAGGTTAACCACATGACTCAAAGCCAGGAACTAGGTTCCCTCTCTGGCCTTGGTTAATTCACTTATGCAAGTGCATCCTGCAAAGTATTTAAGCACCTGACTGTAATGCAAATCAATGAGAATTAGGGTTCCAAAAATATTTTGAGGATAAGATCTGGACCTTAACCTTTTTTTGTCTGTAAAATAAGACCTGTAATTCCCCAAAGAGGTAAATATCAAGTACATTTGTCTGTATGGCCTCTTTTTAAATCTAGGTTTGATAGTAATTTCACCTTGAACCACGTCAAAAGATCATAAAATTATAGGTTATTCAGGCAGGAAATCATAAAGGCTTATTTAGGGTGCCTGGCCAAATTCTGCTCTAACAATAGAATAAGCCTGAAGTAACTGCACTGAAATGAGTAGCAGCAGAAGAGGAGGAGAAATTTGGCCCTTTGTTGTTGCATGAGCTCTAAAAGTCTGCACATCATATTTTTGTTTTCCAGCTACCTAAAAGGCCATTCCGTGTGTTTTGGTACATATATCGTTACACACTTATGGACTACAGATCTTCATTGAGGAAACAACTATCTGAATTACAGGAGTTTTAAGGGTTCTAAATCATCATCTTAGCATCATGCAATCCAAAAAATAATGAGGGACCTGAAAAGGTCATGTAGTCTAGCCCTCCACGTTGACACCAGGAGCAAGCATACCTAGATCATCCCTGACAGGTGTTAGGTGTTTGTCCAACCTATTCTTAATAGTCTTTGATGTTGAAGATTCTGTAGCCTCTATTAGCCTGTTCTAGAACTTAACTACCCCAGAGTTAAAAAATTTTTCCTGCCGTCTAATTAAATCTCTCATGCTGCAAATTAAGCTGATTACTTTTTATCCTACATTCAGTGAATATGGAGAGCGGTTGTTCTCTTTCTCTTTGTAACAACCCTTAGCATATATGAACACTGTTAACAGGTTCCAGTTCAGGCATCTTTTCCCAAGACTACATTTGCTCCATTTTTTAACCTTTCCAGATGGGTCAGGTTTTCTAACCCTTTTATCATTTTTGACTCCTCCAGTTTGTCTAGATCACCCTTATGGTATGACACGCAGAATTAGACACAGTACTCCAGGTGATTAGAACAGAACAGCTTTCTCCCGTGTCTTACATGTGACACACACCTCTTAACACATAATCTAATGATCTTAGACTTTTTTTTGTTTTTGCAACTCTAACAAGTAAATAATTTACTCGAATGCCACACATTTGGCTGAGTGGTAGCAAGTCTTTGAACTCTAGAGGAAATTCATTTGTGCCAGTTGTAAAAGATGAAGTTTGCCATAAGGAGCACCCAAGATTAAGAGGGAGGGGGAGAGAAAGAGAGAGAGGATTCATTACTCTACCACCAAAGCCGCTCCACTGTTGAAGATAATAGCAAAACATTATTGTAGAAAAGCTGGTCAAACAATGACATTTCAGCTATTTTGCCATCTATTACAAGAGGGGGCAGCTCTGATAATAGCAAAGTTGAGAAATTTTGCAGGGGAAATGTTAATGCTGATACAACCTTCAAGAGTTCTGAAGACCTCTTAAGGCAGAAAGAAGCTAACCATTTCTGTGCTGCAGCCCTTATTTTATTTTTAGTTATATAAAGTTATCCATAGAGCTACATGTAAATCTATAGATAGAATTATTCCTAAGCAGCGAGACATAATGTCTGCCAAGTTTCAGGCCAAAGCAAATTTATATAGCCAAATTATAAACCCTAGAAATAGGGCTTTATAGTGGAAGTGCTGTCATGACCGTAACTACTGTGTATGTCTGTAGTGGGCGTCAGTTTAAGTTCTAGTTCTGTTGTGCATTTAATGGCATGAGATCAATTATGAAGCGTAATAGGATATTTTAAGATACTATGTTTGAAGAAAATTAGTATTTAAGCTTTATCTAGGAACCATATAATCTTAATGCTTCTGAAATGTCATTTAATCCTTGGTTCAGAATTGCATGAAGAAAGTTCTGTTCACATTTCCCAAAACAAACAGTAGCTTGATTTTAATTAACTGCTTTAGGTGATACTTAGAGAGAGGAAATATTTCTGCTCAACATTTAGCAGAATATTCCTGTAAAATTACATTTCCAATATTTTCTCTTGATGCTCTCTAATTGTTCATTTCTCCCTTTTGGGGTATACTCTGCTTGTGCTTAGAAGAAATTTTCAAACATAATTCTTTCTGTACCTTGTGTACTGGAATCCTATTTTAACTTTATGGCTCGGAACCATTTTTCCTCAAAACATTTGTTTTTCATGATCTCTGCAGAGATGATAGTTTCCAAATTGAAGCTGTCATTTGTTAACCTAGTAGTTCAACACAGTAAAGCTTGCTGCAATACAGATGATGATTATTGCTTTCACTGCTGATCGAAAGAATGGGAATGTGGTGCTGAAAGCTGCTAGTTTTACTCCTTTGCGGTCTGAAACGTGAGACTGTACTTTAGTGCTGTCCTTGGAAAACAACTTGAGTGCTGAAAGTGCTTCTTGTGTTCATGCAGGAAATGTAACCTACTTTCAGTACAAAATGTTAAAGCCTAGAGGACTGCTTAATAGTTTTGCCCAATAGTTAAAATATAGTGACATAATTAATTATAAACTGTACCTTTACAAAGAATAATATGCCTGAGGATCTCAAAGCACTTTCCAAATAGCAAATGAGATGTGGAATATGCTGGGTGAAATCCTGGCCTCACCCATGTTGGAGGGAGTTTGGCCATTAACATTAGTGAAGTACATTCATTCATACCCATTTTTGCAAATAACAAATCAATGCACTGAGGCATTGTGGTATGTGGCTTTTTCAAGACTGCCTTAATACTGAGGCAAATTCAGCCCTCTGTGATGTTTCTGGAACTTGGAAGTAAATCTATTAACTGCTGTGCAGGAGAAGGAGATGAGGTAAGGCCCTATCCCGGCAAAGAGCCGTATATAAGTGTTTGTCTGCAAAAAAAAAACAAAACTCCGAACAGTTTTAGGGCCCAAGAGCTGTATTAGACCCAAGAACAGAATTAGACCCAAAGGCTATGTCAACATTTGGCCTGTACTTCGAAGAGGGCAGGGTAATCAGGCTGATTGGAGATTACTAATGAAGGACTGCGTTGAATATGCAACACTTCATTCGGCTAATTCTCCCCTGCAGCAACTTGGAAGTGTCAAACTTTGAAGTGTTGGCATTCGGCATAGCCGCGGGCACTTTGAAGTGCCCATGCTACTTCGAAGTCCCTTTACTCTCCAGGAGTACTATAAGTGCCCCAGGAGTACTCCAAAACACTAATTTGAAGTTCCCACGGCTAGGCGGCATGCCGGCACTTCGAAGTTTGATGCTTCTAAGTTGCCGCAGGGGAGAATTAGCTTAATAAAGTGCAGCATATTCATTGCAGCACTTCATTAGTAGTCTTCCATCAGCCTGATTTACCATGCCCCCTTCAATGTCTGAGGCAAGAGTAGTCATAGCCAAAGCGTCCTAATTATGAAATCCTTGCTTTATTTTCCAGATGACAGTATCTTCCATTATCCTACATTCCCATCCAAAGGCCATTTCACTTTCTTTCCTTCTGGATCATGTGCTTGGATTGTTTAGTTTACTTCAGATTTTTTAAATTTCAGCTAATATGTAACATTTCAACGTATTAAGTAATTTTAATTAGAACAAATTGTTGACCATTACTGAATGTTAGACTGTTGCACCTCACAACAGCAATCCCAAAACTCAAAGAAATTGAAGCAAGATAACTATTTATGTGGTCCTCAAAACATGTAATGACAATGAACCATTGTCAGCAACAATATAAACAAAATAACAGTTCATATGGCGGGTGCCATAATTGCATGTCACCAGTACACATACACCCACAGTCTGAAACGCTGAATTCAGGGAGCAGAAACTCAGTATGAAAAGGAAACAAGACGCAGTAAGCAAGAAAGCAACGTGCGCACCAGTCATATTGATTTTTTTTAAAAAATAGTTATTAAAAATATCACTAGATTTTTCCGAAGTGCGTTCATTTGAATTTGGGTGCAAAATGTGTATGTATGCATATAGGCAAGGTAGTGTTTGCACATCAGAACTGGCACATAAGCAGGTTGAGGCTACATGCTTCATGTGCACATTCTGTGAAAATTTGATTGAGTCAAAATATGCACTAGTCTACCACGAGTTGGTTTTCAAGAGAATGTAAAAATTGTAATTGCGGAAGAGTCCCTAAAATTTTAAAACAAAAAGCAGTCAAGTAGCACTTTAAAGACTAGCAAAATGGTTTATTAGGTGAACTTTCGTGGGACAGACCCACTTCTTCAGCCCATAGCCAGACCAGAACAGACTCAATATTTAAGGCACAGAGAACCAAAAACAGTGAGCAAGGAGGACAAATCAGAAAAAGATAATCAAGGTGAGCAAATCAGAGAGTGGATGGGTGGGGGGGAAGGTCAAGAATTAGATTGAGCCAAGTATGCAGACAAGCCCCTATAGTGACTCAGAAAGTTCCCATCACGATTTAAACCATGTGTTAATGTGCCAAATTTGAATATAAAAGTCAGCTCGTCCACTTCTCTTTCTAAAACGGTGCGATAATTTCTCTTCAGTAACACACATACCTTGAGGTCATTGACAGAATGCCCCATTCCATTAAAATGTTGGCTAACTGGTTTGTGGATCTGGAGTGTTCCGATGTCTGTTTTGTGCTCATTGACCCTTTATCTAAGGGAGTTAGAAGTCTGTCCAATATACAAAGCGCCTGGGCATTGTTGGCACATGATGGCATATATGATGTTATTAGAGGAGCATGAGAAAGTGCCCGTGATTCTGTGAGTAACCTGGTTAGGTCCAGTGATGGTATTTCCAGAGAAGATATGTGGACAAAGCTGGCAGCGGGCTTTGTTGCAGGGAAAGGTTCCAGGACTGGTGTTCCTGGGATATAGACTGTGGCTGTTAGTGATGATCCTCATGAGGTTGGGAGGTTGTCTGTAGGAGAGAACAGGCATGTCACCCAGGGCCTTCTGGAGTGTAGCATCCTGATTAAGGATAGGTTGTAGGTCTTTAATAATTCGTTGCAGTGGTCTGAGTTGGGGGCTGCAGGTGATGACCAGTGGTGTTCTGTTCTTGGCGTTTTTGGGTCGATCTTGGAGTAGCTGGTCTCTGGGTATTCGTCTGGCCCTGTCGATTTGTTTTTTTACTTCTCCTGGTGGGTAATTCAGGTTTATGAATATTTGGTAAAGTTCTTGTAGTTTTTGGTCTCTGTCAGTTGGATCAGAGCAAATACGATTGTACCCAAGAGCTTGACTGTAAACAATGGATCTAGTCACGTGTGCAGGATGGAAACTAGAAGGGTGTAGATAAGTATAGCGAACAGTAGGTTTTCAGTACAGTGTGGTACTGATCAGGCCATCCTTGATTAGTACTGTAGTGTCCAGGAAATGTATCTCTTGCATGTTGTAATCGAGGCATAAGTTGATGGTGGGGTGTAGATTGTTAAAGTCTCTGTGGAATTCTTCTAGAGCCTCTGTACCATGGGTCCAAATCATAAAGATGTCATCAGTGTATCTTAAGTAGAGGAGTGGTAATAGGGGACGAGAGCTGAGGAAACGTTGTTCCAGGTCAGCCATAAATATATTAGCATATTGTGGGGCCATGCGGGTGCCCATAGCAGTTCCACTAATCTGGAGGTATAAATTGTCCCCAAAACGGAAATAATTCTCTGGAAATACCATCACTGGACCTAACCAGGTTACTCACAGAATCACGGGCACTTTCTCATGCTCCTCTACTAACATCATATATGCCATCATGTGCCAACAATGCCCAGATGCTTTGTATATTGGACAGACTTCTAACTCCCTTAGACAAAGGGTCAATGGGCACAAAACAGACATCAAAACACTCCAGATCCACAACCCAGTTAGTCAACATTTTAATGGAATGGGGCATTCTGTCAACGACCTAAAGGTATGTGTGTTACTGAAAAGGAATTATTGCTCCGTTTTGGAAAGAGAAACACCTGAGCTGGCTTTTATATTCAAATTCGGCACATTAACACATGGTTTAAATCGTGACGGGAACTTTCTGAGTCACGATAGGGGCTTGTCTGCATACTTGGCTCAATCTAATTCTTGACCTTCCCCCCACCCCTCCACTCTCTGATTTGCTCACCTTGATTATCTTTTTCTGATTTGTCCTTCTTGCTTACTGTTTTTGGTTCTCTGTGCCTTAAATATTGAGTCTGTTCTGGTCTGGCTATGGTATGAAGAAGTGGGTCTGTCCCATGAAAGCTCACCTAATAAACCATTTTGCTAGTCTTTAAAGTGCTACTTGACTGCTTTTTGTTTTGATAGTGTATAGACTAGCACGGCTTCCTCTTTGTTACTAAAATTTTAAAATAACTAGTAAAGCAGAATGTTATTTAGCTTTAACATTTGGCAAGCACAACAAAAAAGTATCTTTTGAGTCCCTTTTATAAATCTGATCTCAGGGGCTTTAATATTTCAATTCTTATTATGCAAAAGTAATACTCTTTGACTTTGTAAGACAATCAGTCAGTCTATGGTTTTCTTATTTTGCATGATAGAAGGTTTTGGTCTGGAATATGCAATATATATCATTTGGTAAGTCTGAAGAAAGGCCATTTATAAGACAAACTATAAAAAATGTACCAGGTAGATCTCATAAGAGCTGTTTTATATTATGAATGTGTCTACTTGTAGACATACAGATTTCCTATCAGTCTTTTAGTTATGAGGTATCCTTTATTCAAACTCAAATAAATAATTATTTTACGAGACATGATTATGCTCCATAGTATTAGTTCCACTGTTTCTCTTTGGATAACGTAGACCCTGTCACTAGTTAGTCTTTGGCACCATATATGCTGTATCATTTTAATTCAAGTAGTGCATCAGAATGGTGATATAATTGAGTTCATCTAGCCAGATTCTCAATCCCAAGCACAGGTTCTGTTAACTCTCTGTTTTGGAACAGTAGATCACGTTTCTTTATTAGTATAAAAGTCATAGTCTCCGTATTACGATAAGCAAAGAATTGTTTTGATGAGAAGACGTGAAAAGCCAAATGTAATTTGAAATAACTGTACAAGGAAAGCATGCAGGCAAGTGAATTTTGCATATATGTAGAATCAAGCTGCTTGCAGTTCGCAAATGGTAGAGTTATTATTACTGTGCCAATATCTTACTCAAATGTGGGGATAGACAATCCCAAATGAATTTATTCTCATTCTAATTAACCAGTTAAACTTTTTAAATTATTTTTTAAAATTTGAGATGATCTCACCAGCAGGTTTTACTGAGACAAGAAATGTATGTGTGTGTTTTTTTCAATGAGGATGGTCTTAGATGTCAGTCTTCCGTTCTTTATGTAACCTTTTTCATTTTGTGTTTAGAAACTGACATTCCAATTGATTTTCATTGGCCTTCTGCCTGGGTTGAATTCTGAGGCAGCAAATTAGGAATGCTTAAGAAGTTTCACAAATAAAGATGTTTGCTGTGAAAGTGGAGATAACATGACACTGATTTGGAGCTTCTTAGCTTACTCAAATGATAAATGATGGCATGGTTTTGAGAGACACAGAGAGAGAGAGAGTGTGTGTTAAACACTGAAAGAAGTTGCTTTGCACAGAGCTTTGGGATTCTACTAGCAGGCAGTTATCCATCATGTGACTGTCCTGATAATGCCTTTTATCTATGTTTTAGGGGCTAACTTTGTGACTCGAAAAATTAGCCGATCAGTAGCTAAGATTCACCTTGGACAGCTGGAATATTTCAGTTTGGGCAATCTGGATGCTAAAAGAGACTGGGGCCATGCCAAAGACTACATCGAGGTAGGTTATTGGCCATGTGCCCTTTTTGAAACAATGCAGTTGATCTGTTTAATGCAATAACGTCAGTGAAAATACATGACCTACAAAGAGGTGTCTCATGAATTTTTACCCACAGAGGCCTGTTAACTTAGTGTTGCTCTCTGTTTCAGGCTAGGGAGTTCAGTAACATAGTGGGCTACCCCAGCCATGACCTGAACAGAAAAATAAATCTTCAGGTTTACATTCCTTTACTGAATTCCTCTAGGAGGGGTCTACAAACGAACTATTTTTTAAAGCATTTTTCTCCTATTGTTTCTGCAAACTTTTATGTCCAACATTAAGGTCATAGCAAGAAGCTATGAAACCTGACTTTAAATACACCTTTGAAGGCTATAGCGGCCTTTTGCTGCAATGGGACAAAAACATGCTGACAATCCAAGGTCTGGTTGTTGGCTCTTCAAAAAGAAGCTTCAAATTAATAAGTGTAATGTAAAAGAGTATAACTGTTTACTTTTATTTAATTGTTTTTGCCAGTCAAAACTGTCCTAATTATATTCTATGTACACATATTTTAAAACAAGAAAAATGTTTGTGTTGTATTTAAAAAAAAATGAATGACCCCATCAGAAATGTTGTCATTTTCCCAGGAGACTGTTGTCCCCTTTTTGCCTCTTAAAGATTTCCTGTAGTCATCAGGCTATTTCTGCCTTTTAATAATTTCTCCCTGGGAAATCAGCTCTGGCTTCCATGTTCATTGGTGTGATTCAAAATGAAGAAGGTTGTTTGTGTTTCTTAAATTACAAAGCAAATACCAGAACAGCAAGTACATCATTGGGTAGGAAACATCAGGTTTCTGGTGGTTCTCTCCCCGTCCCCCAAATTCCATGCTTAAGCTATGTTTTGAGATTTTGGACCTTGACTTAGGCAACTAAAACAAGCAACAGTAAGACAAAACTATATTACTGGTTTAAATATTGACTTGCGAGGTAATCACGGTGACTTACCAACCCTCATGATGATGATGATGAAGTTAAAAATGGGGGAAAATACATACGCATTTAAGTCATTACCTCAACTGAGTGGAGAAGCAGAATATGGCTTCCTAGTTCTGCAAGGAATTATCATGGAAGGACCCCTATGCTTGCTAGGAGTCTTGGGTGTCAGTATATTTCATAGGAGCAAGGATCTACTTGATTAAATGTGATTTTTCTGTTAATATATTAAAGGGTTTCAGCTCTGTTATTTATACATAAAGTATAACCTTCCACAATTAATTTTTTTTTAAAAATTAAATTGGCATAAGTCAGAAATGTAGCATCAGAATATTAAAAGTTATTAGAGTAAAATGTCCAAAGAAAACATATAAATTGAGTTTCAATATGAATATTTAGGACTGAATTCTACAGTCTTCTATCCTTGTATACATCCAGAGGAATTCTGTTGAACTCTGCAGGTAAAATCCTGGTCCTGTTGAAATCAATAGCAGTACTCTTCACTCTTTACTGGAGCAGGGTTAGATGCAGTCACTCAGTGGTAAGATTGAAAGCACAGTTTGATCTACATTCCTCAGAGTTTACCTAGGATGACCTGTGTGCAAACCTCAAAAGCAAAACAAAAACCTCACTCCTCATCTTATTCAGCAAAACCATGAGGTAGAACATTCTTAGCTAGTGCCTTCCATTAAGTACACTGCAAGCCACATTCCAAGTCTGCTGGGACTGTCCCAAAATCTTCTGAAAAGAATTTCTCCTTAGGGCTATGTCTAGATTACAGTGATTTGTTTTCAGAAAATGTTGTCAGAAGAGATCACAGCCAGACTGCAAAGCAGAGCAAAAAAGTGATCCGCTCTCTTGACAAAATGACTGCCCGGAAGAAAAGAAGACAGGGTTGCCTGGTGTCCCGGAAGCCCTGTCAACAGAGGGCCTCCCAGAATGTACTGACTGGCTTTGTGGACAGAGGCATTCTACCTCATGGGGGAACAGCGGAATGCTGTCAACAGAAGTGGTGTGTTCTGTTGATTTACTCTTGACTGAACACCGTGGGAGTCTGGATATTCCTTGGGTTTTGTTGACAAAACGCCAGTTTTTTCGACAAAATCTTCTGGTGTAGACATAGCCTGGAATAGAGTTCATCTTGAATATCTCATTAGAGGGATCTCTTGCTTAATGAGACCTACCACTTTTTATTCTCCTAAATAGATCTGTTACCTCCATTCTTACTGTGGCTAAGAAAAAGAGAGTGCATTTAAAATAGAAATAAAAAGGAATTCCAGGCTTTAACGGACTGGGTTGCACTTGGAGATTTAACATCATTAGAATAAATATGGTATATTCCTATGAGCTCTCAGGAATAAAGGGATTTCGACGTTGGTAGGGTCCTTTTGAAAAGGACCCCCATGTAGCCGAGCTGCATGGGAGTGAAACGCGGCAATTTTGAAGTGCCATGGCCAGCGGCATGCTAATGAGGCCCTGAATATGCATTTCAGCGCCTCATTAGTATTGTTCAATCTGGCCATTAGCATGGTCATTTTGAAGCTTTTGATAAGTGTAGATGTAGCCTATGAGTTAAATCCTGGTTCAATGATAGCCAATAAAAATTTTCCCATTAACTTCAGTAGGGACGAGTTTTAATCTATATTAACTGTTGCAGGTATTGGTATGAAGTGCTGTATAATGATCAGAGACTAAGGCTCTGTCTACACTACCCCTCTCTTTCGGAAAGGGCATGTTAATGCAGCCGATAGAAAATGCAAGTGAGTCACTAATTTGGATATTCAGTGGCTTATTTGCATAAGGATGGCAGTTTGCCATTCCAGAAGGCCTGCTTTCAAAGTGCAAAACGGCCGTGTAGATGGGGCTCTTTTGAAAGGAAGCCCTGCTTTTGAAAGTACCCTTCTTCCTGGAAAAAAATTAGGAAGAAGGGTGCTTTCAAAAGCAAGGCTTCCTTTCAAAGGAACCCCATGTACATGGCTGCTTTGCACTTCAACAGCAGCTCTTCTGAAATGGCAAGTGGCTGTCATTATGCAAATTGAGTGTCAAATATGCAAATTAGCACCTCATTTGCATTTCCATATCTGCTTTTACATGCCCCTTCCGAAAAGGGGGGGAGGCAGTATAGATGCAGCCTAAAACTAGAAGTCAGACCTCTTGGATTTTCATTTCAGGTAAACTGTTGATTCTACATTATAATCTTGTGTAAGTTAGTTCCCAGTTCAGTAAAATACTTAGGAATATGTCTGCATTGAAATATGTCCTGGCTTGACAAAGTCCCAGCTTATTTTATGTCCTGGCTTGACAAAGTCCTGGCTGGGATGACTTAGTTGGGGTTGATTCTGCTCAAAGCAGGGAGCTGGACTCAATGAAGTCCTGAGGTTCCTTCCAGCCCTAGGATTCTATGATCCTGTGTAGTTGTCCCATTGAAGTAGGACTAGTCACATGATTAAAAATTAAGCATATGGTGAAATATCTTGTTGCATTAGAGCTTATTTTTTAGATGCATTTATAAAGGTTTTAAAAACCTAATCCTTGGGGAAAATGTTTTTGTTTTGTTTGTAATTTCACCCGTATTGGTTGATCCCTAAACTTCTTCCACTTGCGGCGATTGCAAAGCAGAGCATTGTTCTAGTGGACGAAAACCTGAAAATGTAATTTCTTTAAAAGAAGAGAGTAACTCCTTCATTTAGTTTTATTGCGCTAGCACAGTGAAGCACATGTAAGCGAATAGCAAAAAAGTGTTGTCTTTTAAATGTCAGTTTTCAACTGCAATTTTAATGATAGAAAATGTTTTCAAAACATCTAATTTTTAAACTTGTAATTATCCCTTTTAATTACAATGAAGTTGATATTTATTGGACTGTAAATTTGTGGGAGGAGTTCTGGGTTATATTAAGAATAGCAATCAACATAACCAACTGAGGGAGGGAGGGGAAGTAATATGTCAACACTGTTGATGAATGAATCTTCTGTGTGCTGTTTTTGTTTTGTGAGGTTAATTTATAGCCTTTATTTGATGCAGAACGTTATAATAAACCATCTGCTAGATATTTTCAAATACTAGAACAACAGTAAGCACTTAACAGTCTATGACTCATTCCTATACCATGTGAAAAACACAAGGCATCATACAAATTTCCTCTCACCACCACCCCAAGAGAGTCTTATTTCAAATCAATGCAAGTTCTCATAAACATTTAACCTAAGGCACTGAGAAAGTACAGTTCAGTCCATTGCTAACTTTTTATTTCCCAGCAGCCAAATACTGTTAACGCTGAAATCATGAAGGGATATCTGCAAGTGAAACCCTTAAAGAAGTCTTGTTGTATGGGAAAGTAGAGACATGTTTATTTGTAAGGTTGTAATAGGATATCCTGCAAATAGAACACAACCTTACTGTAAAGCTGGCCTAGAGAGATAGTGAGTTTGCCTTTTCTGAGAAGTTCTACAATGGAGCTTTCCCCTCTTCTCTTATAACCCTTTTGGCATGGTGCTCTGAGGCAGGGCCATGCAGCACAAAGTTAAATGTTGTACAGAAGAAAAACACTCCAGTCAGACTACTAACTACCCAGCTTTGGTGTCACTGACCTAGTTGAGCTCACCTAGTTGAACACTCTCTAGACTTCTATGGTAGCAAGATCCAAGAACTGAATCCCACATGCTCTTTGCTGGAGAGCTTATGACTTCTCCTTAGAGCTGTGGTGTCCAACACGCTAGACAGTAACCACATGTGGCTAGTTGTCTTGAATGATAAATGTTTTCAGAATAATGTGGCGAGTTCACTTCAGAACTGGTTGAACACTACATCTTCAGAATATGGGCTCTTTCTAGCTCCACTAGCTTTCTCTGACCTTGGCTGCTCCCTTAGTTAAATATGGCCCCCACTGCTAACATATCTTACCCATTTCTTCTCCTCTCTTGCCCAAATCTTCCTGTCCTTTGAAAGGCCTTCTTTCTTTGTTCATCCTTTGTATCCTTTTTAAACCCCCTGCTATCCCTGTAAACAAGGGGGAAAAATGATTTTGAGCCAACCTCTGTAGCACAGCTATTCTTCAGATCCCACTGTGAATGTATCCATTGTTCCTGGTCTGGTAGGTATGTGCTTCACTCCCCGTCGGCAAATGGCTGGTTCCACATCCAAGAGGAGGCATTCCTTAATACAATGATTTTACGACAACTTCATAATATCAAGCAGAATTCAGAAGGTTTCCACAAATTATCACAACCTAATTTTGTCTGCCCCCACCACTCATCGTCAGCATCCTAGCTACTAATATACATATGAGGATAATAATACTTTCTTGTCTCATAGGGGCATTGTATAGACAAATGTGATCATGTTTGAGGAATGCTAAGATACAACACTGATGGTTGCAGTAGAAAGCCTAGAAAAAAGTCCATTTCAAACTAGGGTGGAGTTTAATAACCTATAACTTACAGCCTGATTGGATATTCTAGTGTCTGCAAACTTGAACAAACATTCTCCTTTGCCTTCTGTATAAGTCTGTCAGGATTTCAGGGTTGGGGGTAGAGGAGGTGCTAATATTGGGTACAGTCAACAAAGCATTTAGTTATGAGACTATTCAGATGCTTATTGGTAGGGTGACCAATCTGTCTTGTTTTTACCAGGACAGTCCCTTATTTAAGCTGTGTCACAGGCGTCCTGACTTTTTAAGAAAATAGACAAATTGTCCTGTATTTTGCAGGGCTCCTGTTCCCTGGCATCCTGTGTCTTGGGTGGCAGCCTCCCCTGCCCCAGGAGCTCTTCCACAGGATGCCTGCCATATTCTCCGGAGCTCTGTACCTTGTGGCAGCAGCACTGCTGCAGGGGAGCTCCTCTGTGGGGCAGCTGCCTCATTCCTTGGCACCCCATGGTGGCATTCCCTGTTGCCCATGAACTCCGCAAAGAGGAGGCTGCCTAGTTTTCAGGTGCCCTACATTTATGGGAGGCAGCTCCCACTGCCAGGGAGCCCCTCCACAGGTTGACTGCCTTGTTCCCTGACCTTCCATGCCTCAAGGAGACAGCCTCTGCTTCATTCCCTGCTCCCCGTCCAAGGCTTTGGGACCCCCCTCTCCCATGAGGGGGTTTTGGAGCCCCCATCCACCACTTTTCTTCATCCCTGGTACCTCCGCATTAGAAGCTGCAGAGCCCCCCCATCCCTGAGGCCTCACCCTGGAGCAGCAGCCCCTATCCCCATCCCTGGAGGTGGGTGTCCCATATTTGCCATAAGGCAAAGTGGTCACCCACTTGTAGCTAAGCAGGTGTGTAGATGCCTTCTGAATTGCAGCCAGCTTTGTGCTGCAAGCTGAGCTGCCATATTTTTAGATTGATTTTTAGTAAAATAATATAAAAAAGTGACACAAACCAGAGCACTTCATAAACTTGCAACAGAATAGATCATATGGAGGGATAGCTCAGTGATTTGAGCATTGGCTTGCTAAACCCAGAGTTGTGAGTTCAGCCTTTGAGGAGGCCATTTAGAGATAGGGGCAGATAGAGATCAGGGGTGGTGCTTGGTCCTGCCAAGAGGACAGGGGACTGGACTAGATGACCTCCTGAGGGCCCTTCTGGTTCTAGGAGATGCATATTTCCACATCTCCGATAGTTGGCCCATGGTGCCATTTCAGTAGAACCATGATAGGTTTGTAATTTTATACTGATGATGTTTTGTGATTTAAAAACAAGAAAATGCACTTGGGCATTTTTCAAAGTTACACAGCAGCTCCCATTGATATAACTGGACTTTAGTGCATATGTCCTCTGTATTCCCTTCCATTCATTAGAATGTATTCTTAGCTTATGCAGCTGCATTCTAGTACTTACTTCGAATCATAGAATTCTAGGGCTGGAAGGTACCTTAGGAGGTCATCTAGTCCTGCCCCCTATCCTGAAGCAGGATCAACCCCAACTAAATCATCTCAGCCAGAACTGCCAAGCCGGGACTTAAAAATCTCTATGGATAGAGATTTCACCACTTCTCTAAGTGAAGCACTGGAATGTATTACCACCCTCCTGGTGGAAGTTTTTCCTAATATCCAAACTACACTTCTCCCTCTGTAACTTCAGACCATTGCTTCTTGTTCTGCCATCTGTCACTATTGAGAGCAGTCTCTCTCCATCCTCTTTAGAGGCTCCCTTCAGAACGTTGAAGACTGCTATCAAATTGCCCCTCACGCTTCTCTTCTGCAAACTAAATAACCCCAAATCCCTCAGCCTCTCCTCATAGGTCATGTGCTCCAGCCCCTTAATCATTTTCGTTTGCCCTCCATTAAATCCACTCCAATGCATCCACATCCTTTCTATACTGGCGGGGGGGGCGGGGCGGGCCAGAACTGGAGACAATACTCCAGATGTGGCCTCATCAGTGCTGAGTAGAGGGGAATAATAACTTCTCTAGATCTGCTGAAAATTCTTCTCCTAATGCACCCCAATATGCCGTTAGCCTTCTTGGCTACAAAGAAACACTGTTGATTCATATCCAGACTATCATCCACAGTAGTCCTTGGGTCCTTTTCTGCTATACTGATACTTAGCCAGTCAGTACCCAGCCTGTAACAATCCTTGAGAGTCTTCCATCCCAATGCAGGACTCTGCATTTGTCCTCCTTGAACCTCATCAGATTTCTTTTGGCCCAATCCTCCAATTTAGCAAGGTCACTCTGGACCCTGTCCCTACCCTCCAGTGTGTCTACCCCTCCCCCAGCTTAGTGTCACCTATATAAATTTGCTGAGGGTGCAATCCATCCTGTCATCCAGGTCATTAATAAAGATATTGAACAGTACTGGCCCTAGAACCAATCCTAGGGGCACTCCACTTGTAACCAACTGCCAACCAGATGTAGAGCCATTGATCACTACTCGTTGGGGCCAGCTTTCTATCCATCTTACAGTCCATGTATCTAATCCATACTTCCTTAATTTATGGGTGAGAATGTTGTGGGAGACTGTATCAACATCTTTGCTAAAGTCAAGGTATATCCTATCCATTGACTTCTCCATATCCACAGAGCCATTTACCTCATCACAGAAACTAATCAGATTGGTCAGGCATGACTTGCCCTAGCGAATCCATGCTGACTACTCTTAATTTGCTTCCCCCTCTTCCAAGTGCTCCAAAATGGATTCCTTGAGGATCCCTGCTATGATTTTTTTGGGGACTGAGGTGAGGCTGACTGGTCTATAGTTCCCTGGATTGTCCTTCTTTCCTTTTTTGAAGATGGGCACCTCATTTGCCTTTTTCCAGTCATCCAGGACCTCTCCTGATCTCCATGAGTTTTCAAAGATAGTGGCCAAAGGCTCTGGAATGATGTCTGCCAATTCCCTCAGTACCCTTGGATGCATTAAATCTGAACCCATGGATTTGTGTGTCTAGCTTTTCTAAATAGCTCTTAACCTGTTCTTTACACCATGAGGGCTGCCCACCTCCTTCCTTTACTGCATGGCCTAGAGCCATAGTGTGGGAGCTGACATTATCCATGAAGACTGAGAGGGAAAAAAAAAAAGTACTTCAGTTTTTACCATATCATCTGTCACCTCCCTCATCCAGTAACAGCCCTGCACCCTCCCTGATAACTATTATTGTTAATTTGCCAGTAGAAACCCTTCTTGTTGCCTTTCACATTCCTTACTAGTTGCAGTCCTAATTGTGCTTTTGCTTTCCTGATTACTCCCCAGCATTCGCCAGCCATTAATTTATGCTCTTCCTTAGTCATCTGTCCAAGCTTTCACTTTTTATATACATCCCTTTTGAGTTTAAGATCACCAGGGATTTCCCTGGTAAGCCAAGCTGGTTTGGGAGAAGGTATAGTTTTACTTGTGTTTTGTGCACGGTACTGTCTTTTACAAGAGTACCGACCATTATTTTCGCTATAGGAATTAATTTAGCAAATTGAAATTTCTTCCAACCAAAACTGTCAGTCAAGACACTTCTGATTCAAAATCATTGCTTTTAAGAAACGTTGATGGTCCAAGTTGTCTTCTCTGTTACATTCTGCCACAATTTGCTTTGCTCATCACTCTCTTTTGTGATAAATCCTGTGGTCCTTTCTCAGGCACAGGAAAAATCAGTGCACATTTCACCACAATAAGGACTGCAAGGTTTGTCCCTTAAATAATAAAAGGAATATCCATTAGAGCTATAGAATGTGATATGTGCAATCCCTCACCAGCTGATTCATCGTCTCTGAGGAAGAGGTTGTGGGTTCCATTTTGAAATAGTTATTTTCTCTTCTATGCTTTTAGGTAAAGTCTTTCATCCTCACTCTGGTCACTTGAAACAAACGTTATGAACATAAATTAAAGGACCACTCATAATTTCCATAATCTTTATTTGCTGAAAAGAGGATAAATATTTTGATCTTTCCAAGTACTGAAGAGTATTGAAGTATTTGAGGTCTAACTTTTTTTTGTTTGTCAGCTCTCTTGAGGCAGGATAATTGATTGCTCAATTAAGTCAAGTTGATGTTGAAATAAGATCCTATCGCCCCTGATTGATGTGGTGATCAGCTGCACCGATTATCTTATCACTGCCATCTAGATGCAGTAATTATGAGACTAGCATTTGTGGAAACCTTCAGGAGAAAGGTTTGATAGAGTGTGGTCTTTTGTCTGGAACAGATACAGTGCATTCATAAAATTCTTGACACTTAAACTTGCTGGAGAAATGTCCTTTTTATATGTGACGTACTGGAGACCATAGCCCTTTTGATTCGGTTTCTAACAGTTGAAAGACCTGCTAGTGTCTGTAAAATGTGTATGTGAGCCTCACCCTGAAACATTTTATTTTAAAAACCAATTTCCAAAGAAAATACATGTTTTTATGGTAGAATTTTCTTTTATTCCCTAGTTCAAATATTTTAAATATCTTGGAACAAAGAAAGATGTGCTGCAGCCAAGAAAAAGTAATTCACATAATGCCCTTTCAGATATATTTTGTTCATCATGTGACTAAATACTGTACTAATGATCAAAATTACAGCCAAAGTGACATGGCAGTAATAATTATCACATTAAAGAAACTGTAAATCATGAAGTGCTCTGTCCATCAAAATTGAAAATATTCACCCTCTACTCAAATGCAGCCACCTCTTGGCAGAAAAGTGATTTCTTGGCAGTTTTGCAACTGCTTCATTTATACAACAGTTCAAAGAGGAAATGAAAAAAAATGTCTTTTCCAGTTAAATATATATGGAAAAATAGGTAGATGGAAAGCAGTTTGCGCAGCTTGAACACCTGAGTTAATACTGCACTCCCCCTGCCCACCCACCCCCACTTCAGATGCTGTGATATCTTTAATGATCACAAGAATGACCATGCTGGCTCAGACCAAAAGTCAATCTAGCCCAATATTGTCCCTCTAACAGTGGCCAATGCCAGAGTGTGGGGGAACATGAAGAACAGGGAAATTTTGGAGACATAGACCTGTCTTCTGATAGTCAAGCATTTAGGGTTGCCCTTAATTTGGGACTATGTCCCTGACCATATTGGTTATTAACCATTGATGGACTCTCTCTTTTTTAAACTCAGTTACACTTTTGGCTATCACAACATCCCCTGGCAATGACTCATGCCAGCTAATTGCATTGTGTGAAGACATATTTCCTCTTGTTTATATTAAACCTGCTGCTCCTTAATTTCATTGGGTAACTTCTGTCACATCTCCACTTAATCCTCTCTTATCTAAGTTGAACAGTCTTTATACTCTGTCCTCATATTGAAGCTGTTCCATATTCTTGATCATCTCTTTTTTGAAATGGGGTGGCCAAAACACCCCACTCCTATCCAAGGACTGACCTCCCCATGGATTTATACTGTGGTGCTATGGTGTCTGCTGTCTTATTTTCAGTTCCTCTCCTAATAGTTTCTAACATTCTGTTAGCATTTTTGCCTCCTGCTGCATACTGAGGTGAGGTTTTCAGAGGACTAGCCACAGTGACTCCAAGATTTTTCTTGCATTACAGCAGCTAATTTACAATCCATCTTTACATATGTCTAGCTGGGATTATTTTTTTCAATATGCATTACTTATGCACGTATTAATATTCGTTTTTGAGGCACTCAGTTTTGTGACCCGCCATGTAATACTTCATAATCAGCTTTGTACTTAACTTTCTTGAAGTGTCCTTTGTGAACTTGGCCGCTTCACTCATCAATCCCATTTCCAGGTCATTAATGAATATGTTGAACAGTATGACCCCTATTACTGACTCTGTTATTTGCCTCCTGCCAGTATGAAAACTGATCATGAGTCAGTTTCCTTAAAAGCCTTCGATGAGGACCTTCAAAGACTTTTTGAAAACCCGTCATGACCCTCCTAGTTCTTGACACCTTCTAGTGGGTTGGTGAGGCATGACTTCCCTTTACAAAAGCTTTGTTGACTGTTCTTCAATGTATCATTTTCATCTATGTGTCCGATAATCCTGAGCTTTATTATAGCTTCAATCAGTTTGCCTACTAATGAAGTTAGGCAAACCAACCTATTATCCCAGGATCGATACTAGAGCACTAATGCTTTGTGACAAAAGTAATCAAGTCCAGAATACTCTTAGGCTATGTCTCTGCTAGGAAATACACTTTAATAAATTTAAGTTTATTTTATACTACTAGATTGTATAAAGTTGCTGGTAAGTGTCCACACATGTTTTGAAAGTCAACATAGTGTGTCCCCATTACCTTTGCCAAGTTTGATGGTCAGCAGTGCATTTTGGATACTTACCCCACAGTTCCTGCACCCCGGTTGCATTCTGGGTTTCTGTGCCAGTGTGTTATGGGGGGGAAAAAATGCACCGCATAGGCTGTGTATGTCTGATTTCATCCTCCCAGAGTGCCTTGCCCTCACTCCCCTTGAAAACAAACACCCAAATGCATTTTTGCACCACTTTACCACAGCCTGCCCCGACACATGCTGTTATAAGGCCAGTGGGCCAGTCCTAAGAGATGTAAAATGAAGGGGAAAAAATCTGAAAAGTTTCAAAGTGGAACAATTGAACAGTTGTTTTTTGGTATTGAAATGCTTCATTTGAATAAAAAAAGCAGGCAGGTAGCACTTTAAAGAATAACAAAATAATTTATTCTTTGAAGGGGTTAATAAACATGCGGACAAGGGGCACCCAGTGGACATAATATACCTAGATTTCCAGAAAGCCTTTGACACGGTCCCACACCAAAGGCTTTTATGTAAATTAGGTGGTCATGGGATAGGAGGAAAGGTCCTTTCATGGATCAGGAATTGGTTAAAAGACAGAAAACAAAGGGTTGGAATAAATGGTAAATTTTCACAATGGAGGGGGGTAACTAGTGGTGTTCCCCAGGGCTCAGTCCTGGGACCGATCCTGTTCAACTTGTTCATCAATGATCTAGAAAATGAGGTAAGCAGTGAGGTGGCAAAGTTTGCAGATGACACCAAGTTGTTCAGGACAGTCAAAAGCAAAAGGGATTGTGAAGAACTACAAAAAGATCTCAGCAAACTGAGTGATTGGGCAGCAAAATGGCAAATGAAATTTAATGTGGGTAAGTGTAAGGTAATGCATGTTGGAAAAAATAACCCAAATTACACGTACTACATGATGGGGTCAAATTTAGCTACGACAGATCAGGAAAGGGATCTTGGAGTTATAGTGGATAGTTCTCTGAAGACATCCACGCAGTGTGCAGCGGCAGTTAGTAAGGCAAATAGGATGTTAGGAATTATTAAAAAAGGGATCGATAATAAGACAAAAGATATCATACTTCCCCTATATAAAACTATGGTACGCCCACATCTCGAGTACTGCGTGCAGATGTGGTCTCCTCACCTCAAAAAAGATATATTGGCATTAGAAAAGGTTCAGAAAAGGGCGACTAAGATGATTAGGGGCTTGGAAAGGGTCCCATATGGGGAGAGGCTAGAGAGACTGGGACTTTTCAGTTTGGAAAAAAGGCGATTGAGGGGCGATATGATAGAGGTATATAAAATCATGAATGGTGTGGAGAAAGTGAATATAGAAAAATTATTTACCTTTTCCCATAATACAAGAACTAGGGGACACCAAATGAAATTGATGGGTAGTAGGTTCAAAACTAATAAAAGGAAATTTTTCTTCACACAGCGCACAGTCAACCTGTGGAACTCCTTGCCCGAGGAGGCTGTGAAGGCCAGGACTCTATTAGGGTTTAAAAAAGAGCTTGATAAATTTTTGCAGGCTAGGTCCATAAATGGCTATTAGCCAGGGATAAAGTATGGTGCCCTAGCCTTCATAACAAGGGCAGGAGATGGATGGCAGGAGATAAATCACTTGTCTTCTGTTCTCCTTCTCTGGGGCACCTGGCATTGGCCACCGTCGGCAGATGGGATGCTGGGCTTGATGGACCTTTGGTCTGACCCAGTATGGCCATTCTTATGTTCTTATGTTCTTATGTTCTTATTAGGTGAGCTTTCATGGGACAGACCCACTTCTTCAGCCCATAGCCATACCAGAACAGACTCAATATTTAAGGCACAGAGAACCAAAAATATTAATCGAAGTGGACAAATCAGTAAAAAAAATTATCAAGGTGAGCAAATCGGAGAGTAGAGGGGCAGAAGGGGGGGCAGTCAAGAATTATATGAAGGCAGGTATGCAATCAAGCCCCTTTAATGACCCAGCAAATTTCCATCCTGTTTCAAACCATGTGTTAATGTGTCGAATTTGAATATAAAAGAGAGTTCAGCAGCCTCTCTTTCAAGAGTGTTGTGAAAATTCCTCTTCAGTAAGATGCAAACTTTTAAGGCATTAACAGAATGGCCCACTCCATTATAATGCTGGCTGACCAGTTTGTGGATCAGGAGTGTTTTTATGTCTGTTTTGTGCCCATTAACTCTTTGTCTAAGAGAGTTTGAAGTCTGTCCAATATACAAAGCATCTAGGCTTTGTTGGCACATGATGGCATATATGATGTTAATTGAGGAACATGAGAATGGGAATTTTCTGGGTCATTATAGGGACTCATTTGCATACTTGGCTTAATCTAATTCTTGATTCCCCCCTCCTTCTGCCCCTCTACTCTCTGATTTGCTCACCTTCATAATTATTTTTCTTGATTTGTCCAACTTGATTACTAGTTTTGGTTCTCTGTGCCTTAAATATTGAGTCTGTTCTGGTATGGCTATGGTCTGAAGAAGTGGGTCTGTCCCAGGAATATTTTGTTAGTCTTCAAAGTGCTACTTGACTGTTTTTTTGTTTTGATAGTATATAGACTAGCATGGCTTCCTCTCTGTTATTGCTCATTCGGGCCGTGTCTACACGTGCATGCTACTTCGAAGTAGCGGCGCCAACTTCGAAATAGCGCCCGTCACGGCTACATGTGTTGGGCACTATTTCGAAGTTGAAATCGACGTTAGGCGGCGAGACATCGAAGTCACTAACCCCATGAAGGGATGGGAATAGCGCCCTACTTCGAAGTTGAACGTCGAAGCAGGGCACGTGTAGACGATCCGCGTCCCGCACCATCGAAATAGCAGGGTCCGCCATGGCGGCCATCAGCTGAGGCGTTGAGAGACACTCTCTCTCCAGCCCCTGCGGGGCTCTATGGTCACCGTGTGCAGCAGCCCTTAGCCCAGGGCTTCTGGCTGCTGCTGCTGCAGCTGGGGATCCATGCTGCATGCACAGGGTCTGCAACCAGTTGTTGGCTCTGTGGATCTTGTGTTGTTTAGTGCAACTGTGTCTGGGAGGGGCCCTTTAAGGAAGCGGCTTGCTGTTGAGTCTGCCCTGTGACCCTGTCTGCAGCTGTTCCTGGCACCCTTATTTCGATGTGTGCTACTTTGGCGTGTAGACGTTCCCTCGCAGAGCCTATTTCGATGTGGTGCTGCCGAACGTCGACGTTGCCAGCCCTGGAGGACATGTAGACATTATTCATCGAAATAGACTATTTCGATGTAGCGTGCACGTGTAGACGTAGCCTTGGAGAGTGTTAATTTGATTCATTTCATTTTGACCCGGCAACCATGTGGTGCGGGGAGGGAGGGGGGCATCCGGAGAGCCTGGCAGCCGTGTGGAGGTGCTAGGGGCAGCCATGTTGTACAGTGAGCAGCTAGGGAGCCCAGGCTGATTTCTGCTTCCTGTTTCCTACTTCCTGCTCACCTGGAGGCAGTGAAGGTGAAAGCGATGGTCATTGTAGGGGGGATTGTGGGAAACTTCTAGAGGCCAATAAAATCAAATTAAATAACACTGTCTACACTAGCATTAAGTCAACCTTGTAAATTCTAATTTGGCATTACTCCTCTTGAAAAAGCTAGAGTAGAAAAATCAACCTTAGGAACCCTTAAAATTGATCTAATGATATTTGTAGTGAAGACAGGTACATTACAAAATTGACTTAACTCCCTTAAAACTGACTTTATGATCTAGTGTAGACATAGACTTTCTACAAGCTTTTTTTAATCTATTAAGTGCCAAGAAATTAAGTACATCATGCTACCCGGTGCTTTTATTTCATGATTTGTAGCTTTATTTTTATTTTTACTTTATTGTGTGGGCATTAGTTTAGTCATGCTCAAATAATACTAACAATGTCAAAATTGAAGGGATAGAATTTCTACATGACAGAACCAAACTGCAAATGCATTGAGAAAAGTAAGAACAATGAGGGGAGATTTGGGTCAAAGAAAAGATCTGTATAGCTAGAGAGCTGAAATAAACAGTGGAGATGGCAGGGGGCACAAAGCAATCACACTCCATCACATTACAAAATAATTATTTTGTATCTTGCTACCTTAATCCTGTTGTAGTGTTACTTTTTCTTTTGACCTAGCACTATAGTTGCTTCAGGGAAGGTGTGGAATCAGGGTTGAAAGAGGTTAGTATCTTAAGAAGTGGTTCACTAACATTTGAGAACCACTTGAATGAACTGTCCACTTTAACACCTGATAATTAGAGACAAACTTGAAAGGAAGAGTAACTTAGAAATGTTCTCCAAACAGAATTCTCACTCTTGTAATCTTGACACCATTCACCACTATGTTTGTTGCCATTGCATTTTTGAGCCATGCAAATCAACAGCTGGCTAGCGGTGTTAAAGACCAGTTTATTCTTGTTTCAGAAGGTTAATTTGCCATCTCTCACATCAGTTGCCAAAGGAAACCTCAGATACACGTATCACAGAGGTAGCTGTGTTAGTCTGCCCCACTGAATGAAAAGAAGAGCTTCCCCATCAGTTATGTATTTTGTTCCATTTTTAATGGGATGAAAGAAAAATCTTTCTCCTTTTTTCCTGGAATTCTGGTGTTGACACCATCATTAAAAATTCAACCCAACTTGAAAAGAAAAGAAAAGGGGAACAAGCAATAAAGGTTTGTTTAGACTAAAATATGCGTGGAGGCACAATGACATGGTAAAATCCAGATGTGTTCTAAGACGTCCTCGTTTATTAACAGAAGAATCAATATTCCTCCCCCCCCCGGGTTTAAATTTTATTCCTTAAGTTAGGGGTAAATGTTTCTTAACTAAAAGGCTGCACTTTCCGGAGCGGTCTTCTGATTCCTCAATCTAGGCAATAGTGAAAGTTCTATTTAAACCACATGTGCTCAGCATGTCAATACATCCACCATCTGAAAGTGCGTGTTTGCTCTAATTTTGAGAAATCTAATTCTACAAGTAGGATAATGGGGCATGTCACAAAGTCACCAATCTCTCTTTCCAAAAGCCTTTCTTTTTGGACTGTATTCAGTCCTGGAATATAGGTGCATCTCCTTATTTATGTTCCTAGGAGTTGTACTTGCTTTTGCTATAGCTGGACTTCTCTGTTTAGATAGTGCCTCTAACTGCTCAACCTTCTTACAGTAAACTGAAGAAAAAGTCAAATGTTTTACTTTCATCCCCATTCTTCCTGAAACATACGTTGGATTGTGTTATCATTCTGGGTACACCTGTGTTCATTATTTCATTATTGGTTAGTTTGAGGTATTTTGTAGCCCTGTTTTTTTTTTTTGAGATGTGGGGACAGCCTCTCTTAGGATTTGGTTCTGTCTGCAGAAGCATGTTCACCACTCTCCTTTCAATGAGTAGGAGTTGCGCATTCATCTCAGGACAGAATGTTTTTCGTTACTTTTTGAAGTCTTTCTGAAGCTCACTCCCACAGCTTTGCTTTTAATAGAGTGTAGTGAATATTGGTTTGACAAATGCTCTCTTTTCAATTATATTGTATCATTTGTTTCTGATGCCAAATCTTGTGGTGATCAATGAATCCTCCTAATTAAACTCATTTTCTTCAACTTTTGACCTAATATGCCATGTATAATTAGATCATTAAGTAAGCATCTTTTCCACCTTGCTAAATAGCACTGGGCAGGAAATCATTTCCTATTGAACAAAAAATTTTGCAGTTGAAGGAAAAAGCTGAAAAATTCCTGACCAGCTTTAGCTGAACAGCGATTAGCCTTCTTATAAACTGGTTATTGATTTTTGTTGTTGTTTATTGGCATTTGTACTGCTGTAGTGCCAAGAGTTCCCAGTCTAGATTATGGCCCCATTGTGCTGGGTTCTATAAAAACACATAGTCTGTCCAAGAAAGTGTGCAATCTGATTAGACTGCGACAGTTAAACATAACAAGAGGAAGGAAGAGGAGAGAAAGGACCATGCCAACAGTAATAAGATTACGCATTTATAGACTAACATGTGTAGCTGTTTTTCTCTTTCCCTCTACTAAAGAGAGTCTCCTCATGGTATATCTCCTGCATGCTTGTGAGACTGGAGGGATGTTGGAGTCAGTGTTGTATTCTCTCTACTGCTGTCCAGGGGAAAGGGATAAGCTGCTGCAGGTGTCATCAAATCCAAAGATCAGAGTGGAGCATGCAATCTGGAGCCTTGTGAACTGGGGTTGAAGTGCTGTTCCCATTATTTAGCCCATCACTTATCCGCATCTTCCCCACAGAACAGTTAGCAAAGGCTAGACCTAGTGACTTTTGGGCTTCTGAGATTGTAAAGGGGACTGTCCATTTCACTGCTGGGAGTGGCAGGCATACTTCCCCCTCATGCCAATGCTCACTTGTACAACTATAAGGGTTTTATTCAGTCACACCAATATGAGAGCCTCAAAATCATAGTACCTAGCACTTAATTAAATACTTGGTTTCTACCGTACTCTGAGAGAGGTTTGGGAGGGAAAAAAGGGAGTAGGTACTATTCTAAACTAGACATGAAAAATAAGCTCCACCTTCATGGGATACTAATCACAGTAGAGGTGCACAGATTTTTCAGACAATCACATGTTCTCTTGATTCTTTTTGATTGGCTCCCGTAATGTTTACGCAGATACACATGTGGGCTCAGGCTGCCTAATGCAAAGCTTCCTCCAGGTGAAACTGGTATGCTCTCCTTGTCTACATAATCCTGGTAGGGGAGAGGCCTTAAATTCCCCATTAAGTTCTGCTAAGCTTCTTGTGTTGGGCTGCTGCTTGCTTGGTGCATGAAAAAAAACAACAACGAAGGGTCCTGTGGCACCTTATAGACTAACAGAAAAGTTTTGAGCATGAGCTTTCATGATGCAGCATCTGATGAAGTGAGTCTGTGTTCACTAAAGCTCATGCTCAAAACTTTTCTGTTAGTCTATAAGGTGCCACAGAACCCTCGTTGCATTACAGATCCAGACTAACACGGCTACCCCTCCGATACTTGAAAAAAAACAAGTTACTTGGCCAACTTGTCTCACTCCTGGAACCAAAGTGCCACTCCCAGTAGATTATTCGGATCTGCACAGTATGCTTCTTCTCTTTCTTATATGCTTTCATGAGTACTGAAGTGTCACAATTTTTATCAACGGATATCTGAGACAGGACTCTTACAGATGAATGGGACAGTTCGTGCATCCATAGTTCTTATTTCAGACTCTGAAAAGACAGGCAACACATGATATGTGCATAAATCATGTTGTTCATTCTCATAGTAATTAGAGATTTAAGTATCTGAATATCTTTGAGAATCTGGGCTTTACTTTAAAGTGAGGGGCAGGGGATCATCTTGGATTATGGAGAACAAAATGGCAGCATTAAAGGTTTTTGCTAAGGTGCACTAGCACGGGATGCTGGCTGAATCGGTGCCCTGAAGCCATTCTTAAATTCACGCTTCTCCACATTGCAGATTGTTACGGCCACCAACACAGTGAGAGAAAGAGAGAACATGGTCTCTTTTGGATTTCAGTTGAGTATGGCACTCTTGTTACTGAACATATTCTCATGGCTTTTGGCTCTGAGCTCCCTATAATGAGGAAAATGTTTTTAAAAGATGTGATTGTGGGCAACTTCTGCAGTGTGAAATACAAAAGGAATTAAGAAGCTATGAGTTCAGAACTTTTTCCTGGCAAGGAGAAGAACCTAAAGTTGTGTCTGTTTAGCTGTTTTACACGAAAAGCCAAGTAGAGGAGGGGCTCTGGGATGATTGATTGTTAATAAGAAGTAGAAGGAAGAACGGAGGCTTTAGTTACTTTACACATGAATAGACTCTGTATGTTAAAGCACATAAATGAGGCAAGAAAAAGGTTTTAATGATATTATGTAGGTGCTCTGTGTAATACAAATCATATGGCATTAATTTTCAAAGCTCTGCAGCAGTGCCTACTGTAAGTGTTGCTAATATATTTTTCTTTATGCAGACGATACTGATCTATTTCATAACTACTGTACCGTTTGCCACCTATTTTTCCCCTACAGCTGTTTTTTAAACAGATGGGAATATAATACAAAAAAAGTCTAATTTGCATAAATCTCCCATTTAGCTTTCTGTTTCACCATATCTGCATTTTTGCATTTGACCTGTTGAGGTTTTTTTTTTTTTTTAATAAAGCATCAAAAGTGCTTTCCTCAGCAAAACCATCTGGTTTAGTTTCCTGTGCCTCAACAACTGTATGTGTATTATTATCAAGGCCACCCCTGTGGTTTTCTAAGTGGTCTTGTTACACCGGTGGTCTTAAAATTCAGCTGGAGTGATGGAAAGGTTAGCGTAAAGGCTTCTTTCAAGTATAAAGTTTCAAGTCTGAGAAATTGTCGATTATTGTCAATTTTGAGACTCCCCTATTTCATTATTAAGTAGAATGCAATATCTTTTAAAAAAGTGAGTCTTCTAACAAAATCTGGTTTTTAGTACATTTTTTCTAACTTTGTTTACCAAATTAAGACAGTTTTCTGAGATAATTGGAAGTACATACTGTATTTGTACACTTTAAATTTTTTCAGCAGTGCTTAAAATTGGAATTGAACAAATAAAAAAGTTGTTTTGGGTCCCTGTTTGGGACTTATTCATATGCTTGCTTGGAAAGTTTGGAGAAAATAGAAGAAAAATTGGAACAGAGTAATTTATAAAACATATGACCATATAATATAGTGACTTTCGTCATCTTTAGTGGTTTGCCCTTTTCAATACAGATTGAATATGTCCTGTAGGGCTATATTTACTCATTAGCAATGAATAATAATGAACAAGCCAGACTTCTTTATAATTTTGATCAAATTCCTAGAGCTTTATATTGCTTCTGGATTCTCCAAACCCTTCTACTTGGGAGGCACTGATATTGGACAGGGAACCCAAGGAGGGAAGCTCCCACTGAGAGCCAATGGAGACACGAAATATGGAGTACCAGAATAGGACAGAAAGAGATTGGCTGAAGAGCTAGGAGTGAACTGAGACTGGCTGGTCAGCACAATCCAAATCAGTCCAGAGCTGCATTTTCGGCAAAAGTCTTACTTGGCCCTAGGCTAGAGCATACTCAGTGGCTAGGTAAACACAAGAGGCTTTTCTGGGAGAAACTGGCCTTTTGTCAGGGAAAAACTAGAGTGTCTGCAGGCAAAATGCCTTTTGTTGACAGTTTGTTCACAAAATCCAGTGCATCCACCAGCAGCCTTATACCTCTCCCCATTCAGGTATAACACCTTTCTCAACAGTGTTCTGTCAACAGAACAGCTGTGTGGATGCTCCAGGGCTGCTTTGACAGACAGGACTTCCAGTTCACCTGACAGCCCTGTTTGCAGAGCTTCTGGTCAGCCATTCTGTTGGGAGAGAGCCAGGCAGTCTGGCTGCTTTCTGTCAGACTGGATTGCCCTTTCAATCTGCTTTTATGTGTGGATGTGATCTGTCTACAGAAGTTTTCCTGGATAATTCCTTCTGACAGTGATTTCTGTTGACAGAGGATTCTTGTGTAGACATATCCAATGAGGGCAGAGTCTTCTGGGAATTATGCTGTGAAGCTTCAACAATTGTCTACTGAACATATAAAAACTTCAGATGTTTAGAGTTTTATAACATGGCCTAATTTGGGATTTTTTTATACAAATGTGTCTGTCTCAGAGGCAGACCTCTGAGCACCTTTTGAGCACCGGCTTCTGAGCATGGATAGCTTTTCTCATAACATCTCTCCAGAATTTTTTTAGCTTGGCTAAAACAGCATATTTTGCACCAAACTCATTCTTAAAATCTTCTAAACCATTGTAGCTGAAATTGAAAAGGTGAAGCAAAACAGGCTGTGGCAACCAGCAAGGCTATGTCTACACTAGCCCCAAACTTCGAAATGGCCACGCAAATGGCCATTTCAAAGTTTACTAATGAAGCGCTGAAATGCATTTTCAGCGCCTCATTAGCATGCGGGTGGCCGCGGCACTTCGAAATTGATGTGGCTCGCAGCCGTGCGGCTCGTCCAGACAGGGCTCCTTTTCGAAAGGACCCCGCCTACTTCGAAGTTCCCTTATTCCCATCAGCTCATAGGAATAAGGGGACTTTGAAGTAGGCGGGGTCCTTTCAAAAAGGAACCCCGTCTGGATGAGCCACATCAATTTCGAAGTGCCGCGGCCACCCGCATGCTAATGAGGCGCTGAATATGTATTTCAGCGCTTCATTACTAAACTTCAAAATGGCCATTTTGAAGTTTGGGGCTAGTGTAGACACAGCCCAAGTGTGGAGAATTTCAGTCCCAACATTTAAAGTTTGAAAAGTTTTTTTGAGCAAATGAGAAATAGATTTTATAATGGAAGGTGTCAGGCAGCCTAAATAGGTCATCTAAAGGAACCCTGTCTACACGGCTGCTTTTGCTCCCAGAAAATGCTCTTCTGGAAGTGAGATCTTGCAGGAATATGCAAATGAGGTGTGAGAAGTTTAAATGTGCACCTCATTTGAATGTTCACCTTCACTCATTAGCATACCCCTTCCAGAAGTGTGGTACAGTATAGATACAGCTTGAGAGTAATGCACCACACTCTGTGAAGGCTGTACAACATACTATTTTTTAATTTTAACGAGGGATGGGGGGAATCTTGAAGCAGGTCATTAAAATTTAATGAGGACCTTTTTTGAAAAAGAAAAAGAAAAAGAAAATCTAGCATGATTCAGTTTACTTCAGATTCTGAAGCCAAAACAGTGCATGGTATTATGATGTCTGTGCAGTAACATCCTCACTGGACTATAATTCTTTTCATTTGAAAAGAAGTCCGTAAAACATTGTGGGCAGTTCATTCCCAGAATGTAGGTTTTCAAGCTCTCCAGTGATTTCAGTGCTTTCCACTGAGAGGACGTATATTTCAGGGAGTAAGTTCATAGTGTCAATGCCCTTTTGTATTCTCCTGTAGCTGTTGGTATTGTGTAAATTATGGAGAAAATCAGTTCTCATCAAAGTATGTCTTCTTTTCTGTCTAAGAAAGGGAAAAAAAAATTTTTTGACATAGCAAGGAACATTCCCCTAGTCCACAGGGTGTACTTAATGTGCCACTTTCAGTTAAAGAAAAAATGCTTTAATTTCCAGTTGTAGGTGTTTTTGGATGTAGATTGTTAATGGTGCAAAGACAGAGCAGCTGAAGTTTCCAGTTGTCCATCTTTGGCTGATATTTAACTGCCTCTTGGGATGGCTAACTCTGGTTACTAGGTTAAGTAAGTGGTGAGGGCATATTGGTGTCAAGCACTTCACTGCAATATTGCTGTCTCTTTTCTGCTGTCTTAAAAGCCACAGTTTCTTTCTACAACAAAAACAAATGTTTGTGTCATCAGAACTGTAGACAGGCAACTTAAAAACCTTGATCTGGCTCAGCTCTAGAGCTGTCAAACATCCTGGGATGGAGGAAGGAAAGGTTCCCTGAAAGCATCATGTGTCTCCCCCCTCTTCCCTCCCCTCCATGGCCCAGCTTGTGGAAGAGGGGGGGAAAAGGACTGGAGGATGATGATGATGATGACGATGACGATATCAATCAATTGTGTATCAATGATATTAATTCCACTGCTTTCTACTCTCTTTACAATTTCACCTCCATGCACACCCACATTTGTCACTGCCATGGAGACCAAAAGGCAAGCCTGCCAGGAGACTGTTTACACATAGGAACTCAAATTCTGGTCCCAATGAACTATGCTGCGGGAACCAAGATTTTGGTGTATACAGTTAGGCAGATGCTCCCTATGGTACGTATGTCTGGTGAAACATTGTTAAATTTAGGAATTTTTCATGTTTGATTGTGGGGGGTGTGGGGAGATTAGGACTAATCCCTTATTCATTAAAAAAATGTCCTGGACTGTGTGGATTAAGGATTACTTAATTTTTTAATAACATTTCAGACAGTCGAAGATTTGCCTAAACCAGCGATTCTCAACCTTTTCCACGCTGGAACAACTTCACTGTGTGCTCTGCCCACTCCCAGATAACCTAAGAGAAGCATTGTGATCATGTTCCCTGGGGGTCAGGACCCCCCATTCCTCCCATTTAAGAACCCCTGTCCTTCATCAGTGTTGCTTTTTCATGTTGTGTCCGTACAATTGTGAAAACTAGTAAATCAAGCTGAGTAGTTTTGAATGACTGCATTATATTCAGTGAATGTTCCTATAAACAGAATATTTGCAGTTATAAACACTACAAAGTTCATTTTCCAGGTCTGAATGTCTTAAAAGCTTTTATACCATCTTTATATTATTATTCCTAGGAGCCTCAGATTTCTTAATCTGAAAATGAGACTGGTATTCATGAACTCAGATAATATTTTCTTTCTGCAGAACGCACATGCACAGATTTGTTTTCCAGTAAGGTAAATTGCATATGTGGAGCATTAACTCAAATTTGTGTCTTGACTTTTTACATGTGGGATGTTACTCTGCAAGTGTTCTCTAACCACAGTTGTTTATCATGACTACTACTGTATAAAGCTTGACACTTGTAACTTCTGATATAATGCTTGTTTAAGAAATCATGTGTCCTTATTGCACACCGTATAGTGTAAAATTAAATGTAATAGTAATAGCATTTTATTTCATTGTCAGCATGTCCCTTACTTTGCCTTGTTTTAAAAATTTTTCATGAAGTCCACCTTGTGGATTTTTATGGAGGAAAATGACCGATGATGCAGAAAGTAAAAATTCCCTCTTCGTTTTCCTGATGAGAGATTTAGTGCCATCCTTTTCTGATTACAGTAAAAGTGTAACTCCTTCAGAATTTTTTTGCATCATTGTTTGTGAATGATAATGCATTGCGTTCTAAACACATCCCGGCTCTTATCTCTGCTGCATGGCAAAGTGAGGTGGTGTTGTCCCAGGTCTACAAATGTTCCTTTTTTTTGCATCTGTGGCAAGAGGCATATCAAGCTTTACAAGAGGATGCAGGTTTACGGTTACTGCAAGATGTGAAATAGCCATAAAAGCTTATGGATGGGTGGAGCGAGTATTGCCTAGATTCACATTATCCTACATTATTTCTTCAGGACTTGGGCGATCTCAGCCCTTTCCACAAATCATTCAGCACCTTGAAGGTTGAATATAGGTTGTGAACCTCTTCCATTCGGCGCGAGTCAGGTCCTGAGAGTGCTGGATGAGAGAGTTTGCTGGGCCAGGGGAGGTCAATATTGTCTTTCAGCATTACCAACACTTGCACTGGTTACTGGGCTCTTAGTTAAATAACAGCACGGAACACTGAGAGCCAGGACTGGTGGCTGGAAACAAACTTCATGGGACCACTGGAACCTTGGCCACCTCCACTTTAAGTGGTCATCAGCCTAATTAAAATCATGCCGAATTACGGATGTTATCAGTCAAGAATGTTGTGGACTAGAGAGGTTCAACCTGTAGTATGTCTAGGAGATTTCCACTTCTGCTCCTGGTTATGTGGACTCTGTCCTCAGACCCTATGCCACCAGCACTTCCAGCTATCTCCGAGACACCACTGACTTCCTGAGAAAACTGCAATATATTGATGACCTACCAGAAAACACTATCCTATCCACCATGGATGTAGAGGCTCTCTATACCAACATCCCACACAAAGGTGGAATAAATGCTGTCCGGAATAGTATCCCTGATGATGCTACAGCACATCTGATGGCTGAGCTCTGTAACTTTATCCTCACACACAACTATTTCAGATTTGGCGACGATATATACCTTCAAATCAGCGGCACAGCTATGGGTACCTGCATGGCCCCTCAATATGCCAATATTTTCATGGCTGACCTGGAACAACGCTTCCTTAGCTCTCGTCCACTAACACCACTTACACTACATTGATGACATCTTCATCATCTGGACCCATGGGAAGGAGACTCTAGAGGAATTCCACCGGGACTTCAACAACTTTCACCCCAACATCAACCTCAGCCTGGAGTAGTCCACACAGGAGATCCACTTCCTGGGCACCACAGTGCTAATACACAATGGCCACATCAATACCACCCTGTACTGTAAATCCACTGACCACTACGCCTACCATCATGCCTCCAGCTTCCATTCCAGACACACCACACGATCCATTGTCTACAGCCAAGCACTCAGATATAACCGCGTTTGCTCCAACCCCTCTGACAGAGACAAACACCTACAGGATCTCTACCAAGCATTCTTGAAACTGCAGTACCCACCTGAGGAAGTGAAAAAACAGATCAACAGAGCCAGACGTGCCACGAAGCCTCTTACTACAGGACAAGCCCAAGAGAGAAACCAACAGAACACCACTAGCCATCACCTACAGTCCTCAGCTAAACCCTCTACAGCGCATCATCAGGGATTTACAACCCATCCTGGACAGTGGTTCCCCACTTTCACAGGCCTTGGGAGGCAGACCGGTCCTTGCCCACAGACAACCTGCCAACCTGAAGCAAATCCTAACCAGCAACTATACACTGCACCACAGTCACTCTAACTCAGGGACCCATCCACGCAACAAACCTTGTTGCCAGCTCTGCCCACATATCTACACCAGCAACACCATTACAGGACCTAACCAGATCAGCCATACCATCATGGGTTCATTCAGCTGCACATCTACCAATATAATATATGCCATCATGTGCCAGCAATGCCCCTCTGCTATCTGCATCGGACAAACTGGACAGTCTCTACGTAAAAGAATAAACGCACACAAATCAGATATCAGAAATGGCAATATACAGAAACCCGTAGGAGAGCACTTCAATCTCCCAGGCCACACAGTAGCAGACTTAAAAGTAGCTATCCTACAGCAAAGAAATTTCAGGACCAGACTCCGAAGAGAAATTGCTGAGCTACAATTCATCTGCAAATTCGACGCCCTCAGCTCAGGCTTAAACAAAGACTGTGAATGGCTGACTAAATACAAAAGCAGCCTCCCCTCCCTTGGTGTTCACACCTCCAGATCAACTGCTGGTAGTAAGCCTCACCCTGCTGACTGTGCTAACCTTGTTATCCCCACCCTTGCTCTGGCTTATTTATACCTGGCCCTGCAGATTTCCATGACCAGCATCTGATGAAGTGAGTCTGTGCTCACGAAAGCTCATGCTCAAAACTTTTCTGTTAGTCTGTAAGGTGCCACAGGACCCTTCGTTGCTGTTACAGATCCAGATGAACACGGCTACCCCTCCGATACTTGACATTTTGTCCTTATGCACAGCACAAGTGCATGCACACATGATGTTTCACAAACCTTACAAATTACCTATGTTCTACATTCGTTTCACTCACTGTTGAAATTTACCTTTCTGCCTTTGGTTATACCCATTATTTATTTGAATTGCTGGAGCACCTAGTAGGGTACCGGACCTCTTTGCACTAAGCACTGTATAAACATATTACACGATGCCTCTATCCAAAAGAATTTACCGTCCAAGTAGTTGAAGGCATGGGCTTGCATATATTTTCTTCTTAAGGAGATTATATTGCCTTTAGTGTATGTAATTCAGGAAGAAGGTGAAGATATGCTGCAGTAGTTGGGGGGGAAAAAAAATCCACGTAAGAGAACTTCCTTTTTTTGTCCTGTTCAGGGGCAGGTAACCTGAACACACAGAGTCTCAGTTTCAAATGTATTGTCCCTTTATCATGTTCTTTAAGAAATGTTTCATTTGCAAACAACTTTAAAAAAGTACAGGTTACATTCTTTAACCTTAACATTGCCAGATGATGGCCAGATAGTGATTTTTTTTCAATGATTTGCCTACTGTTGTAGAGCTATATTACTTCAGAGGATAAATTTCTGGAGGATCTTAACTGCAGGAAGCTGAGTCCCTCCCAAAATATCCTACAATAGTGTTGGGAGCAAGCATGCTATAAATCCACTCAGTCTTGCAAGAGCTGATTTGGGATGAAATCCTGCATCATTTGAAGCCATTGGGACTCTCAAGCTTAATGAGGCCAGTATTTCACCTATTCAAATGGAGGGTGTAGGGTGGGTAGGGAAAAGAGAGGATCTTTGCATGCACTGTGTACTCAGACACACGCAATAGGGAAGCCACAGTTGGCCCTAAATATGCCATTGGGTGAAGCCAGTTAGAAGATAAAAGACCTGTTACCATTTGGCACAATATCCATTTTAAAATGGAACTGGAATGAAGAGCCTTAACCTGACCCAGTGTCTGCCAACTTTGAGTGGTATGCATGACAAAATGGTGAAATTGATTTGTGACTGATCTCTCCTTGTAATTACGTAAATTATACTTTTCTCAAAGAAGGCTTTTGTGCTGATTATCATAAACTCTAAGAAAAGGCAGGCACAAAACCAACATGCACATATGTAACACTGTAACTGGCAGAAGAACATATTTTAATAAGTCCAAAACCAAAATAAATCAGTCACTCATTGCATCAAAAGTGTGGAATAATTACAGTAATAAGCATTTACTTTAGAGATGGGTACTCAAATGCCCAAACTGTTTGTATATTCCTTTATATTAGTTTTGCAATTAAGTATACAAGGACTTTATTCACTAGAATAGTGCACTAGATCATTTTTAGAAAGGGAAAAATAAGATCTGCTGTCAGGTGCCTTAAAGAGACATTGTTAGAACTATGACAAGTATCCGGGGTACCCCGATGTCTGTATCTGTAAAAACAACGAGAAATCCTGTGGAACCTTGTAGACTTACAGATATATTGGAGCATAAGCTTTTGTGGCTAAAGACTCACTTTTGCCCACAAGTATCAGAGGGGTGGCCATATTAGTCTATATCTGCAAAAACAACGAGAAGTCCTATGGCACCTCATAGAGTAAATGATACTTTGGAGCATAAGCTTTCGTGGGCAAAAACTCACTTCGTCAAATGCAATGTAATGGAGATTTCAGAGGCCTAATCATATAGGTTCATGAAAAGGAGGGAGGTCTAATCAAGAGGAATGCCAGAGTTGACTAGCAGGTTATGCTCCAATATATCTGTTAGTCTATAAGGTGCCACAGGACTTCTCATTTTTATTGTTAGAGCCGTGTTTTCCCCTGCCCCACACCAACAGATTTTATGTACCTTGATGTTAATCTAAATGGTTTATTGAATTTTCGCAATGTCATCAAAACCTGTTTTTGATTTTGAGTTAAACATTTATCTGTGATGCTTATACCAGAGCACACAGCAGTGCTAATTGCAGCATGAAGAATGCAAAATGAAATGGACTAAAAACAAAAGTATAATTGCAGTGTCAGATACAGGGCAGAAGCTAGACTTGAATCCTTCCCAGCACTAGCTCTTATGGTGGCTGTGGGAATGGACCAGCCCATGAAGACTCATATCAGGCAGGGACTCCTAATCAGCAGAATCAAGGCTGTGGCTTCTACTACTAAAACTAAAGTGGATTAGTTCTCTTGCAGTCCATTTATTAGAATATGAATAGCTAGCAGTTAAATGAGGGGTTTTTTTTGTTGTTGTTTTTTTTGTACCCCTTTAAAATTTCTACTTGTGGACAGCCTGCCTCAGGGAATGAAGTGCTCCATGTGTGCAGTGACTGATGACAGCACAGACAGTGTCCATGGAAGTTTCGACATACTATCTACTAATATGCTTCCGTACCGAATTAGAAGGAATTCCTTCAGAAAGGTAATAAACTAGTTCCATCTCCATGGCCCTTTCCTGGCCTCTTTCTTGAGGACTTCCTGCAAGACTGACAATCAGTCATGACTAGAATTAGACTGAGACAACCAATTTAGATCTTGAGCCTGCAGAGCACTTAATTGCATGTACAATTTAAGGCAAATGAGTAGTCAAAATGAGAGAACTTCCAATGGCTATCATTCTCACAGATTTGAAACAAGTACCTATAAGTAACTGTCTTAGTATTGCGTTAGTGATTCTCTTAGCTACCCAGTACCTGGTTTAGTTGTAAAGATAACCCATAAAAGATTTATTTTAAACATAGGTTTACTTTTGTTTTTGTTTTTGTTTAAATTTGATTTATACAGAGGGATTTACAGCTGGTATTCATTTTATTTTGAAGACTTCCCGCCCCCCACAATAAGCAGGTTTGCTCTTTTTGTTTGCACCTTAGAAATATCAGGAATATAAAACCTGATCTTCCATAGTATTGCTGGAGAACTTTTAGGGTGGTCTCAGAAGTTCTTGAGACCTTAATAGAAGAGAGTGTTGCATGTTAAACAACAATATCTTTTTTTGTCAATTATTCACTAACCATTGGTGTTTACTAGATGTCAACAAAGAAACTGCAAAATTGTTAATATTAAAATCCTATACCTTTTCAGTTGTGTTACTTTCACTCTGTTCTCTAGTGATATCATACCACCAGTAATACTTCAGTTTCCATGTATCTTTTTGGCTAGAAAAGACATGAATTTCAGATCTTAAAAGGTGTGTGGAGATTGGTAGAGGCAAGGGTTGTTGGAATAGATTATCGAATCACATTTTAAGCATGAGAGCACAAATCTTTTTCTCCTTCGTAATTTGAACACTAGGAGTTTGGTCAACTGTAATAAAACAGTGATCTAAAGTGATGAACTAAAAAGCAAATTGCAAACTTGTCTGTCCAAGAACAATTTTTAATTAAACAAAACCAAATTAAAATGAACAAACTGACTGTGCTTTTAAGAGAGAAATAACAAAACAAAAGTAAGACATTTTTAAAGAGTAAGGAAAGGCAAAGGCTTATTTCAGCTGATTGGATTCATTGTTGAATGTCTCAGATTGTTTGTTACTGTTTTTGGATGAATAATTTGGCTCCTGCAGCCTTGCTCTCTGTGCAGAAAAGATTTGGCACGTATCATGCCTTCCACAGTGCTGTCAGAATGGGGAGATCTGTTAGAGGACATTCATCCAAGATGGATTGTCATACAATAGGAGAACATCCTTTTCACTGAAAGCAGCTCATCAGGAAAGCATCAACCCAGCTTCTCTATAGCTAGCTGAATGCAGATAAGAGCCACGATTAACTCTAATGAGTGACTGGGGATTTATTGTTTTCTGAGAGATAAGACATGGGTTTCCTTTGTTGGCACTTTCGGCCAAAGAGTACAGTCTTAATTTGCTGAACCTTTTGAAAGTGACTTCTTTTATCAAAGCCTTTAAGCTACAGCTACTGTTGTTGTTGTTATCGTTGAGAATTGTCTGAACACTTTGTCATTTGGGCCACAGAAATCTGGATGTTCTTTACTTGTATCACGTGTTCTGCAGCCAACAGTGCTTTTTCTGTTTAATGCTTGCCCTCCTCCCCAAAGCTGAAATAAATCAAAGCTGGTTGAGACTCAGTCGCAATAAATCAAGACCTGTCCAAAACTGGAGTCTGCCCAGTCAAAATGTCATAGCTTGGCTTTCACTGAGGATTAATTAAAGGCCTGATATAAAGCCCAGATGTGCTTCAGGAGAGTAGCAAAATGCCTAGTGGTGGCTATACTGAAAACCAAGTCTCCCCATGAATCTGCCCACCCAAGAACATGGAGGAGGATAAGGCTGGGAGGGAGGGAAGGAGTAAATGGAATCAAACGTGTTCTGTGAGATATTTTACAACATCTATTTTGGTAGAAAACAAGACAAGCTCTATGTTATAGCACCTTTGGAAAAAATAATAAAAGTGCATATAATAATTCTAACAGCAGCAATGAACATAATTGTTAAAATGTTGTACATTAATGAGAGTGAGAGAAAACTAACAGCGTGAATCAACTTTTACATTTTTGTGGTATTAAAAAGGGCAACAACCAGGTCCACTGACTGAGTTTATCTAGTGCCTGTTTTGCGTTAAATTCCTGAAAATCCTTGTGACTAAAATAATTTAGCTGAAGATTCCTGAGGCTGATAGAGATGGATACAGAAAAAGGAAAAAAAAATGAAATAAATGCTGACAACTTTCTAAGACAGCCTTAGAGGATTCCAGTTTTAGTTCCAGCTAAGCAACTATCCAACTGACTTGCAGATGACACAAAACTAGGGGGAGAGGTAGATACATGGGAGGGTAGAGAGGGAATCCAGAGGGACCTGGATAAATTGGAGGACTGGGCCAAAATAAATCTGATGCGGTTCAATAAGGAGAAGTGTAGAGTCCTGCACCTGGGGCGGAAGAGTCCCAAACATTGTTACAGGCTGGGGACCGACTGGCTCAGCAGCAGTATGATGGAAAGGGACCTAGGGGTTATGGGGGATGAAAGGCTGGTTATGAGTAAACAGTGTGCCCTTGTAGCCAAGAAAGCTAATGGCATACTGGTGTGCATTAGGAGGAGCATTTTGAGCAGATCTAGGGAAGTAGTTATTCCTCTTTATTCGGCACTGGTGAGGCCACATCTTGAATATTGTGTACAGTTTTGCCCCCTCCCGCCCCCAGTATAAAAAGGATGTGGATTTGCTAGAGCAAAGGGCAGCAAAAATGATTAAGGGTCTGGAGCACAAGACCTATGAGGATAGGCTGAGGGATTTTGGCTTGTTTAGTTTACAGAAGAGAAGATTTAGAGGTGATTTAATAGCAGCCTTCAACTTCCTGAAGGGGAGCTCTAAAGAGGAGGATGAGAAATTGTTCTCAGTGGTGTCTGATGGCAGAACAAGGAGTAATGGTCAGAAGCTGAAGAGGGAAAGGTGTAGGTTAGATATTAGGAAAAACGTCATCACCAGGTGGGTGGTGAAGCATTGGAGTGCGTTGCCTAGAGAGGTGGTGGATTCTCCATCCCTTGAGGTTTTTAAGTCCCGGCTGGACAAGGTCCTGGCTGGGATGACCTCGTAGGGGTTGATCCTGCTTGAAGCAAGGGGCTGGACTCGATGACCTCCTGAGGTTCTTTCCAGCCCTATGATTATGTGATTCTGTGAACTGAAGAGCGTGCATGAAAGAGAGACAATGTCAGCTCTTAAAATGACACATTGATAAGAGAGCTTTGACTTGATGTGTAATGTATGGCTGTGCTCACTTTGGCTGCTTCTGCACATGGCACCTCCTGTCGGAGGCAATTCGAATCAGGCTAGTGGGGTGCTAACATGCATATTTAGTGCCTCATTAGCATAATGGTGGCCATGCAAATTTCATAGTGCAGATTCCCAGTGTATATGGGGGCAGCTTCAAGATAAGTGCCCCACTTCCACATTCCCTTACTCCCACAAAACTAAATCAGAGCTTGTGTGAATATGATTATCCCAAAAGCTCCGTTGTCCTAATGCTTCGGGTTTGAAATTCCTGAATGATGAATGCTCAGCTGATGAAATGTGCTGTAGAAAGTGCTGCATAGAACTGAACAAACACCATGGTGATTGCCATGATATTAGGAACTGAATGGAATGTACTATACCAGTGCAATCTGTTGTGGATATATGCATTCCAGTTGTTTGCAGGTGTGGCTATTTTATAAGCATGACTATATTCATAGTTACCAGCAATTCTGTGTGAGATTGCTGTTGAGAGATGGTCAGCCCTTCTGATCTCCGCCCATTAACGGATAAATGAATTCTGTCACTGAGGATGGGGCTGGAGGGGTAGAGGGGATTAAACCGTTGTTTCTACAAAATGAAGCAAGGGGAGTCATTACTTTTGTAAGGGCAAAACAGCAGGGTTTGCCATAAGCCTGGGTGTGACTGGTTGAGTTCAATAGCAGACTATACAGTCTTGCTGTATTTGTTGTTTGTCCCTGTGCCAGTTTAGTAAAATGGAACGTAACTGGTCCTAAATATAATATGAGTGTCATGTGGCTGGAGAGAAATCAGTATGTACAGAAGACAACACCCTTTTCTACATAGCACAATGAAGGTGAAGCCACTGGTTATGATATGGAAGGATTGGGTCACATATGGCAGGATGCACAGTGCTGTCTCTTCATCGTTAATATGTGCCACTGACTGTACTGCATTTCCCTCACCTCCATCAGCCTGTTCATGCTATTCTTATTCTATTGCCATAAAGCCATACCACTTCTTCTATCTTTTTCCCCTTAGTCTTTTGTTACATTGGAAATATTATCCCTCTTCTCCCCTTTACTCTCTTCTTTAAACACTACTTCTTCCTGTAACGTGGGAGAAATTATTGGAGAGGAAATATTGTTCGTGTGTGTGTGTGTGTGTGAGAGAGAGAGAGAGAGAGAGAGAGAGAGAGACTTGTTTCCCTTACACAGTAAACCATTTGGGGGCAGGAAAGATGACTACCGTATCCTTTGTAAAGTCCTGTAGAAATGCAGAGTCGATTATTATTACTACCTCTTTTTAGTGGTAATCGAGGATTAAGGGGTTGTACTGTCCAAATGCGAGCATTAGTTTGGGATAGCCTCCTAACCCTCTGAGCCCTAAGCAGATGTAGAAAGCAAAGAAGCTCCCTCCGCAAGGCACCTGGGCAGTAAAGGGAAGGAACTAGTTCCAAATTTTTTTGCTTTAGCAAAATAATAAAATTTAATTACAAAATCCCCTCTGGTTGAATTCAAGGGAAGAATTTACCTTAATTAACACCAAGTTACAGTATTTCTGTGTCCCAGAATATTGGGCAATGGAGAGTCCCTTGCATGCATGCTTTCTCTGTGGTGAAACAGAATTACAGCAGTCTTGCCTCACAACAGTTTAATTCACCTACTAGAACAATGGATGGCTTTGAGGTGGTGGGCACTGCAGAGGTGTTTTACCTCACCACTTCTTTTTGGATGTTGTTAGGTGAACAATGTCTGGGAGAGAACCTAGAAAAATGAGAATTACAGTAGAGAATCTTCTTGTGCTGTCTGAACAGAACTCATACCGTATACGTATCAGATACGTGAGTTCCATAACGTAACATCATGAAGTAGTATCTTGATAGTTAGGAGTCTTGCTCTACTATCCTGTCATATTCAGTCTATCGCTTAGTCAAACAGTTTCACTTTGGCTTCAAATTTAGCAGTAGACAACAATGCCTGGGAACATTTAAAAATAATAATTTTTCACCAAGTTCAGCCTTTAAGTTGGGATTTCAAAACACGGGTGGTTTTGTGCTAAAGTTAAAAGCCTGCTCTAGTTCTAAAGCTTTGGCTGCCAACTCCTTAACATGAGTGGGGTGGGAGGGTGAAGCGGAGTGGAAAATGGATATAAAACAGTTAAGTGGTTAAAAATCTGATGTTTAGCTACTGTACGTGCTCCGGTGCTTCCCCTCCCACACCCACATCCCCGCTGTTTTCTTTTTCTCCTGGGTGGTCCTCAGCATCCCCGTTGGTTTTCCCAACATTCCACCTCCTGCTTTTTCTCTGTCTTTCTTCAGCCTGTGCTAAGACCCTCCTTTCACAGCCATCATCCTTCCTGCTGAAGATGATAGGTGTAGATGCTTTTTAGAGGGAGGCACTGATGCTCTTGAGTGTGTGAGTGCATAGAACCAGGGAGGGAGGGGCTCTGCAGAAGACATAAGCAGAAATTTAGGGTACAAAAGACTGCTAAAGGTTGCATACCCAAAGGCTGGACCTAATGAAGATATCCTGCTTATTTGGCTATGGAAAGGTCTGCATTGGGTCCAGACGGGGACCCATTTTGACAATTCAGGAAGACTTGGTGACCCTAGACAATTCAAAAATGTTGGGGTGGGGGAGCAGTGCCCTATCTTATTTTGTGCCTGAGGCAAGAATATAAAATTGTGCCCCCTCATGTTTATGTATTCTTAGTAGATATTTCATACAAAAAGTTTAAATGCATTTATAATAATAAAATAATAACACTAGGGTTATTATAGGTAATTATTTTATTATTATAGTTGAGCTGAGTTGTGGTGAAGGAAAGACCCTCATTCCCCAAACTGCTTCTCCCCTTGCTCTGCTCTTCCAGCTTAACCCCCCTTTCAGAAGTTGGAGGGGCTGTGGGGAGTTGGGGGGGTCACACTTGGGCTGGGGGACTGGAGGTCACACTCAAAGCCTGGGGGGAGTCACACTCGGGCTGGGGGGGATAGGAGGGTCACACTGAGAGGCTGGAGGGGTGGGGGAGTCACACTTGGGCTGGCTGGGTTAGCAATCACTCAGGCCGTTTCTATACAGGCCACTTTCTTCGAAAGTAGCATGGTAATACACGGCCTGAAATATGCTAATGAGGCATGGATGCAAATTCCCCACACCTCATTAGCATAACATCACATTATATGGAGTCCGGAAGACATTCTTCTGGACTCCAAAAAGCTGTGTAGAAGCACGGCCCCAGGGGAGCTTCCAGAAGGAAGTCCTTCTTCCGGAGGCCCCTTCTTTCTAAACATTTTCTTCGAAAGTGGCCTGTGTAGAAATGGCCTCAGAGTCTGGGGGAAGCCATGCTCAGGCTATGGGGGCTGAGTGAATCATACTCAGGGTTTGGGGAGAGATACAAACAAAAAAATGAAAACTAACACATCACCTACATAGAACAGAAGCAGGGACAAAAGGAGGGAGGGAATGGGGCAAAAATTACTTACTACATGAGTCTATTAAGTGGCTTGCCTGGGATGGCTATGAATATCAATGTTAAAGAAGCTGTCTTTGTAATGAATAATTGCTCCTATGTTGATAGAGAGAACTGCTGAGTATGTCAGCATGAAGGAGCTGCAAATGGTTCCTTTAAGAGCCACATGCAGCTCCTAGCTGCTGGCAACCCTTAACAAACATAATTGAAATCCATGTTTGGGTCCCGACCCATAGGTTGGGAATCTCTGGTCGCCAACATGCTTCCCAAACCATTTGTCCTGGAATGTGCCTTATGGATAAGACATCATCCAGCTAAGACAAGTCATTCTACATTTTTGTTGTATGTAGGTGGTTGTGGAGAAGGTGACAGTGGGACAGCTGTCTGGGTATTATTTCCAAGGAACTCCTCGGTAGCATTGAAATAGTCTGCTCCCACCTTCCTGGACGGCAGGATTCTCTAAAGATAATCTGTGTACCCTCTTCAGCATAAGAGACTTTTGGTGATCTATGCCAACTGAAGATAACCCAGGGTATGGGTTATCTGTATGGGCCCATGTATGTTACAGTTGTGGATGCACTTTCTGTGGGTGTCATTTGAAAGCTGTCTGATGCTTGTTTTGGAAGGTACATGACTGTTTGAGAGAAGCATATACACAGTACAGCAGGCTTGTGCTGATGACCGCCCTTTGAAATCTCTGGGACTTTGACTTAGGCCTTCTCTGCACTACAAAGTTTTATTTCACTAACCATACTGGTATAGTTAAAGTAGTGCAGCCGCACCACCCCTCTAGAGTGGAGGCAGTCATTCGTAGAAGGGTACTTTATACCAGTATAGCTATTTCTGTATAGCTATTGGCTGGGGAATAACTGTATGTCTCCACTACCCCTGGGATTGATGGAGTGGAGATTGATGTTCCAGCAATCAATTTAATAGGTCTAGTGAAGAGCTGACAAATCAACCACAGATCACTTTCCATATGACCTCAGTACTCTATCCCATATGAAAAGAGTAAGGTAAATTGACGGAAAAGTATCTTCCATCAATCCTGTGTCGTATAGACCCTGGAAGTAGTTGACCTAAGGGTTGTCGTTCAGGTAGCTGGAATTTCATACCTTAGGTCAACTTTCTGCAGTAGTGTAAATGTAACCATTGTGTCCACACTAGAAACTTTCCAGGTACAGTAGAACCTCAGAGTTATGAACAGCTCAGTCAAACACAGACCTCATTTGGAATCGCCAGTATGCAATCAGGCAGCACAGTAAACCCAAAAAAAGCAAATACGGGACCCTACTGTGTTAAACTACCTAAAAAAATAATTTCACAAGTTAAGGAAACTGTTGATGTGCTTGAACCATTATAATTTAAATGACATAAAGCAAAAGTTTTTTTTCTGCATTGTAAACTTTCAAAGCTATATTAAGTCAATGTTCAGTTATAAACTTCTGAAAAACGCAACCATCATGTTTTGTTCATGATTAGGAACATTTCAGAGTTTCAAGCAACCTTCATTCCTAAGGTGTTAGTAACTCTGAAGTTCCACTGTATAACTATTCTAATTTTAAGAACCCCGCTGCCATGACTTCTAACTGAAATTGATATATCTGTAAAACATTTAAACAAAGTAGTAGTTTGTGAAAACACATTTATAGATTGCACACTACAGACCTGCTCTAAAAAGATATGGGTAAGTGACACGTCCAGAGTTTTACAGAAAATCTTTAGCAAAGCTGGAAACAAACTACATTTCCTCAATCCCAGTCCTGTGCCTTAGAATCATAGAAGATTAGGGTTGGAAGAGAATTTAAGTCGTCATCTAGCCCTTTTCTCTGCTTGAAGCAGGACCAACCCCCTATTGATCACCTATTGCTCAGCAAGGTGCATACTTGCATTTCCCATTCACTTGATATGTTTCAGAATAGAATCTGCCTGCCTTATTTCAATTTCCCATCAGTAAAATGAGTACAGTTAAAATGGTCTGCACTGTAGTGATTTTGAAGGCCTAGTTAATTTCTGTGATATGGAACTTCATCCTTACCTCACCCATGCTCTGAAATATGTTAAAACTTAACCCCTTGGGTTTGTTTACAGTTTTCAGAGGGCATTTTCATTGTGTTTATGGTATTTCAAAATGTACAGATCTCTAGCACGTCAGAGCATCTCAGCAGAGTGGGGATGTGCTTTGCAAATTAGGAAAAAAAATATTTCAAGAAGTTGAAATTAATTGATACTGTATGGCAACCGTATAATCCAGATTCGCTCACCAACACAAAATGTCTTAACATAGAATATAGTGATATTAGATGTAACTCACTGAGTTTTCCTAACTGTAGTAATAAAGGAATTAATGTCTTGAAAGGGCTTTAGTGTGTTGTGATTAAACAATCACTTAGCCTCTGATGCCTCTGAACTTTTCACCATGTAACACTTTATACCATATTTGCTGAATATAATTGTGGAATATTCTTCAGTCCAGTTTCCTGGAACAATACAAGCGATCTTTCTTCTCCCCATGTGTTCCTGGTTTACAGCCTGACTTGGAAGGGAGCTGTGTTTGTGAACCTTTGTTTCACTGCACTGCAAGGGCCAATTCCAACATATTTCTGATTTGACCTTTCTTGAAAAAAACTGTGCATGCAATGTTCATTTTTGCTGAAATCTCATCCTCCTGTTTTATATAACTGAGTACAAATTGCAGTAACATTATACATAAAATATTTACATATATTTAATTAATATAAAAATAATAGTGCAGGTTGCTTGTTCTACCTTTGTTTTTTCCCTCTTCAAATAGATTTTTTTTTTTTAAAGACTCAAGTTACTTATCTTTTTGTTGGAGCTGGGTCAAAATAAAAGTCCTGCTTCTGAACAGCCCTAGAAGGATTTCATATCTGGATCAAACCTGTCTCTGTTCATGGAGCAGAACAAAACCCTAAATATTACCACCCCATAACCTTCAGAACTTTAACTGTTTCTTTATTATTTTTCATGGAATAATGAAAGGGACCTTAAGAGGTCATCAAGTCCAGCCCCCTGTCTCCTGGTAGGACCAAGTACTGTATAGACCATCCCTGATAGACATTTATCTATCTTAAATATCTGTTCTTAAATATCTGTTCTTAAATATCTCCAGGGACAGAGATTCCACAACCTCCCTCGGCAATTTATTCCAGTGCTTGACCACCCTGACAGTTAAGAACTTTTTCCTAATGTCTGACCTAAATCTCCTTTGGTGCAGTTTAAGCCCATTGCTTCTTGTTCTATCCTCAGAGGCCAAGAAGAGCAAGTTTTCACTCTCCTCTTTATGACACCTTTTAGATACCTGAAAACCACTATCATGTCCCTCCTCAGTCTTCTCTTTTCCAAACTAAACAAGCCCAATCCTTTCAGACTTCCTTCATAGGTCATGTTCTCTAGACCTTTGCTCATTTTTGTTGGTCTTTTCTGGACCCTCTCCAATTTCTCTACATCCTTCTTGAAATGCAGTGCCCAGAACTGGACACAATATTCCAACTGAGGCCTAACCAGCACAGAGTAGAGCAGAAGAATGACTTCTTGTGTCATGCATCCCAGAATCACATTTGCTTTTTTTGCAACAGCACTGTTGACTCATGTATTTAGCTTGTGGTGCACTATAACCCCTAGATCCTTTTCTGCCTTACTCCTTCCTAGACAGTTGCTTCCCATCCTGTATGTCTGAAACTGACTGTTCTTTCCTAAGTAGAGCACTTTGCATTTGTCTTTATTAAACATCATCCTGTTTACCTCAGACCATTTCTCCAATTTGTCCAGATCATTTTGAATTTCGACCCTGTCCTCCAAAGCAGTTGCAACCCCTCCCAGCTTGAAGTCATCTGCAAACTTAGTAAGTGTACTTTCTATGCCAATATTTAAATCGTTGATGAAGATATTGAACAAAACTGATCCCAAAACAGACCCGTGCAGAACCTAACTTGTTATACCTTTCCAGCAGGATTGACAACCATTAATAACTACTCTGAGTATGATTATCCAGACAGTTTTGCACCTACCTTATAGTAGCCCCACCTAAGTTGTATTTGCCTAGTTGATTTACAAGAATATCATGCGAGACCATATCAAATGCCTTTCCAAAATCTAGGTATACCGCATCCACTGCTTCTCTCTTACCCACAAGGCTAGTTATCCTATCAAAGAAAGCTATCAGATTGATTTGACGTGATTTGTCCTTTACAAATCCATGCTGGCTGTTCCCTATCACCTTACCACCCTCCAAGTGCTTTCCTTAATTACTCGTTCCATTATCTTTCCTGGCACAGAAGTTAAGATGACTGGTCTGTAGTTTCCTGCATTGTTCTTATTCCCTTTTTTATAGATGGACACTATATTTGTCCTTTTCCAGTCTTCTGGAATCTCTCCCGTCTTCCATGATTTTCCAAAGATGATATCTAAAGGCTCAGATACCTCCTCTGTCAGCTCCTTGAGTATTCTGGGATGCATTTTATCAGGCCCTGGTGACTTGTAGACATCTAACTTTTCTAGGTGATTTTTAACTTGTTCTTTTCTTATTTTATCTTCTAAACCTACCCCTTTCCCACTAACATTCACTATTGTTAGGCATTCCTTCTTCAGACTTCTCAGTGAAGACCAAAAAAAAGAAGTCATTTAAGCATCTCTGCCATTTCCAAGTTTCCTGTTACTGTTTCTCCCTCCTCTCTGAGCAGTGGGTCTACCCTGTCCTTGGTCTTCCTCTTGCTTCTAATGTATTTATAAAAAGTCGTCTTGTTTCCCTTTATGCCTGTAGCTAGTTTGAGCTCATTTTGTGCCTTTGCCTTTCTAATCCTGCCCTTGCATTCCTGTGTTGTTTGAGTATATTCATCCTTTTTAATTTGCCATAGTTTCCATTTTTATATGATTCCTTTTTTATTTTGAAATCATACAAGATCTCCTGGTTAAGCCAAGGCAGTCTTGCCATATTTTCTATCTTTCCTATGCAGAGGAATAACTTGCTTTTAGGCCCTTGATAATGTCACTTTAAAAAACTGCCAACTCTCCTCAGTTGTTTTTCCCCTCGGTCTTGCTTTGCATGGGACCTTACCTACCAGCTCTCTGAGTTTACCAAAATCTGCCTTCCTGAAATAAATTATCTCTATTTTGTTGTTCTCCCTTCTACCCTTCCTTAAAATTGTGAACTCTGATTTCATGATCACTTTCACCCAAGCTGCCTTCCACTTTCAAATTCTCAATCAGTTCCTTCCTATTTGTTAAAATCAGATCAAGAATAGCTTCCCCTGTCAGTAGCTTATTCAACCTTCTGAAAAAATAGGTGGCTCCAATGCAGTCCAAGAACTTATTTAATAAGTCTGTGCCCCACTGTGTTAGTTTCCCGACATGTATCACCACCAAATCCTGGGCCCTGGATGGTTGTTAGTTGTTTTAAAAAAGCTTCATCCACCTCTTCCACCTGGGTAGGTGGCCTGTAGTAGACTCCTAGCAGGACATCACCCTTGGTTTTTTTACCCCTTTTAGCCTAACCCAGAGACTCTCAACACATCCATTTCCTATGTCCATCTCCAGCTCAGTCCAAGTGTGTACATTTTTAATATATAAGGCAACACTTCCTCCTTTTTCCCCGTCTATCCTTCCTGAGCAAGCTATACCCTTCCATACCAACATTCCAATCATGTGTATTATCCCACCAAGTTTCTGTGATGCCAACGATGTCAGAGTTGTGTTTATTTATTAGTACTTCCAGTTCTTAATGCTTATTACTCATACTTCTTGCATTTGTATATTGGCATCTAAGATATTGATTTGCTCTTGCCTCCCAGTTTTGCCCTGACCCTCCTTTTACTCTGCCATCTTAGCCCCTGCTCCCTCCCATTTCTGACCCATCTCCCAGGTCTCCATGTTCTCCACGTACCCATGGGCTTTGCTCCCCTGTCCCTGTCGAACCTAGTGCAAAGCCCTCCTCACTAGGTTAGCCAGTCCGTGTCCAAATAGGGTGGTCTTTCTCCTCAAAAGGTGAATGCCATCTCTGCCTAGCAGTCGTTCCTGGAATAGCATCCTGTGGTCAAGGAAGCCAAAGCCCTCCTGGTGACACCATTTTAAATGTTTTCTCCTGGCAGAGGAGGACCCAGAGGAAGACATATTTTAAATTTATATATATTTAAGGTGTTAATTTTGGCAGAGTATTAGCTCTACAAACGCATAAAAATCTTACTAATACTTTCCTAGGATAGGAATGTTTAAAAAGATAAAATGGTTGGAACATGTTGGCACTGCTGTTACCATCCTCTTTCCCCCAACCTTTAAAAAGCCTTCACTGTTCTATAGATTTCCATACACTTGTTCTAAATGGCCCATCAATATATCATCACATACCACAGAACTTCATTCATGTAGGTAATGTTTATTTTGTGAATGCAAAATATCAAATATTTATGAACTTAATTCAGAATGTCTACATTTTTGAACCAAACTTTCTTTGTAATTGGTGTATGTATGTAGCGACATATATATAGACATAGGCTTGGTCTACACTAGGAAAGCAAGTCGATTGCAGATACACAATTCTAGCTACAGCATTTATGTATCTAGAATCTACTTATCTGAAATTGACTTACCTGGCTGAGGAAAGTCAATGGGAGAATTTTTCTTTTCAACCTTTTACTTCTCATGATAGAGGAGTATCTTTTCTATGGCCATGTCTACATTACCCAGAAAATCGATCTGGTTCGATCTTCTGGGGTTTGATTTCATGCAGCTGGTAGAGACATGCGAAATCATCCTCTCAGGGGCCAAGTTGACTGCAGATACACAATTCTAGCTACAGTAGCTAGAACTGACTTATTTTTTTAGTGTAGACATGGGCTTGGTCAATCAAGGACCCCCTGATAGCTTGTTTTCACACGTCCCTCCCAGCTGCATGAAATCGAACCCCAGAAGATCAAACTCTGATCAGGTCGATCTTCTGGGTAATGTAGACATAGCCATAGATAAGATACACTTTTGTGTCTACAGGAAGGTTGCAACATTCGTGAATTTAACTATTCGCAAGTGGATGGGAGAGTCAGTTTCACTTTCCAGTGTCTGGCTTGGTGGGTGGAGTGAGCTTGCAAACAGCTCTTCTCCCAGCCTAGTGGCCACGGTTACTGCTGCAGGGACCCACGTGGGGTCACTGACATGGTGGGGTGAGGTGGAAGCAGAGGATCCCTCGCTGCACGCATGCTCGCTCGCGCGCGCACACACACACACACACACACTCTGGGCTGGGGATCCTGCACACACACCCCGCCCCACCGGGCTGCAGGCAAAGCAGAGAATGGTGGGGGCGAGGCTGGGGCACAGGGCCATGGTGCTTGTGCTGGATGCTGGCCTGGCCTATATAGAGCAGGGCTCCCAGCCCCGCCTCCGACCTGGGGCACAGCAGAGCCACTGACCGGCTCCCCATGTTCCCCCCCACCCCCAAACCAGGCTCCACTTCCCCCTATTGCTGCTCAGAGCCGCCCACAGTGACAGTGCCCAGGAGCCTGTAGAGTTCCGCTCCACCAGCCACCTGTGCCTGTTGTGGGGAGAGCGACGCTGAGCAGCACTGGGAGCAGCTCTGGGAGCCATGCACTTCCGGGGTGAGGCAGCAGATCCAGGGAGTTTCCTTCTAAGCCCCAGCAGGTATTTGTGAAAATTAAACATTTGCAAGGGTTCTCAACACCAAACCCTCGCAAATGTCACAACTCTACTGTATCTATGTATTCATCAAGGCTGGTAAGAGGAGACATTGCAGCTGAAGATCACTGTTTCTCAGCCTTTCTTTTAATAAAGTCCCCCTTTTTAAAAAAAAAAAACGAAAGTACCCCCAGACGTTTCTCACATACCTTTAAGGGTACCTGTACCACCAACTGAGAAACATGGTCTGAAGTTAACCTGAGGTCTTCAAATGAGTGCCATTCAACCTTTCCAGATTACTGTACGCTTTCCAGGAGTCAGATTTGTTTCACATAACACCAGGTTACACCTCACTTGAAAACTACTAATTTCAAAATCATGCAAAAATATCACACAAGACTGCTACTGAAAACTTGCTTTCTACCATCTTATCAAATAAATGAATTGGAACAGAAGTATTGTACTTATATTTCACCATAAGGCATATGAAACAGGTCGTTGTCTGAATGAACTTTTATATTGTACTGACTTTACTACTGTTTTTGTGTAGCTTGTGTTTAAAACCAGGCAAATAACTAAATGAGTTGATGTATCCCCTGGAACACCTTGGTGTACTTCCAAGAATACTCATATCCCTGATTGAGAAACACGACTGTAGACCATGTTTTCTAGAGTCTTTTGATTGATTGCTTATATCCATAATATTGGTGTTTAGCATATGGATAATATTGTCTAAAGCATTAAAAGTGAAAATGCACAACTGCTCCCAAACAGAACTTCAGTGGGTGAATTCTTATGTGATACCCCCATTACTAGAGGTTTGCAACCATGCTAGCCCATTCTAAACAATCACCTGTTTATCTCTTTGTGGATGAATAATCCTTTTGATCCACACAACATACCATCTCATCCAAGATCATCTTTTTCTTCCTTGTATTCTTCTACCATCAATCTTACCTTCCCATGCCTGTAAACATACATTGCCTGGTGAACTCCTTAAAAAGTGCTCTTCTGATCAAATGTTTTGTTTCACAAGATCTCTCACTACTGTTTGCTAAGTTCTGGTCATCTTCAATGTGAATGATTATAGACCATTAAATAGTAATGGAAAATTATTAGAATAATAAAAAAATTGACGGTAAAATTTGTAGTTCTGTACACCAGTTTCAAAAGTTGTTATAAGCTTGAAATAAACTCCTGGCATTGTTTGTTAGTATTTTACAAATCTCTTTATAATATGCACTCAACTTGGAGCGCAATTTTAGGGCAAAAGAGCATCAGTTTGAAGCTACAGAAAACAATATCTCTAAGTCCATCCACTTGGCTTCTGGGAGCTCAGTGGGTGGTGAGAGTCCTTTCCTTTTTAATAACGTTTTTGCAAATAGAAGTCTTGCAACCAAGATAAGAAAGGTATTTTAAATGGGAAGGGGCAAAGAGTGCTTTCCTGCATTTTATTCTGTTGTAATGAATTTTGTAGAAACTCAGAGGGAGCTTTGTTAATCTGTATCTTCACAAAACAAAAGGGCAGTCCTGTAGCACTTTTAAAGGCTAACATTACACTATGTTAGCTGATGAGCTTTTGTGGGACAGACCCATTTCTGCAGATCTGGAAAGTCCTGATAAATGATAATTGAGACAAAGAAAATTCAACGGAAAGATGGGGAAAAAACAACTGATGAATCAGCTATATGGGACAGAAGGAGGTGGTGGAAAAGAGGGAAGAAAATTACCTTATGCATTACAAGGACAGTTTCCGCACCTTTTGATATTCATCGTGATCCCGGAAAGCTCACTTAACTTAAAAGACACTTGGAGAAACTATTTTTCTTCCTCCTTTTCCAGATCTGAATAAGTGGGTCTGTCCCACAAAAGTCTCACTCCCTAATAAATTATATTGTTAGTATTTAAAGTGATAAAGCAGCTTTTTTTGTTTTGTAGAAAGTGAGGTCTTTGAATACATAATGAAATGTGTAGGGATTAACAAAATACATAAGTAGATCTGTTAACTTCATAGAGATTTAGTAACTTGGCATTCAAAATGTGTTTTAGAAATTTTAATACAGTGCTGCCTGCTCATGTCAATATAATTAAGGGTCTCAGTATTTCCATTACAAGAGTCTATTTTCATGGGTTTATAACCCAGCTGCTTAAAAAAAAAATTGCCCTGGGCTTCGGTATGACACACAAGGGCTGAGCAAATTTTTATACTAAATTTAATTTAAGTTGATTTGTTGTATACGTTTTGTAAGGCACTCTGGGAGTTTTGAGGCTAACCGGCACACCATATGTAAATTTTTATTATCGGTAATTAAGTTGTCAGATTGCCATACAACACAAAATAAGGTAGAAGACTTCTCTGAGAATATAACTTTTCCTTTTTAATCTTTGTCTGGTTCAAAAGCAGCTTTGTTAGTTAAATGTTGGAGTTAAAATTTAAATCTTAATTTTTTTTCAAAAAGAAAAATTGGGAAGTTTTACAAGCTGAATTGAGGATTATTCTATTGAGGGAACTTAAAATTTAAAACTTTTGGCCATGATCCTGATCTGTGTCCATGCAGCTCAGTAAATGGGGAGAATAAAAAGTGACCAGATGGAGCAGACTGGGGACTAGTGCTCAGCCTCCAAGAGTCTGTATCTTTTACACAGTTGTGTGTGACTCTGATCAGTCACTTTGATAGCTGGAGAATGCGGAGGTAGATTCTGGCCCCTATACCAGGAGATGTGAGGGTGGCATAGATGCTGCTCAGTCAACTCTGTGTCTGACGATTCCCTCACAGTACGGGGAAATACTGCTATAGTCGAGTACAGCCTAGGATTTCTGGCTGGTTTACACTTCTGTCCCAAGAGCAGCATCTCACCTTATGTATTTGTCATTGCTCAGTAACCAGTTTTTTTTTAAATAAATGGGTAGGGTAGTAACGCAAAATACTTCATCTGCCATGAATACAATAAATTAGTCCATAATCTCCATACATTGTTAGATAAGGTTTCTGGATAAGAAAAATGGGTATGCTAATAGACTAAATTTACAAAAACATGCAAACGAAGTAGAAAGTTTCTGCAGTGTGTTATGTGGGGCTATATGACCTAGTCACAATTCTGAAGTTCTCTGCCTTTAACATGCCTCCTTGAGCAGTAAACCATATCCAAAGAATGAAACTTAAAGTGCTCAAGGTGAAAACATTCAAAAATTTAAACTCTGCTCAGTTCAACCAAGAATTTAATATACTGGGTGCTAACTTAGGTCCCAGTTCTGCAAAGAGTCAGTCTCTGGAGGGTTCACGGATTTTGGTTGCCGAACTAGGAGTAGCTGCCTGAGAGGTTCCCTTTGACAGCAGGGCCTTAAGGGTCCTTGTACAGTGAACTGCTCAAGGCTGCACACCATTTATGACAACATGAAGGACTTGTAAGAGACTTATGGTGTGTCTACACAGCAAAGCTATTTCAGAATAGTGGCCATTATTCTGAAATAAATTTGCAAGTGTCTACACAACACAACTGCTATTGCTAAATAATTTCAAAATAGCGGGTGGCTAGTTTCAAATTTGGTAAACCTCATTCTAAGAGGAATAGCACCTCTTCCAAAGCAGATATTTCAGAATAGGGGCAGTGTAGACAGGGCCTAAGGACTATTTCAAAATAAGATATTCCAGAATAGTTTATTCTGAAATAATTCTGCTGTGTAGACGTAGTATTTCCTCCAGGGGCTCTCGTCCAAAATAGGTTCTATTGTGTGTAGACGCACTATTTCTGAATAAGTTTTGCTTATATGGGGGCTTCCCTGCAGTGTAGACATGTTATTCCATAATAGCTAATTTTGGACTCAGAACTCCAGCATAAACTATTCTGGAATAACTCAGTAGTGTAGACACACCCTTAGAGAGGCATACAGTCTTATGCAAGCCCATGGCACCACAGTGAATATCCTCCTGTAGCTGTGTTCAGGGAGGCATTTTAAATCTCAACCAAAACTTTTAAAGCTTCGGGAATGGGCTGACACTAGCTGTGTCTACACGTGCACGCTACTTCGAAGTAGCGGCACTAACTTCGAAATAGCGTCCGTCGCGGCTACACGCGTCGGGCGCTATTTCGAAGTTAACTTCGACGTTAGGCGGTGAGACGTCGAAGTCGCTAACCTCATGAGGGGATCGGAATAGCGCCCTACTTCGACGTTCAACATCGAAGTAGGGACCGTGTAGACGATCCGCGTCCCGCAACGTCGAAATTGCCGGGTCCTCCATGGCGGCCATCAGCTGGGGGGGTTGAGAGATGCTCTCTCTCCAGCCCCTGCTGGGCTCTATGGTCATCGTGGGCAGCAGCCCTTAGCCCAGGGCTTCTGGCTGCTGCTGCGGCAGCTGGGGATCCATGCTGCAGGCACAGGGTCTGCAACCAGTTGTCAGCTCTGTGTATCTTGTGTTGTTTAGTGCAAGTGTGTCTGGGAGGGGCCCTTTAAGGGAGCGGCTTGCTGTCGAGTCCGCCCTGTGACCCTGTCTGCAGCTGTGCCTGGCACCCTTATTTCGATGTGTGCTACTTTGGCGTGTAGACGTTCCCTCTCAGCGCCTATTTCGATGTGGTGCCGCGCAACGTTGAAGTTGAACATCGACATTGCCAGCCCTGGAGGACGTGTAGACGTTATTCATTGAAATAGCCTATTTCGATGTTGCTATTTCGATGTAGGCTTCACGTGTAGACGTAGCCACTGTGACACATCAAGGCTCTGAAATTTGTTTTATGTCCCACTTCACCAGCATCCAAATGTCATGACTTCCAGGACACTGCAAATCTCAACAATTCTCTTGTTCTTCTAGGTGGTATGAATTTTAATTAGGGAGAGTTTATATTAGAGGCCATAATAAAGACACCATTACTTGTTGGGCATCTTTCATTGTTTAAAAAGTTGTAAACTTTTGTTTACTGAATTCCGGAAAAATATGAAGTTTAGTGAGATTTGTTTCCATATGATCTTAATTAAATAATTTACTTGCTATTGTGGTGGTCACAAGAGATTTTTTTTTTTCTTCAGTGGAGTAAATGCAAGATGATGGCCCAAATGATTATTCATCACTTTGCATGATGTATGATGCCAGATATCACAGAACCTAATGAGTCTTCAAGACTTTTAAAGTGAATGAAGTGTAGTTTGAGTAGATTAATCTGTGGTCAGTCATACTGTATAGTAAAGTCACTTGAATCCCCACTGGAAAAAAAAATTTTAATCACCTTTTAAAAAAATAGGTTAATAAAAATGACTTAATCTTTAGTCTGTCTCTTACATTCCCAGAGAAGCAACAAAACTGATAATGAAGTTTGTCTTTAAGTTTCACAGTCTTGATTTAAAATGCCATTTATGTATTTATTACAAGTCACTTTAAATTAAAATAGCATCTCTAGCTAGGTAGAGATTTATAGGTAGTACCTTTGTTTATACAAGTGTTTGAGTCTGATTTTTCAGCTATTGATCTCCATTTGTACACATGCAATTGTTCATGTACATATATGAACCTGCATCTGAAAAATCTGCACATGTATATTAATAATCCTAATATTCAGAAAGAGCTATTAAATATCATTTTCTCCTAGATCATTTTGTCAGTGCAATTTCTAAGTTGGTACACAAATTATTAAAATGCTAAATGCAGCTGTGCACAATCGGAGACCTTATAAAGTCTCAATTAAAACTTTGTGCCTGAATATTAATCAAGGAGGAAAAGGAGTGGTCATATCATTTGATTTGGATATTTTACCCCCCTTGATGTCTACAGAGTCCATGCTATCTGTGAAGAGAATGTGTAGGTAGTCTGTTGCATTCGACGATGATGTCTTGAGCTTGCACAGGCTCATCAGTTGTGGACTCGTATGTGGCTGAGGAGTCCAAGCTTTGAACGGCATGGGTATTCACAGTGGGGGGCAAGGGAATTGTCCTGGCTCTGTTGGTGTAGCTGCTGCTGTTGCTTTCTTCCTCTCTCAGGCATCAAGGAGGCATACGCGTTGCTGCTGTTCAATGTTGTCATATGCATGTTGTACGAGAGCACGCCAGCCTGTTCGGTCTTTTGCATGCTGCTCTAGCTGATCTGGTTTTAAACCAGCATGAGCAATGTTGGCCTTCACAGTCTTTATACCTCTTGCGAGACCTACCTTGATTCCTTTTGCCCTGAGAGAGTTCACCGTAGAGGAGTTGCTTGGGGATTCTTGACTCCTCCATTCATATGATGTGCCCTGTCCAACGAAACTGGGCTTTGCAGAATCATGGCTTCGATGCTTGTAGTCCCTGCTCTGTCCAGGACTTCCAGGTTCATAACTCTGTCCTGTCATCAAATGTGCAGTATTGACCTCAGGCTGCATGTGGGGAAGCGCTCCAGCAATTTTATATGTTTTCTGTACAAGGTCCAGGTTTCACAGCCATACAGGAGACTGGTCAGGACAACAGCCTTGTCCACTTTCAGTTTAGTAGACTGTTGGATATTGTGCTGATTCAGCACTCGCGCTCTCAGATGTCCTAGTGCCCGGCTGGCCTGGCAGATTCTGGCATTGACTTCTTTGTCAAGGGAGCCATCGTCGGCTATCACACTGCCAAGGTGCTTGAACTCCTCTACTGCTTTTAACTTTGTTCCTTCAATAAAGATTGAAGCGGGGAGAACAGCAGATCCTGGAGCAGTACTGTTGAGACAGAACCTCGGTCTTTCCTAGGCTGATGGTCAAACCAAAGAGGTGAGTGGCATCAGTAAACTTGTTGATGATGAACTGGAGATCAGATTCCTTGTGTGCCGTCAGTGCACAGTGGTCAGCAAAAAGGGCTTCAAGGATGAGCCTCTCAAGCATCTTGGTTTTAGCATTCAGACAATGTAGGTCGAAAAGTGACCCATCACGTCTATATTTTATGTAGACTCCATGGTCCGGGTCCCTAACTGCGTGGCTGAGGATGCATGTGAAATAGAGGTTGAATAACACTGGGCCCACCATGCACCCTTGCTTCACACCACTGGATATCTCAAATGGATCTGAGGACTCGCCATTTGAAAGAACAAAGCCAGTCGTGTCATCATGGAACAGGCATATGAGGTTAACAAATCTTCTCGGGCAGCGAAGTTTTAACAGGATAATCCACAGGGCTTCTCTATTGACGGTGTCAAATGCCTTGATCAGGTCTATAGAGACAGCCTACAGATCCAAGTTCTGCTCTATGCACTTTTCTTGAACCTGACAAACAGGAAAGATCATGTCAATGGTACTATGGCCTGGGCGAAAACCACACTGTGCCTCTGGTAGGTTCTCCTCTGAGATGCTGGTGATCAGACGGTTGTGGAAGACTCGAGCCAAGATCTTCCCAGCAGTACAGAGAAGGGAGATGCCCCGGTAATTTCCACAGTCAGCTTTGTTGCCCTTGTCCTTGAAGAGCGAGATGATTGTGGCATCCTTAAAGTCTTTGGGCATGTCATCTTCTTCCCAGATGCTGATCAAGATGTTGTGAAAGGCTTCATGTGGCCCTGGTCCTGCCACTTCGAAAATTTCAGCAGGGATACCATCCATCCCAGGGGCTTTGGTGGAGCTGGTCTAGCTGATTGCCTTTTTGATCTCATCCACTGTAGAGGGCAGGTCAAGACTGTCTATTGTGGGTTTCTGAGGGATCTGGTATAGGGCCACAGGGTCGACAGTTCCCGCCTCTCCACCTCAGAAGCCTGGTTCCAGTGGTACAAAAAATCATCACAGCTGGGACTTCCTAGGCTGCAGTGGATGGCCTTGCTGTCTTTGGTGCCTTGTCATGCCCTTCACTCTCCACAGGGCATTGCAGAACTGCCTTCCTGGCCGTTGGATCTTGCCGTTGATCTCATCCGCCCAGTCTACCAGGGCCAACTTTGCATGCTGGGATAGGCAATTCCCTATCTCACCGCAGGTTTCAGACCTGCCAGCTACCCTCACCTGGTTTAGCCTGCCTGTTGAAGCAGTTTATCGGGGTGTGGCCACTGCATGCTACGGCTTCTTGGAGCCACAGATGAGAGTGGGGTGCCAGGTGGGGACCAAAGTTGCACGAACTGCCCCAGAGAGACATGACAAGTCCCCACACCAGAGGTGTTACCCCTCCCTGGAGACCCCATACACCCCTGAAAATGTAGCTGATTTGTAAAGGTATAGGTTACACTAGCAAATAATCTTATCTTGCAACAGCTATACGCTTTCTGTGCCTCTTTGGAGACTCTTTATTTGTACTCAGGGCAGGTCAAATTCCCACAGATGAGTCAGCTAAGTGGGTGTGCTCAAGGGTAATAAAAGATGGGTTCTATTCTTTTAGGAAGTCCTCATGGATAACACCATATCTTGAGGCTAGTCATTTCCTTGGGAGTTACAGATGCAATATATCACTCCAGATTATTGCGGAGGGCAGTGCTAAGAAGCACAATGAACAATTTGCGTGCACTAGGGGAAACTGAGGCACGACACAAAATTTAAATTTTATTGATTTTTTTATGCCCTCGAGACACTTAGCCACACCCCTGGAGATGCTAGCAAAGTGCCTCACTGGATTTTACCCCGCAACCCAGCGTGGTGTGCACGGTGGTCGCTCACAATGGGGTTTACAGGGTTGTGATAGGATCCGCAGAAATGGTGCAATAACCGTCTGACCCTGAAAGAACAAATGAGGCCTTTTAGGGTGAAACACAAAAGACGTTTATTAAAGGACAAAAAAAAACACACACAAAGATAAACCTAAAATAGCAGACTAAAGATTTCCCTTTCTCTTTCTCTACTAGTAGCTAGCACAGGGTTTATCTATTTGCTAGACTAGCCCTCGAACTGGGTAAGCTGCAATAGGCAGCACCCTTAGAATATCCCTCTACTTACAGCATTTCCCAGGAATCCCATGATGTCTTCACTGAGTGCTGCAAAGGGGAAAGTTATTAATGCACAGTATTTTACAGTCCTCTTTTACAGAGGTGCCAGATAATGGCTATATAAGTAATGTATACCTGCCGTGGGGTTTTATCCCACACAAGCAGGGGGGAGGGCCACGAGGCTCTCAACCCTAGTTCTGGGATCACCTCATACGATGATCACGGTCGCTCAACCTCCCTCTCGAACAGGGGGGAGCAGGTGGAATGGGACCGCCTCCTACGACAGTTCCCAGTTTTTGGGATTGCCTTTTACGACAATTCCCAAGGTTTGGGGTCGCCTCCTGCGACGACGCCCAGATTGGATCGCCCACTAAGAAGCTGATCCAAGTTTGGGACCACCTCTTATGGTAGTTTCCCAAATACAATTCTATGCCTCTTACTGGCAGGGTAAATTATACTACTATAGTGCTATGAGGGTTGAATAGTATCTCGGGCTGGCTATAAATAGCGCCCCCTGTGCTTTACATTAACTAGCAGAACTAAGGGTTACACAAGTTAGCAGAACTGGGGCAGTCCTAGCCTACCACCTGTGAGGCTGCTATTGGTTAACACATCCAGCAGCAAGCGAAAATACAACAACAAGCATAAAACATGCACATTAAGTAACTCATTACAACTACACCCTTTGGTTACCTCTTTCCTTAGTTCTGTTTCCAGGTGCTGGGCCTGCAATCACTTCTTTAAGATGGTAGGAAGTGATGGCTGCACAGGCGCGTTTTTACAGCGCCGCGCTAGGCTGACAGGAAAGAGGAGAGAAAAAAGCAGGAGGAAAAAGGACCAACGTGGGAGACAAAAAACCTCCTGCAAGCAAATTTGCAAATAAACCAGCAAATTTGCAGTGATTTCAGAAACAGCCTTAAATTCTCCCCACCGGCCACTGGCGATGGTCAGTGAGGAGAAGGGCAGGACCGCTGCTGCGGCTCGTCCCTGTCACAGGGCGCACACTCGTCAGGCGGCGTCACCTGCCGGAACGAACCCTCCAGATAAGCGCTGGAGCCTTCTAAAATGGCTGCAAGCAGGAGCTCTTGTACGTCCCACGACACTCAGCACCTTGATGACTACGGTCGCTCAGTCCAAGTTCCTGTAGTCGTCCCACGATGCTGGGGTGCGATGCTAGGGTTTGGTGCTTGTCACCTTCTTTCTTCTTCAGCTCTTTTTAGTGATCAGCTCAGTCCCAGGTCCAGGGTCCAAGTCCCAGGTCCAGGGGCCTCAGGCTCCTAACTTTATAGGGCCAGTGAGGACCTGGTTGAAAACTATGTTGCATTTTGGTTGCGACAGCAACCAAAGAAAGTTCCATGTTACATATTTATAAGGTTTTGTAAACTAACCAATTGTTTGTTAAAATTTTGAACTACAACTTATACATATTAACTACCCCTTATGAATATTAATACCAACTGTCATTTCCAACTGTCATTCTTGTTTACTTCATATTAGACAGTTTTATACAGTGGTTTTAAAGGGGATTTTTAAATTAAATCTTTTACACAACACTTCTATAGGATTGATAGGGAATAAAGTCACGAATTAAATAACATAGATGTTTAAATGCTCAGTTCCTAAGGCTTTTTGGTTAAGATGCGGGGAGGAACACACAGACACCACAGCCCATGGCCAGGGACATATCAAGCACCTCTGGTGAGGACATTTCAACACAGATCAGGGTCTTCTGGGAACAAATTTGAATTTCTTGTCTGCGTGTTTGACTAGCTAGAACAGAATCACCCAGACATTGCAAATGTTCCAGCAACAGTGTGCGTAAGAGAAAAAAACAGCAGAATGACACACAGAGTGCTCTTGTTTTATGTCCTCCATTCTGCCTGGCCTTGGTGGAAGTGAGTCCCCTGGGGCTAAAGTTGGGGTTGGGAAGGATGAATAATACAGAGGAGAAGATTGCAGGGGAGTGGTGGAAAATCTGATTTCTCGCCTCACCATGTTCCTAGTATCATGACTCACATAGCTTGGAGGTGGGGGTGAGGAGGAAGGTAGGCACCATTTGGCAAGCAGAGAGGAGAGATGTACGCCCCACCCTATACTGCTCCTACGCAGTCACACTTGGGGTCAAAAATCGCTGAGAATGCCTGGGTAGCTGGAAAGTTGCCACAACAAATGTGTTTTTAGTTTTTGGTGCCTGAACAGATGTGTAACATGCAGGTTAAATGTGAAGGATCCAGAAACATTAAAAGAAGTACTGAAGATAATGTAAAGATGAGAGACATATTTTGTTGTTTACAGTTCTGTTTGCTGCTGCCTTGGTAATTGCTGTTGCTTCAGTAAAGCTTTGCTTGGAATGGGAGGGCGTGATGGTTCTGTCTGAGCCAGCAGGTTCCACATGCCATCGACTTCCCATGAGACCCTGGGTAAATAGACTGACCTCTACTCATCAGTTTCCTCGTCTGCAAAATAAATATAATAGGGGTGTTTCACATGAGTGACAAATTAAATAACCAGAAGTTGTTATATTAGTAAGAGAGATTATTCCGGTAGCTGTCTATAAACTATCAAATATGAATAGAACAAGTCGCCACTGAAGTATATTAGCAATAATGAGCTGCATCCAGTTTTTCTGGAATAGGAGGTTCAACTATTAGGTCTGTTATGGGAAAATAAATACATATATTACCTGATTCCACATGTGACCATTAAAAGATATTCAGTGTAGACACATAGCATACCTTCACTGAAACAAAACCAAGAGCAGTGTCTGAGTAAAATAATGGCTTATGGTATTAGAGTTTTTGAAGTTAATCAATAATCTTTCCAAAATAGGATAGGCCATGATCTCTTTTGATTTAGGGGCGAGAGTTTTGGCAGTAGGGATTTAAAAAAAAAAATATTTTTTTCTTTAGGTATATGCAGATTAGTTAATTAAATATTTTCATCAGTCAGGATGACCTGTGTGTTTGTGCTGCAAATTGTCTTACACTGAATTTGCCATAAGTGACTTTGTACAGGGCTGACTTCAGTTAATAGAGGCAATTTACCCTGTTCACATTGCATCCAATTCCTTATCAATTTTGGTAGTATTTGTCCTTCAGAACTTGTACCTTTAGCAGGGAATGAAACTGAAGATAAATGTCTCCTGGTAGCCCAAAGGCTTCTGCTTTGTTGAAAAGTTCACAACAGGTCAGATATTTTTTAGTATATTTTTAAAGGCTTGGTTGAGCTCATTTAATTTCTGTTCATTAATTCCTTTCCCCAAGCCCCCCTACAAAATAAACGGCTCTTCACATGAATCCAATTTAGCTTCAATATACCTTATTCACACTGCTTTTTATTGCAAGTCGCAGTCCAGCCAGCTGTAAGATTGCCCAGCTGCCTCAGGTTTCCCAATTTAGCACTGGAAATGATTTCAGCATGGCTAAAACTTTTCACTGGCCAGTTTGGAAACAGGATTAAATTTGTGAAAATGCCCCAAAATGGTCACTGAAGACAAAAAGAAACAAACAAACAAATCAGCCAGTGGGTGTTGTAATTTTTGTTCTTGGGAAGGGGTAAGTGGATGGATCCTGGAGCAGGAGAAGTTGAAAATCAATTCTTAGTCTTGCACTTTTGCCACCCTCTGAGGGACTTCTCTTCTTGGCCTGGGCTTAATTGCAGCACTGACATAAACAAGGGGTTTAGTGTGAAACGCGGTACAGGCAGCTGGAGGTGAACTGGCAGCAAAAACCAGGATTGAGTTTAGCATTGAGGCAAAATAGCATGGTTTTATCTGGGAGCAATAGTAGGAAGGAAAAAGGGTTTGCAGCTGTGTGGTGAGAATGCATGTCTAATCAAAGAAGTGCCTGGCATCAAATGTTCATATTTACATGCCCATGGGTAAAAAATAGTAACACTTCCATATCTCAGACACCATTGAATTTGGAGCTGCTTCACTTCATACAAAGCGTGCAGCCATTGGTTCTGAGTTGTATTTTACAATGTCCATGTGTATGCAGCTCAACAAAAGGTTGATTAAGCATGGATTTATTGTTGCATTTTTATAGAAAAGCTTAGTGTGTCTTGAAGTTTATAGAGACAGGCATGTTAATGAAAGCACTTTGGCAAACCAAGAATTCCAAAATAGGCTACTTTCAAACAGTCTGATCTTGAAGCTGTGAGAAACTATATATTGTGTGAGTATATAAATGCACTTGTGTGCATATACATTGTGATTTTCACTCTCTAAATTGCAGAGAAGGGGTGTAAGACTTATTTGTTAATCTTTTATTATACCACGGACCATTTTAATATCTAAGGATAAGAATTATTTCAAGTTGTTCATAGTGGTAGACTTTAAAAATTTGGTAGACTTTTTAAATATGACTTGCTTGCTTTCTGGTTGATTTGTTTCAAATTTCCAGGACCACTGTTATAATCCTATACAATATCGATCTGTCTAATTAGAGAGTGAGTGTAACTGTATAGGTTCTGGTTTTCCCCATACATGTATTTGTCTATCCAATTAGCAGGATCATTTTTGTGAATAATCTCTGAATATGAAAAATGCCAGCTAAACAGATCTTATTGCTATATTCAAAATAGCTAAAATTCAGATAGATTTTGCATGGAGAGCTCTATTATAAAAGTATCACTATTGAAGTATTCTGTCTTTGGTATAGAAATCTATGGTCAGCCTTGAAAAACTTAGCTTTCCTAACTGACATGTTTAAACCTAATCTATATATGGGAAAGCAGAAATATAGAAGTTGAAAATTCAACTGACATTTTCTGAGGTACTAATCTAAGCTGATCTTTAAAAAAGTGGTCCTACACTGAAAAGCAACTATGTAAAATTGTGCTTCGATGTTTATTTCTCATTGATTTTCAAATCAAATATGTCTACTTTATACAAATTAAAAAGGGATTCTTCTGATAGGTCATCAGACTTGACCAAGTATCTGAAAATCAGGCCATTTTGGCACAAGCATCAATGCTAGAAATAAAATAGAATTTAGTTGGCAATTTTACTGATGATCTGTTACAGAATAGCACTTTATTCATTTTCTTGTTGCATTTGCGTATACTGTGGCTCTGCGTGTGTGTGGGTCTTTTCAGTCTTGGTAAATTTTAGTTAGAAAACATGTAGTGGGAAGTTTCAAGGCTACTTTTTTACTATAATATCACATTAAAAATAAGAAAAATTAAATTACTGATAAAATAAGCAGAAGTCCATTGCCACCAAAGGTGTTTTTATGAGTAGACGCAACTGTTTGTAAATTGCATTGGTAGGCCTGAATTTTACCTGCAAAACCGGAGAATAAGCTCTAACATTTAAAAAAAAAATAGAATTTTTAATTATACAGATTCTCTCATTTGACTATAATTGTTTCTTATTTACTTTTTTTCCTTGTAACAGACTTCAAATCAGACGAAAGAGAAGCACAGCTTTCTGTTTAGATTTCACAGATGTATATATTGCAGGTTATTGGCACTGGTCGTAGCTGAATGAAAATATATGAGAGCAGTATTTGGTCCATTGAACTTTCTAGATGAGTGTCATCTGGCTTCCAAAGGATGAGCAAGATGGGCACAATTCTTGGAACCTGACACCAACATTCTGGTATTTTTAAGTCTGTATGTGATAGGACCTAGCAACCCTCCTCGTCGTCTTCTCTCACTCATGCTCACACAAACAAAATAGCTATGTGTGTATTATGTTGTTTATGGTCCTGCTGGAGTGGAATAACTAAGTAGTAACTTTAAGAATATGGGTACACACAGCTAGGTATATACTTCCGTAACTTGCTGAATCAGGGCTGAGGTCTCCATATTTGGCATGGCCATTATTTGCATGGAAGAAAAGTTTTGCCTTTTTACAATAAGTCATAATATCATGGTCTTTGTAACCCTGGGCAGTCCACTACTGGGAAGAAAAATGCAGTTTTACAGATGTGGCTTTAGTTAGGTATAATAAACTATGGGAGGGTGGGCTTCAAATTGTTTTACAAAAAGTAATTTAGGATGCACAACATGCTTTTAAAACGATGGTCTTACTTTTATTTACTATCTTTTGATGTTGATATTTGATGATTTTTAATCATGTTGATTTCATTAATGCCTGAGGGTCAGTTAAAAATGGGACCCTTCTTTGCAAAAGACTAGTAGCTGGCGTCTGTCCTGAAGAGCTTACAATCCAAGTAAAATAGATGTGGGATGGAGTAAAAGTTGTAATGCACAAGTAGCATGAACAATTCAATGGAAGCAAACATCCAGTTGTATTTGGTAATGTGGTCATTTGTGGGTTTAATTAGGAGGGGATGAGCTAAACTGAAAGAAGAGAGGGAAAGGAGAAGGAAGAGGTAGGTGTGGACAGAAGCTGAGGTGAAGATGGTGTGAGGGAGGGGAAGGTTGTGACAAACAGCCAATTATCATAGGCCAGCAAAAGTCCAGTCGAAACAGTAGAAAGTTCTCTAAATGTCCAGCAGTCCCTGCTGCTACTTCTACACCATCAGCTAGATCCCTGTGTTTTGCTGTGTTCATGTTGGAAGGTGCACTCCAATGAAAGCACCACCTGGGTTTCTTTAAAATGTGCATTCAGTTATTTTGTATTGTGGAACAAAGTATGGCACACTACGCAAAATTTTCAGGTGTGGGCACCTCAGTTTCATCCTCGGATTCTGCTTGCTTGGTGCCTGATATTGGAAGATGCAGAAAATGTGTGTGACTCAGGCCTCAGAGGCTCTCTGCACCTTGGCTTTAAAGAGATACAGTAAACCCTTGATTTTTATGGACCCTGATTTAGTGGACTTTTGCGGGGGGGCGGGGCATATCTGTTGTTACCAAAGTCCGTGACGGTCCATAAAACCCTAAATCCTCCCTCCACTGCCAAAAAAAAAAGGGGGGGGGGGGCAGCAGACATACCGCAGCTTCAAACTATACCCTGGTGGGAGGAGTGTGCAGCAGCTTTGTCGTTGGTGGCTCCTGTAGGCCACGAAATCCACCCTCCCTTCCCCCCCCCCCCCCGCAGCATGCGGTGGGCGCCTCCACACACAGCGAGGCAGCTGCAGCTGCATGCGGTGAGGCATCATTAGCCACACACAGCAGGTGCCTGCAGCCATATGCAGTAAGGGTCCAGGGAGGTCTCCAGGGGTGGCTTTGGTGAGTGGCAGGTTTTTGTTTCTGTTTTTGTTTTTATTTTATTTTATTTTTTTGATTTTTGGGAGGGGTGGTGTTTTTTGGGGGAGCTGCGGCTGGGAGAGTGGGGAGGGCAGTAAACCCTCACATTTAATGGAGTTTTGGGAATAATGGGCACCCCTCCTCCCCCATTAGTCTGTTAAATGGAGGGTTTACTGTATATGCAAACAGGTTTTCAGTTATCCTATTTCTCTTGACTTCTTAAGAGACCTCACCTGAAAAGTTGGCAAGTGACACTGTGGAAACTGATTTATTTTAAAATATTTGAAGATAGCCTGCACTTGGGAGATGAGGATGGAAAAATTCTGAGGATGTGGGGTTAGTTCAAGAACTCCTCACCCACCACCAGTCAGTGGACTCACAGTGGTAGAAGTTTGGTACTGAGCACTTCTGAAAATCTTGATTTAGAGGTCTACATGGGAGTTGACATGTTTTGAACACAGGATCATGAATTTTTAAGGGGTGTTTCTGAAGCTATCCAGCACAGATCATGGTCGGTTGGTTGTTTTAAGCTAAATAAATAGGGTAGCCCAGTGGTCAAACCATTTAATGTGTGACAAAGCCTAGTCTGAAAAGAATTGCGTAAGAACTTTTTTTTTCCCTCAGAGTGACTGCATTTGAAAAGCAATTACTTGATAACATTTCACACCCCTTCTCAGCCTTTTACACCATGGATTAGACACTGCCATTTCTTGTGTTACAGTAGTGCCTATAGCCCCAGTCAGAAGTTGGGCCCCATTGCTCGAGGTGAGGGTTGGACAATAATTTTTGATGGGGACCATGACAAGCTTTTGGTAAGTGGTCAAGGGCTGTACATCTCCATGGAGCGGAAGCAGGATCTGGGATGGAGGTTTGGGATAGGAGACTGGGGTGCAGGATTGGGTGTGGGGTCTGAGAGGGAGTTTGGGTGCAGGGGAGGGAGTTAGGAACTGAGGAAAGGTTTTGAAGTGCAGGGTGCAGGAGGGAGTCTGGGCACAGGAAAGGATTCTGGCCTGGGGGAAGGAAGTAGGAGCAGATGCAGGGTCTGAGAAACAGTTGGGGTGCCTGAAGCAGGCTCTGGCCAGGAGGCACATAGTTGAGCAGCTCCTGACCAGCAGCACTCAGGCAGGCTTCCCTGCCTGCCAGCAGCCCCAGTCAGCCCACAGTAGCTGGCTGTTGCATGTGGCTGGCTGCACTGTGGGGGGCGGGGGGTTCACTTGCTGTCCCTGGCCCCATAACAATCACTGAGATCCTATTGTTTGCTTTCCAACCAGTAGAAGCAGAGAAATTTTGCTGGGGGCAGGGACAGTGCACAAAGTCCATCCTCAGCCCCTGCTAAGCAGCCAGCCACAGGAAGAAGCCAGCCCCTTTGAGTGGTGCTTCTCTGTGTCACAGGCCTGGGCAGCAGGCTGGATTAAAAGGCTTGGTGGCCCGTGGGCCATAGCTGGCCCTGACCCTGCTCTCTGCATTGCATGAACACAAAATATGTGAAATTGTTGCCCCCAGAGTGTTTACAAACTCGATAAACAGGAATAGGGTAAGGGAAATAATATAATGAGATGGTTTGCTTGTGAGTTCTTTCTCTCTCTCTCTCTCTCTCTCTCTCTCGCGCTCTCCTTCTCTCTGTCTCTCTCCCCCCCCTTCCCTCCCCCACCTCCATGGAGATTAGCTAGCTATAAACAGAAGGGAAGGAGGGAAGATGCTTCAGGATGGGGCAAGGGAAAAGAAGATGGAAGAGGGGAAACTTGGACAGCAAATGCAGCGAAGGCGAAGTAGAGGGAGAAGAGGCAGGAAATGTTGGAGGAAACAGCCAATCTGCACAGAAGATAGAATAACCATAGTCGGAGATGAAACAAATGAGTTGGATGCTGATGACATCACCATTTGTCCGAGGGTCCCTGCTGCAGCTGCTTGGCATTGCCTCTGCCAATTGAATTTGCCTGTTTTCACTTATTTCATGTGGTTGGAGTAATGTTGGAACTGCATCAGCCTTGATGGCCCCAGCATAGGGTTTTCTACTACACTTCGAGGTCTGTATGGGTGCCATTTTGTTGGTTGCTGATGACATTTGAGTCCAGAAATGAAAAATAAGCTGTTAAGGTTGTTTTTCTTTCTTAAAAAAGTGTCTTATTACAAAACACCTTCAGAGTGTTACAATTAGTGTCATGAGAAAGAAGAAAAAAACTAATTAGGAGACTCATCGTTAAATGCTGACATACTAAGCTTTTGAAAAAAAAAAACTCTCCACAACAGGATGACTCCTTACTGATTTCCTGAGGAATCTTTACTGAACATAGGTGTTACAGTATGTCTTATGATTTATATTTGAATATTAGTTTCCTTATTTTATGTTTTGCTGCAGCCTTGACTCTCAATGCTGTCTTATTTGTGTTATTTATTCACAGAACTAACAGTGCCCATATAGCTTTGATTACTATCATACCCTACAAGTAACTGCCAGAGAGAGAGCGCGCGCTCTGGCTGTATTCATATTTCAGAATTTCCATGGGGGATTTTGTTTTACTTATTTGAGAGGTTGACTTGGATACTGATCTGAACTTCAAAGATATTTTGGATGTAATGTTCTAGTTAGGGCTTATGTCCCCAGAACAGAAATTTTGTTACTTTAGTTGCAATGAATAAGTAGGAAGTGTGTCTAACACAGTGGAATGCTCTAGTTGGCTTATACCTTAGTAGTAAGCATACTTCCTTACTTCCTTTGTATCCTAAACTGGCTTTAAAACAGTTCTATAAATTTGTGTTGACTACTTTCTCTCTCTCACACACACACATGCACTTTTGCCTTAAATAAACAAACAGCCATTGAGCCCCATAGTTGCATTTCTACAGAACTGTTTTGGAGACAGTCTTTAAAGTAAGACGCAGTTATATATGTAAGACACTAATCAATATAGCTGTATTTATAAAATGTATACGGTAGTTTAAATTCTTATGAGTTAAATAAACCATGTAAACTTTTTAACTACAAATAGTAGTATATGTAGGTAGACAGACACCAGTGACAAAAGAAGAAATGGCATAACTGATGATAAGATGATCTGATAATATGAGAATATAAGAATCATATAACATGCTCAGTTTAAGCCAGAAGATATATTCGTTTACTGGAAAAAGAGGGGGGTTGTGCAAATAATTCATTAAAATTAAAGGTTTTAATCTGGTTTAGGTTGCCATAATTATATTTACTTAGATTTTTTAGGCATTCAAATTTAATCATTACAGTAACAGGACAGTATTATCTTTTATATAAGAATTCTGTTCCATACTTTTTCAGTTACTGATGTTGGTATCAGTACCAAAATAAATGCTGGAGGATTTGGGGATTTTGTGGGGTAGATGGTGATTAAACATAATGTGATTAATTAAACAGAGATGGATAAGGGATTGGGCGAGAGTTTTGTTAGATCCTAGAAACTCTAGATATGGTATATAAGAAATTTTGCTGAGTGAAGAGTGCCATAATCAGCCTAGGATCCATAATTAGGGCCCTATCAAATTCATGATCCAATTTGGTCAAGCTCATGCTCACAGGATTTTAAAAATAATAATTTTCACTAATACAGCTATTTAAGTATGGAATTTTATGGTGCTGTAATTGTATGGGTTATGACTCAAAAAGGAGCTGGGGATTGGGGTTCACAATACTGCTACCCCTCTGTGCTACAACTGGAGAGCAGCGGCTGCTGGCTGGGAGCCCAGCTCTGAAGGCAGAGCTGCTGCAAGCAGCAGTACAGAAGTGAAAATGGCATAGTATGCTATTGTCACCCTTCCAGGCTGCAGCCTTGTTGGCTGGGCTCCCAGCCAATGGCCGCCATGCTCTGTCTGCCTAACTCTGAAGATAGTGCAGAAGTAAGAGTGGCAATATTGTGACACCCCTGACCACTGCTTTTTGTGTAAGGACCCCCAGTTTCAGAAACACTTGTCTTCCCCCATGAAATATGGGCAGTAGAGAGTAAAAGTACACAAGATCACATTTCATAGTCCATGATGCCTTTTTCATGGCCATGAATTTACTAGTGCCCTATTTGTAGCTCGTATGCATTATTTCATTGACCAGAAACTTCAATAAAAGTTTGTAGTTTTAACAGATCCAAACAGGTAACATTCAAAGAGTTTGTGCTTTCCACATAACGCGGTGATGACCAAAAAAAATCCATCGCACAATATCTTGCAGGAATAGCAAAGTTTAGTCATAAGGGCCATGTCTACACTAGCCCCAAACTTCGAAATGGCCATGCAGATGGCCATTTCGAAGTTTACTAATGAAGCGCTGAAATACATATTCAGGGCCTCATTAGCATGCGGGCAGCCACGGCACTTCGAAATTGATGTGGCTCGCCACCGCATGGCTCATCCAGACGGGGCTCATTTTTGAAAGGACCCCGCCTACTTCAAAGTCCCCTTGTTCCCATGAGCAGATGGGAATAAGGGGACTTCGAAGTAGGCAGGGTACTTTCAAAAAGGAGCCCCGTTGGGACGAGCCGCATGGCGGCGAGGCGCATCAATTTCGAAGTGCCACGGCCTCCCACATGCTAATAAAGCGCTGGATATGCATTTCAGCGCTTCATTAGTAAACTTCGAAATGGCCATTTGCGTGGCCATTTCGAAGTTTTTGGCTAGTGTAGATGTAGCCAAAGAGTTGCATTTAAAAGAAAAATTCAACTACAATAATAACTATTAAAAAGTGCCAGGTATTGAAGCATATAGGTTTCCCCACTTTCTCCCTGTTTGGAATAGTAGATATCTTTTTTGAAAAGTTTAATTTTTAATGACTTCTGCTATAAACAGGTTGATAGTTGGAATGTTTAGTAATGGCTATTAACATGCAATACTAATATTCATATTTTATCTTCTCTGTTGTTAAAAGTGGCTAGTACTCAGGGTGCCTCAGGGTTTGGCACCCAACTTCAAGAAATTTGATTTTTCAAGAAACCCTTTTTTTCTTACCGTTGTTTCAAGCTGAGTACTTGAAAATCAAGGTAGCCAGAATGTAGGACAGTTTTTTTTTTTGTTTTTTGTTTGGTTTTTTTTTTAAATCTACACATAGCAATGTCTGAAGCCTGCTATCAAGCCATATGCAGAGAATCTTTTTCAAAGGTCAGTCCTACTTCAGTCACTTAATTGTGGGCTTTGGAATGTACTCCTCTGTTTTGGTTTTTGGGTTTTTTCTGTTCTGGTGTTTTGGCTTATGCCTTATTGAAGAAATGAGACTTGCAGCATGAACTGAAACTGGCAAAATTGGGCTTTCCTGATCCACGACCTGCTCCTGCGATGCCACCATGACCACTACCATCATGAGAAGACACTGGAGATGGATAGGGCATGTGATGAGAAGGGAGGCCAATGCCATTGTAAAGATAGCACTTCACTGAACACCTGAAGGGCGGAAATGTGGGAGGCCCAAGACAACATGGTGGCATACTGTTGAGGCATACATGAAGAGAATGAACTATAAATGGACACACTGGAGAACATGGCCAAAGACAGACAGAAGTGGAGGACTATCGTTGCAGCCCTACACGCCAGTGGGCATAACAGGCTTTAACTAACTCACCTGATTCATCAGAATGTTTCATCTTGGACCTGAGACTGAGAGCTGTCCCTACAGCTCCTCAGGTTTCTATGTAGGACCAGTGAGTCAACTGTCTGAAGCAAGTTCTGGAAGGACAGGTGATTCATGTGGGGGTGGGGGCTTAATCAGAGCTTCTACCTTGTAACCATTTTCATCTTTATTTCTTGTATGTCCTAAAAACCTTTCGTATTTCTCATTAAATGGCTTTTTTACTTTTAATCTAAGTCAACCACATGTCCTGTTAAAATTGAAGCGATTGTTCACTCCAGTTTAATAAACTGTGTGTTTGTCTCTCTAAGGCCGTGTCTACACTAGCCCCAAACTTCGAAATGGCCACGCAAATGGCCATTTCGAAGTTTACTAATGAAGTGCTGAAATGCGTATTCAGCGCTTCATTAGCATGCAGGCGGCCGTGGCACTTCGAAATTGATGCGCCTCACCGCCGCGCGGCTCATCCCGACGGGGCTCCTTTTCGAAAGGACCCCGCCTACTTCGAAGTCCCCTTCTTCCCATGAGCAGATGGGAATAAGGGGACTTCGAAGTAGGCAGGGTACTTTCGAAAAGGAGCCCCCTTGGGACAAGCCGCGCAGCGTCAAGGCGCGTCAATGTCGAAGTGCCGCGGCCTCCTGCATGCTAATGAAGCGCTGAATATGCATTTCAGCGCTTCATTAGTAAACTTCGAAATGGCCATTTGCGTGGCCATTTCGAAGTTTGGGGCTAGTGTAGATGTAGCCTAAATGAGTAACAAACTTTATTACATAGTTGAATGTAACAGAAAATGGATGGGTATATCAGGGCACATGATGTTGGGGAAATGGAAATTCAGGATTGGGGGTGTGTTGGGGTTGCCCTGTAAGGAGTAACCAAGACTGGTAGACAAGTATCAGAGGGGTAGTCGAGTTAGTCTGTATCTTCAAAAACAAGAAGCTGCCCTGTGGCACCTTATAGACTACCAGATATTTTGAAGCATAAGCTTTCATGGGCAAAGACCTGCTTCATCAGATGCATGAGTGGGAGTTCTAGAGGAGGGTCTAAATATCTAGGCTCATGAAAAGGAGGGAGTCCCAGTCGAGAGGAGGGCCAGATTAGAGTCCTCTTGCCTGGGACTTTCTCCTTTTCAAGAACCTATACATTTAGACCCTCCTCTGGAACCCCCACTCATGCATCTGACAAAGTGGGTCTTTGCCCACGAAAGCTTATGCTCCAAAATATCTGTCAATCTATAAGGTGCCAGAGGACTTCTTGTTTTTCAAGACTGGTAGAGACCAGGGCAGGTTGGTTGTGCTGTAGGCAGGCTGTTGGAGTCAGGATGCTGAACCAGGATTGACTAGCACACGGGCAGTCAGGGAAGTGCATGTTTGTCTCCTGGCTGAGTATGTCTATTTTATGAGTCTCAGGAGTAGAGCATTTAAGGCATCTAGCATTCCAGGGCATGTAGAAATACAACCTCTTACTGGTCTTGGTTGAACTCCAAAACATCACAACTCTGATTGCTTCTGGATGTATTAGGAGGCCATTGTGTTGCCCCACGCCAAGTCAGGTTACAAGCAGGAACCTTTCAGTTCCCAAGAAGGATGATTTCCTTTCTGTAGCTCATAGCCTAGCGACAGGTGGTTAACCTTTGGGGCCTATGCCTTATTAGGGAGAAAACAGTCCTTGAAACACTGAAAGTCCAAGCAAGAGGGGAGCTACTGGAAAGCATTCCAACAGGGTGTGCCTGTGACACTGGAGTGCCTTAATCCAGCCTTGATCTCTACTCAGCAGGTCACTTCAGCATATGTTAAACAAAACTCCCATGCTAGAAGTTAAACATGCTCGAGGGCTCTTCTGAATATGGATGCTGTCCTGGGTTGGAGGCCTGGTCTGCACTAGGGAACAAAGTTGATCCCAGATATACAATTCTAGCTACGCCATTAGAATTGATGTGTCAGAATCGACTTTCTGCCCTAGTATATATATTGGGACTCCTCAGGCTCATGCTGATGTCCCTCACTCCATGCAATAGAGTGGAGTACACTGGTTGATGGCTGAGATCAGAGTTGGATTTTGCTGCATCTTCACAGATGTGGCAAAATCGAACTCTGAAAAATCAATTGTGGCATGTCAAACACTGGCTAAGTGTAAACATACCTGGACAGTAAGATGCACTGCCAATCAAATCTTATGAAGGTGGAGATATCTTCTAATTTGTCTTTCATCTGAGGCTCCCAGAAGGTTTTATATATTTTATCAGTGGAAGCTTGTGACCTGGTTTCTGAGGTTCTATATTAGTAATTTAATTTCCTAGCTAGTGGCACTCAGTTATCAAAAGTAATTGTAAATTAGTAAAGCTAAAGTAGAAACAGCATATTTGCTATGTGAGTTCCAAATAAACTTTTGAACTTCTGGTCTCCAGACAGTTCCCTGGGGTGTCACTGAAATGGTATAGCTGTGTCTTTGGGTAGTAAGTTATTGATTGGACTTCTGTGTTAATATCCTATGTGTGGCAGATTGAAGTAACGTTAGTAAGGTCTGGATAAAGGAATAAAATGAAGTCCATTGCAAATATAGAAAAGTGGCAGACCGTAGTGGTCTCAGTAACATAACCACCTGTCCCTGTCCAGATAAAAAATTCAACATCCTTTAGGCATGTTCTGACATCTGCAGGGCCCTAATGAAAAAGAAAGCACAAGCCAGATCTCTGAAAATGAGTCTTGTAAGGGCATAGCCATTTTTTGATTCATTCATTGTCTTTTTCACAACTTCCTAATAATAACCTGCTGATAGCATCAGATTTTAGCAAAATCCAGTGTTTTTTCCCATCCTCCCTCTCCTTAAACCTGATTGAAAACAGGTTCTGATTAAAAGTTTTAGCTCTTCATTAGGATTTGTAAACACATTAAACTGATAAAGGTGCTAGATAATCATGGTGTTAGGAGTGAGTTGTCCCTAAGTAGCTTTTCTAATTTGTCTTGAAAAGTGTGAAGTAGTTGCACTTACCTTTGCAGCTCAGAACTATCTCCGTCACTATTTAGTTTTCATCTTATAAGCTACAGGTGCATACTATTTGGGGGGACATAAATGCTCACTATATATAGCTCAAATGACTTGAGGTTCTGATCTCATTCTCTACATTTTTGTTGACTCCTGTTTTATCCCTAAAATATTCACAACATTTTTTTAACTTCTCAAAGGAGGTGTTAGAGTATTCATGTATTTAATGTTCTGTCAAGCAGTTATGTCAGTTTTCATTTGTTTCAGCATCGCTTCCCCAAGTTTTGCAGTTAAATCAGTGTTTTCAAAGTTAACATTTAGTAGGGAGTTTATAAATAAATGAAAAAATCTTGTCGCCTGAATGGATAAATTTTGAACAGCTGCCAGTAGGTAGATGACTAACTTCAGTTCAAGCAATTTAGTAGCTATCAGCTTTGAGGTCATGTAAGTCTGGACTACGTAGCTTAATATGTTATTTTTACAAGTAAATCAGTGCTGTCTTCTGCTCTGATAATTTAATTTTTTTATATATATTTCCCATAGGCTACTCCTTTCAGAAGTCAAATAAGTACTCTTGGGGTGGTAGCTGACTGGGAACATTGACAAATGGGTATGATGCTTATGTGACCCAATGGATTATTGGCATTCCAGTGCTTAAGTTATCACTTACTAGTTATAGGCTCTGATGGCAAGACTGTGGACTGTGTTATGTTAGACTCCAGAACAAACACTAATATCTTCAATGTTTTCAAATTCCCCACCATATTTGGTAAATTGTGCTAGTATAAATCCCTGAAGTCTGCCAGGAGTTTCCTTGGCAAAAATGCCACTTTGGTGAAGACATTCAAACTTTACTTCTAGGCTATCCTTATTTAAAGTGGTAGCATCTCACTTTATCTAGACTCAGGCTTGGTTTGGCTTTATTTTTTAACTAAACATGTTCATCTGGGGTTACCATAAATTTCCCCTCCTTATGACATGCTTTTCTGTTTTAATCTTCATAATCCCATCAGCAATTAAATAAGCATGGTTAACCTGCACAGCAAATTTTGTAAAATGTTACACTGATCCTTTTGACATGCATATGTATACACATGTAATTTTTTTAAAAGTGACCAGGGCTTGCTGTGTGTGTACTGACTTGTTGTGGGAGATCTGACCAATGCACTGGAATGGCACAAAATGAATTCTTGTATGTTTAAATTTAGGAACATAAGCATTCCCATAAAAATCACACCAGTGGTCCATACAGTCCAATATCCTATCTCTGACGGTGGCAAATAGCAGCTGGTTCAGAAGAAGGAACAAAAAATCCTAAATGTGCAGTTATGGAAATTTCTTCCCAATTTCCTAAATTAAAGGATGAAGTATGCCCTGGAACATCAACATTTCATATCCTTTCCAAACTTCTGTGGATACATTTTTTTTTAATAATTGTCATTGGGGTGCGGGGGTAGTTTTAATCCAACCAACCTAAAGTTAGTGGTGATCACAAGTTCAAAGGGGAAAAAATCTATTTACACACGACCCATGAACAAACCTAGCTTTAAAAAATGATTGTGATGGGTATAGAACAAGATTTTAAAATTCAGAAAAAATTATTTATATTGTGATAGGGCAGCCCTGAAATGACCCTTCTTGCTGGGGTCCTTGTGGCCCTGCCAGAACCAACCCCAGAAAAGGGCAGTGGAGAGAATTTTCCAGGCTTCCTAGAGCAGTATCATTGGGTGCAACCAATCCAGGCCCAGTAACTATGTAAAAGAAGCTGCAGAGCAGAACTTCTTCAGTTCCTTGCTGGAGCTGGAGGAGAGTGGATGGTGTGTTCTACTGGCTGAAGGAGCTACAGGACCTTGGACAGAGCAGTACTGGCAGAGACCAGTGAGAGCATGGAGCTCCGAGCTGATGGCTGGGACTGGATCAGGACAAGGCCCTGAGGTAAGGGTGAAGAACATCCTAGGGCCACAGAGAACTGGCCGAGGGAAGCATAGCAGCAATGCAGCTTAATTAAAGGGAAATGGTGGGTGGGTGCTATCTTTAGAGTCCTGGGCTGGGACATGGAGTAGTGGGTGTGCCAGGCTTTCCTTCTACCAGCAACTGACAAGGTTGCCTGAACTTTGATGCACCCCAAGAAGGATAACTGGACTGTTTAATGGACTAGATGGAGCCAGAAAATCCCAGAGAGGTTGAAGAGTACCCTGAGAAGCAGCTCTGGGGGACATGGCCCTACACCAGGGCCCAGACTGGTTGAAAAGCAGGGACAAATGAACAGAGTCCAAAAGAGGCTGACAGACCATCTCGCACAAGGTATTGGGATAAGCCCTGTTGGGCAGACTGAGGATTCAGCCTATAGATATGGTTGCAGATCAAGAGAGCTTATTGAGGACACAGCAAGAGGCTCCCTGTAGGAGTTGTACTCCAGAAGGGGATTGATTTCTGCCTGTCAAGCAGATGGTGTGTGGCTGAAAACACCACCGAAGGCCATAGAGAAAGTGCAGCTCACACATTTGGACAAGGAAGCACTTGCAGGAAGTGAGTGCCACCCTGTTGCATAGATATAAAAAGATAAATAAAAACACATCTTTTTAAGGACGGTTGTAAATGAAAATCCTGATGATCTTATGTTTGCATGTGTGAAGTTGGAACCCTCTGTCACCAGTGGTGTTCTGAGAAGGTGCAGAGGTCAACATGTCTTGGTAGGTTTGGAGTCCTATTTATAATCTGTTTGAGATGTTTAACTAATACCTAATAGCCTATGTTACCTTGTGTTTTTATCAGACGTTGTTGGAAAGGAGGCACGTAACTCTTTCCATTTATTTTTTATTAAAAGACTAGTCCATGCTATCAACAGTGTGCAAAAAATTACTGAAATTTCCAACCACTATCATAACAGGCCCTGCAAGACTATCCCTGCCCCTGTAATTTGGCTTTCCTGGGGAGCATTCATCCATGTGCTGAGACCAGGAGCCAGAGTCTGGCCAGTCGCTTATGCGCCAATCTGTTGAGGATAGCTTCCTTTTGCCTTCTTGAAGAACTGACTTGGACTGGTCTAGCCTTCTTCCCAAACCAAGGCTCCATCTGCACAAGCAACATTCTAAAATGTTCTCTTGTTGATAAACTGACACAAATCACTGGCATGTGGATGTTCTCTTCTGTACCATATCCATAGAAAATAACCAAAAATTTGCATCCACCAAGCTGTATGAACTTTATCGTAGCTGTGGAAATCCCTGATTCTGTCCTTGGGGTCAGCCAAGATGGGGATCATCACATAAGTGAGAGCTCACCCAGTTCACTAACTGACATGGGCACCAGCCGTTCAAAACAGATTTCCTCTGTCTAAAGTTGAAATTGTACTAGTTTGATTGCACAGGTGTTAGTAATGTTTAGATTGCTGCTATGGACAGAACTTCTGTGGTTGGATCTGCATTTATCACTCTATCAATTAAACCTGCTTGTTGCAAGCATAACTTGCAAACTACTGAAACCTGCTCTGGGTTTTGTAGCTTTGTCTGTAATAGAGCTCTGAACGTATCTATCACTGGTGCTCTCTAGCTCTCTCAATATCTTTCCAATATGGGGGGAAGGGAGGTTGGGGTGCACACTAGAGGGATGTGATGAGCAAGGCAGAAGTATCCGAATGTCTTAACAGCACTGCATTCAGCACCATGATTACAGATCTGTTGTGTGTGTTCTCACATCCTCTCTGCCCAAGGCAAAGCATGTCCATTGGAGTGTCTTGGGCTTTTATTATATTTTAAATATATATTTGCCCTTTGCATGCGTTTGTGTTAGAGAAGACAAGGTTACAGAAATGCACCTGGTGCTTGGACTAGAAAGTGGCGAGGGTTGTGTTGGTCTTTAGTTCCCATCCACAGTCTAGCACTGCCACCAGGAAAGTTCTGTCTCCCACACCTTTACTCTTCTTTAGAGAGTTCCATTTTGTGTCAGATGATAGTAATTACCCAGACCTAAAGATTACTCATTGCTGGATGAGACTGTGCCCCATAGGCGCCAACGTCCCAAAGACTGCGCCTGTCAGAATACCGCTGACCTTCCCCCATAGCAAGCATGGGGTGAGAATGTAAATAAATGAATGAAACAAATACTTAACAAGCTCCAAGGTCTCCATACAATAGCAGTAAAAATACGTAGCGAGAGAAGAGGGTTACTTGGACAGAATGGTTCCTTTGCTTGCACATAAAGAAAGCTAGAGAATGCTGTCTGTGTTCACATAACACAATTCAATATCTGGAACTGCAGTTGCTCCTGAACTCTTCAGTAGAACAACTTCTGGCTTCTCTACTTCGATGTTACCTCTCTCTCTCTCTCTTTTTAAATGTGTCCAGTTCTAGAGTTCTTAATCACGCAAACTCACTTTGAAGTATGTGGAAATCAGCTATCAATGGAGTGAAAAACTCAGGATTAGGCCCGATATTGGTGTGATTAGCGATTTGGCACTCTATATACTCTTACATAGTATGCGCACTTTCATGCTTTTAAAATGAAGTCGTAATTTTCATCGAGCACTTTCACATGAAATAGTTTCATTAACTGGATTTACAACTTATTTTTGTATATTGAAAGGCTCTGAAGAAGCAGAGCTTCGCTATGTTAATATTTATCATACGCTGACTCTGTTGCATGGCTATGTGTGTGATGCCTGAATTACTATCCAGCCCCCTCCAGTTTGATTTTTTTTTTCATCTTTCACTGGATTGTTGAGGGCGGAGATATATGTTTATACACATGCGTACATATTGCAGATGCTTCTTTGTTTTTGTTTTTTTAAACAAAACAAAACTTGGTGATTCCACTCTGTCTACTTTCCCACTAGAATGCTCACTGTGCCAGATTGGCAGCAGATTCATTTGTTACATCTTGAATGATGACTCTTGCCTCATCCCTGCTGTGTCCAAGATGAAAGCAGATGATCTTGATCATACAGTGTAATCTGAATCTTGAGATTTCAGTTTGACCTGGCAGGATTTATGAGAAGGTAGTCTGTAGTACCCATAGCCTTACAGGGAACTGTTAAAAAGAACAACACTGAGGTTTTATGTGAGGTTTAGAAAATAGTTTCTGTTAGTAATTTAGTGTGTTATGACTTCTTCAGACTTTCATTGTGCTAGCTAGAATGCCTGACTTTGATTCCTATCCTATCTGCCAGCTGCATCTCAGAGTAGTGTTTAAAACCTCCATGTATTTGTTACTCAAAGCTTTGATGATGCTCGAGGTTGTGCAGAAGATTGGAGTTTGCCCCAGGCCTCCAGTTCACCTTCTGGCATTGCAACCTGGCCTGCAGACAGTCACAAAGCCAGTCAGGTCTGGCCTACTGGCTCCTCCAACACTCAGGCAGATCCTGAGGCCATAACTCTGAGAGCGGGGAGCCAAGCCCATCCCTGTGGGACAGGAGCTGCGATCATGGGGGGAGTGCAGTGAGGAGCTCAATGGCTTGAGCATTAGCTCCTAAACCCAGGGTTGTGATTTCAGCCCTTAAGGGGGGCATTTAGGGAGCTGGGGCAAATAGATTTAAAAAAGAAAAAATCTGCCACAGGTGGTGGTAGGCCCTGCTGTGAGTGCGGGGAACTGGACTCAGCCTCTCAAGGTTCCTTCCAGCTCTATGAGATAGGTATATCTCCATATTTAAAACAAAAAAGAAAACAAAACAAAAAACCTTGCTCTCTAAACCCAGTCCCTCCCCTTACCTCCCCTTAGTAGTTTTGTTTGGAATGATGTGAGGGGCTCAGTTTCAAATGCACATCTGTAGCCCTAATGATGCTTCAAGTTTGTCTCCAAAATCCATTTAGCTGTGTGCAGCTTTTCATTTCAGCAGGGACTTCTGTTGTGGGATTTCTCTTTGAGGTGACTGTTGCATTTTCCTAACATGGGAAATGGTTTCCAGGAGTAAATTTGTTTCAGCTTCAAGTTTAGTAATCTAAAGTACTGAACCTTTTGTAACCATGAATGGGAAAGAGAAGTTTTTCTTACTATGAGAAACCGACATTGAGGCCATTAGAAGGACGCAAAGGAGCTAAGCAAAAAAAAAAAAAACCAGAGACCCCATCTGCTTTCAAACTTTTCAGTTTTCTGTGTTAGACAGATTAGCTAAGTGGTGCAAACATTTTCCTGCGGATCATCTGAGACTCTTGGTCAGTCACAGCTGTAGCAGGAACACTGTGTTCTAAGAACTCCTTGAAATGTATTTTAATTAGTGCTATGGGTATTTAGCAACTTTTAACAATGTTGTATTACATCTTCACTCTGACCATTCTTTTCATCAAGGGTGCAGTACTATATCCTGTGTCCACTTAATATACAAGTATGTCACAGATGCACACTCAAGGGTACTTCACGTGTCAGTCTGGTAATGTTAGCCATACATATAAAGGCTCAGAAATGGCTGTGTGTGGAAGAGCCCATCAACAGATGCTCGATAAAGTTACTCATTTGAGGAGAGTGTGAAGTCAAAAACATCTAGTGGTTTTACCAAATGACGACGTCATTGGATCAGAATAACAAGTTATTGGACTTGAGAGGAGATATGTGTAACTGATGTTCCTAACATTTATGGCGGGGGAGGACTATTGGTTTAGATGCAGACAAAAGTATTGGGGGGAAAAAGGGAAGCAAAAAAATATACAAGCAGATAATTCACTTTTTATAAAAGCTAACTAAAGATGCAATAAGATGAGGAAAGTAAAAATATAATTAACTTCAAATAATATTAATTGGTAATAATTGTAAGGGGAAGTTATGATATGAAGGTATGGGACTTACAATGAGCGGCCCCTTGCAAAAGGGCTGTTACGTAGATACTTGCACCACAGGCTGTCCCGTTGAGTATATTATTGACTCTTGACTGGGACATAATGGTGTGAGTGGATGGATTGCTTTGCAGGACTAAAGCCTCATTCGATTCTTGTCTATGCTAGTTAGTAGACAAGACAGTGAATTGTGACATAATATTTGGGACATATGTTTGGAACCATAACAAGTACTCGTCATCAGTAAGATTGAATCAATGCTATGGGACTTGTCCATGTGGTGTGTTTAGTCCGCACCAGCTGTGGTGTAAACTCTCACACATCAGTGTATTGTGAACTAAATAGCTATGTGTATCTCCTCATGTGTTAATACAGTAGTGCTTGAAACAGGACTACAACAATGCACACTAGGGAGCTTCTAGATTACACCAACGAGATCTACACATGGACAGTGTATTCTTGAAGTCACATCCTATCACTGTGTACACAAGGCCACACACCAGTGATATTTTTGTGTATTTGTAATTGGCTGCAGTTGCTGTAAAATACCAGCTTCCAAGATATGGGTTAATAGATTTTTGGCAGCAGAGCTGTTAAATGACATTTTTACTTCTGAATGAAATTTTAGTCTGGCTAACTGTGTATGATTTATTCCCTGCCATTGCTACTTAATAATCAGGCACACAATATTCCTCCAGACTAGAGCTAGTTGAAAACGTTTTAAACATTTTAGTTAAAAATGGGACAATTGTCATGAAAATTTTAAAAAACTCCCAATTTTTCAGGATACTGTAGAAATCTTAGTGGGGGTGGGTCACTAGGCCGCCTGTCTCCGCTGCCTGTCCAGAGTATGTTCTAACTGAAGGAGGTCCCCTCTAAAGCTCAATAATAAGACCTGCCCCCCCGCCCCCACACACACACGATATCACAGAAAACTAGCACACCTAAGAATCTAGCCAATCGTGATTCATGGAACATTGGTCATAGGCAGGACTGTTTGGTAGCAATGAGACTAAGACTTTAAAGGACAGTAATAAGAGCATTTGCACGGAAAATGTTAAGACTCACATTGTTATTGGACAAGCATTTAATCCTTTATTCACTTTCTCAGGAAAACTGCTTGGAATGAATTGCAAAATGAGGTTTGGGGAATTTTTTGTTTGTTTTTTCCAGTCACTGATCTGATACCAATGAAGAGGTGGTCATTGATGCTTGGTCTACATAAAAAAAATAAATGGACATAGCTATGTTGGTCAGAGGGAGTGTTTGATTCTTTTTTCCTTCACGGAATGCTGCCATTGATGTGGCTTCTTTTTATTTGGGGAGATGGTATTCCTACAATGAAAGAAAGATCCTGTCCATTGGTGCATTTAAACTGTCTGCCCTACTGGATTGTGCCTTCATAGATACCACAACAGAGCTTAACCAGGATAGTCTCTGAGTATCGCACACAGACTAAGGTTCAGACAAGATACTCATGTAATCTGACTGCAGTTTATAAGTCTCAGTGAAATGCAACAGCCTGATAAATGACAGTTAAAGGGGCATTATAAAGTACCTACATTGTTTTATTACATTAATATATCATACAGTATTGTCAAGCCCAACCACTCAAAAATCATAAGGTTCAGACACCATGAAAATCTTTAGAAAAAAAAAATCACAAGTTTTTTAAAGTACAGGTTGAACCTCTCTAATCCAGAACTTTCTTGTATGGGAACATCCACAATCTGGCATGATTTTAATTAGTTAGATGACCACTTATAATGGATTTGGTCAAGTTTCCCATGGCTCCATAAAGTTTGTTTACAGCCACCAGTCTGAGATCTCCGTGTTCTGTGCTATTTAGCTGTAATTTACCCCTAAATATCTTCTAAGAGCCCAGTAAGCAGTGGAAGTGTTGGTGAAGTGCTAGAAAACATTGACCTCCTGTCAGGCGGCAAATTCTCTTGTCTGGCACCAGTCAGGTCCCAAAGATTAGAGAGGTTCAACCTGTAATAATGTTGGGACTCTTTTTCATTCCATGTTTATTTTTGAGCCTTCAAGATAACACCTAATCATGTTCTCAACCTTTCCTTCATAACTATGAGGGCTAAAAAGATATTTTTTTTAAATTAAAGCTGAAATTCTCTTGTAATCCCATGAATGCAGAAGGAGGGACTTCAAGAAAAACTCCCAATATATGAAGAATCACATTAAGATTGTGAAGGTTGGCAACACTATGCTTACTCTTCAGAATGTGAAATTTGTACTTTGCCACTCATGAGTACATGGCGGAGAATTGCTCAGCTGATGATTGACTCGCTTCATGGTTTCTCTCTTAATGAATCTCTACCTCTTTCCTCCTTATTGTTTCTTACCCCTTCCCTTGCAGAATGGATGCTCAAGCCAGGTCTCTCCCCTACATCCTTGTTTCCTTCCTGCAAATTTCTCTCTCTCTCTTTCTCGGTATGTGTATATCTATACAGTGCTTTTTTTTTTTTTAAAACAAGGTTGCTAGTACTCACCCCTGGTTGGGGGTGAGGGATCCTTTACCACCACAGCTGGGAGAGGGCTGGGATGCAGAGCTCAGACGGCAGTCCCAGACATGGGAACCCCAGCCAGGGTGCGTGGGAGACCCTGCAGCCGGGAACTGGGTGGGATGTGGAGCCCTGCCAGCAGCCCAAGCTGCGGGAACTCCAGCCGGGGAGAACATTGATGCAAAGGTGCCGGTACACAGTACCAGCATGTACTGCCAGGAGAAAAAAGCCATCCGTGTACAAATTTCTTTGGAGTTTGAAGGTTTTTTCATAAGCTAAAAGAACCATATAGATTAATCATGGATATACAAAATGTGATAGATGGGTAATTACGTGAATGCAATAAAAGGATCTCTCTGATGCAGTGTTCACATAGCTCTACTTTGGAATTTCTGAGCTCAGCAGCATAGCCTTAATGCATGGATACAAAGGTAAGACTTTACAAAGATGTAGTAATTCCAAAAGAAAAGGAGTGAAGGACAAGATATGAGAAAACTGATGAATTATTGTGGTGTAGTTAAGCTTCTATAATGTTTAACAGGAGACCTCTATAATTTGCAGATTACCACGGGCCTCTGATCTTTCTGTGTAGCTTTTCCTCCACCCAAATAATTGGAAAGTATCCATAAAACAATTCTAGAAAATGCATTGAAATGTGTAACTTTTTCAAGCTATTTCTACCATTTCAAATCAGCATATTAAAGTTGTCCCAGTATCTATAAACAGACATGGAAATATTTTGGCTCCATCTGAAAAGTTGCTCTCATTTTGACTCTTACAGCCTCCCCGTAATAAAAATTTAACTATTTTTGTACTAAAAAAAGTGAATTTTTTCCTGGTTTAATTTTAGCAAACAAACTTAAGGTATGAAACTGACGTGGTGTTTTTCTCATTGAAAACCTGACGCTCTAACAAATGCACAAGTCCAAGCTCTTGGGTGAAATCACTGCAATAAATGATAGTAATTAACACTCCTCCATGAAGGTACGTTCCCCTCAAGCTATCTGGAATCAGAGTTGCTGTAATACAGCTGTGGCTGTTGTGGAATGCAGAGGCACAATTAATGGATTGTTTTCATTTTAATAAAAATGTGTGTGTGGTGTAAAGAGAACTTTAATTAGTTCTGCTATGTGTCTGTAGCACGGGGGAGGGTGTAGGTAGATGGATTGGTCTGAACATTGCAAACATGAGCCTGACACCTGCCTTCCTTGCATCACCCCCAAAGACTGCAGTCCTAGCCAAATGAGGTAGGGTGTTGTGCTTTCGCACTGTCACCAGCTTATTCCCATCGATTAATCTTGTCTTTCGCCAAGCATAGCCGTATGCTGTTCCTGTAACCGCACACAAAGCAGTTAAACTCTCTGTGGCTTGTGAAATAAGCTTCAGCAGTTAAGTTGGAATTTTCATCTTCTGTTTTCTTCTTACCCCTTTTATCTCTTGGTGTTTTTAGGCAATAATTATTTTATACCTTCCTTATGTTCTCTCCCCAGCTCTTCCTCCTTACTGCCACTATCTCCCAGTTAGAGCTCCTGCTAAATATCACTTGACTTGCACTTCTTGTCATCAGGCCCCTTTTAACTTCTGTTCCCTCCATTTGCCATTTTCCAATTAAATTGGTAACCCTAGGTGGGATTTCTTCCAAAGAGATGAGACTCAATCCACCACTGCTTCACAGATCACTTGCTTCTGGTTAACAGTGCAGTCAGTGATTTGACTGAGCACCACAGGGAGTGGCAGGGAAGAGGACAGAAAATGGTTATATTTGCAATCCAAGTAACCCTTGCTTAGATACCAGTGGTGCGAGACAGTGGGAAGGGAAAATGTGCATTATTCATGAAAGCACAAATCGTATAATTAAGATGGGGGAAAGCTCAAAATATAGAGGGAGACAAAACAGATGTACATATATTTAAAAAAAAATTAAAAGATCAATTTTAGCCATTCAGTAGGTCAACAGCACAGAGACTGGCAAGTCCTTGTGAGACCAGCAAAAGAGAAGCGGACATTCAGCAGGTGTGCAGTGTCCTCAGCTGCATCACAGGTACACCAAAGGGCTGTTCCTGAGTGGCCAGGTATGGTCATTGCCCCACACAGCTCACTTCCCTCTGTTTGAAACAATTTAACATACATCAGAGACAGCATGGTATTTCAAAGCCAGGCAGTGTCTCATCAGATTGAGTGATGCAGAAAGAGTTTCTCAGAAGGAACACCTATTTCCTGTGTAGTAACAGAGAGGGAGCCGACTATATACTGTAGTCTATATACTATCAAAACAAAAAGCAGTCAAGTAGCACTTTAAAGACTAGCAAAATAATTTATTAGGTAAATTTCCTATTTCCTCTGCTGTTTGCCATGATGTGGAAGCGTCTGCGATAGAGATGGTTGGTAATGTAATCCTGATAGGCCTTGTGTAGATAGAAAGGTGCTCCCCATAAATGTTTAAAAGTGGCAGTTGTATCTCCTTAATCCTGTCAAAAATTCTTAAGGCACTATATTGCAGCTATGTTAGGAGCCACAATATTAGAAAGGACTGGTAGCCATTCCATGAGCGGTGATGTCAGAGACCCATTACTCATCATTCACTTGTACATCAGTAAGCTTTGTTTGGAATGTGCAATGTTCTTCCACTGGTAGCAAAAAGTTAGCACCAAGCTGCCTGGAGTTTGCTCCTTTGCTTCCCAAGCTTATTTAGGAAGTCATTTCTGCTTTTACGTCTCTGAGCTGCTGGCATGAGATGGTTGTTGAAGGTAAGCTTGCAAGCTAGTTAATTCTAGCTTTGGCTCATATGCTAGTCATTCTGTATTGAAGATACTAAGCTCTTGCACTGTGTTAGAGTCGTTGAGAGGGAAAGCACGAGGACACTCTTTTTGATAGACTGGGCTTAACTCTCCACTTTTGCAATAGCTACTCATGGTGGCTTTGGTGGAGGACAGAGGTAGGGAGCTACAAAATAGCCTCTGATTTCCATAATTAATAAAAGAAGATCAGAGTCCAAAATACAGTATTTCTTAGTTCAAAATTGGACTGAGCCACTGGATTCAGATACAGACTTTCCCAAAGCTTGAGCCTGTTGACTCATGCATTTGTTTGGCCCATTATTAAGAATGATGCCAGTTGCTGAGTAGTGGATCCCAACTTTTAGAAGGTTTAGACATTTTCTGATTCAGGCTTTTGGATCAGGCTCCTCTCTAGGTATAATATTTTTCTTCTCCTGCTTCACAATTCATGCAAACTTGCAAAATTCCAGTAATTTCCAAAGTTCATAGAACCTCCTTCATGAAACAGATCTGAACACCACTTACTAAGTTTCAAGGTAACATACTACATAATTTTCATCATTTACAGCAACTTGTAGCTTGTAAGGGAGAAACACAAACTGCAAACATGTAAACAGCTGTTCGGGGGAGGTAGGGGAGAAGTTTGTGTAACAAAATAGGCTGCCAAATTCATCGCTGCCATGTGTGCTGTGTAATACTTGTCATCTCAAGTGAGTCATTAAAAGGTTTCCCCTAATGGTGCTTTGAAGTGCTGTGACAGCTTGAGAGCATCTATAAATTGCCACAAACAGCCCTCATACTGCGTTAGCTAATTGCTTGCTCTTTGACTTATTAGGAGTCACTGAGTTAAATAATTTGTCACATGTGTGGCTCATAATAAATAATGTGACTAGACCGTTTGTGAGCTGTTTTCGTGATATATAGTGCCCCTTTTGGATGTTGTCACACACAGCTAACAAATAAGTTCATTTTGACCTTAGGATTCTCAGACACTTGTGAAAATAATACAGCCTGTATTGCAGAGCAGCAGGTAAGGAAAAAAATCGATAACCAAAAAGGGTATTTAAGCAAAAATAAAGTTTGTAATAAAGCATTATATAATTGGGTCCCTTTATAATGACTGTTAAGAATACACATGATATTGAAGCAAAAAGAACCAATTTCTTTTAAGTTAGAGTTGCTGTCACTAACTAGAAAAACTGGTTGTTGAAAAATCCTGTGAATAGATTTAAAAACACAGTAATGCAAAAGTGATCACTCCTTCACATTTTATCAGGACCCCTGGGCAATGTTCCAGTGAGATTCGATCAGAATCCTAATTCTGTGCATGCAGGTAAGTGGTAGTACAATGGACGCTCTCTTGTGCTAGTAGTAAGCATCCTTCAGTCTGCATAGACTATGGATCGCGCCCTTTATAGTTTCAATTGAGGACTTCATTTACAGTGTCTACTGTGACTATGAAGACCCACATGAGAGTGACAGTCCTTGCTGCATCTCTTGCAGATGTGGTGGGTGTCTGGCAAGTCCTTAGTGTGCTTTCTGTGTGCTCGCTTCTCATCTGCTAGCTGTCTGATCCTCATCTCACCCTTCTGAAGGCCCTTGTGTAACCCCTGCCTCCATCTGCTGCGGTCGTCTGCTAGTTCTTCCCAGTTGTCCAGCTCGATGTCTACCTCTCTGAGGTCTCTCTTGCAGACATCTTTGTAGCGCAACTGGGGGCGTCCGGGAGGTCTTTTGCCAGAGGCTAGCTCACCATACAGCATGTCTTTTGGAATCCTTCCATCATTCATCCTGTGGACGTGGCCAAGCCAGCGGAGCCGACGCTGCCTGAGGAGGGTGTGCATGGTTGGGATTCCAGCTTGCTTGAGGACGGCGGTGTTGGTCACTCTGTCCTTCCATGATATTCCAAGGATGCGCGTGAGGCAGCGCAAGTGGAAGATGTTCAGCCTCTTTTCCTGGCGGGCATACAGGGTCCAAGTCTCGCTGCCACAAAGGAGGGTGCTGAGGATGCAGGCTCTGTAGACTTGCATTTTGGTGTGAGCATACAGCTTGTTATCATTCCACACTCTAACTAGCTGAGAACTCAAGTACCTGATTTACAAAAACAAATTGGATGATTGCAGGTTCAAGTAACTGTGCGTGCGTGTGGAATTAAAGGTGGCTTAAGAAAGAATGGATGAAACAACAGTATAATGTTTCAGTTATATGTTTACAGCATCTACAATGACATGGGAGAAGGGTCCCAGTTGTTTTTTTTCAGTGAAGCAAACTTATATTTAGTTTTTGTGGTGACTCAAAAGTGGGCTGCACTGGTGATCTCCCCCACCATATGCCCATTTCAGACTGTGTTAATATGATAGATCCAGCTGCAATTGGCATCTGCAAAACTCTCTGAATGTGTGGTACCAGTGGCTGATTATTGAAGAGACTCACAACTAGCACTGGTAGGAAACTGTCTGATGAAACTGCCCATTTGCCAAACCTGAAATGTGTTGTGATACCTCTCTGGGTTTGACAATTTGTCCTTGAATCTCAGGTACTCAGTTTCACCACTGCTGTTCATCCGTGAGCAGCCATGAAACGGACATGCACCCTGACAAGTGATTTCACTTAGCTAGTGAAGATCTGGAACCCCTTTAAAAATTCCACCCGTCTAGTAGTGTAGGGCAATGGTATACAGTGTCATGTCCACTAGTGAGTAGTATACGAGTGGCAGGATCACCACCATTTGATAGGAACACGTGTTGAATTTATTACACTGGTTTTATTTTTGAAATAAAATATAATTAACTCTCCGGCTTCCAACTCATAGCTTTGCAGCAAACGTGGCAGTCAGACTTACGCAAATAATATGTGAGATTCTTTTTTGCTGTTATTTTATTTTGTTATTTAGCTCAGTTCTATCAATAAAGCTGGTAAATTAATAAGTCTGCTATGTGGTCATTTACAAAACTGCTGCCAAATAAGGACGTTTTTCTTACGATATGTTTAAAGGCTTTATTCTTTCTGGCTCCAGTACAGAAAAAAGTCCTTAAGAATATGCTTAAATTTATGGTAGTTAAGCATGGCTTCAAGTTAAGTTCACAGTACAGTGCTTTTCTGTATATGGCTGAATTTAAGCACATGCTTGATTAACTTGGGGCCTATACGTGGGATTTCAAAAGCACATAGACCCAGATTCTCACATATATTTAGGTGCCTTAGCCCATTGATTTCAGTGGGAGCTAGGTGCCTAAATGCCCTCTAAGGATTTGGGCCTTGTTGGTAAAGCTCCCAAGATGCTTTAAAGGGAGTTGAATTAGATCAAAGACCTTTTTTTGAAAATTCTACCCCCCACGTGGTTGATCCTGCTCCCGTTCAAATCAGTGAAAAACTCCTGTGGCCTAGAATGGTGCATGATCAAGCTCTGTATGTTTAAGGAAATGTTTAGAGTGAAATTCCAATGAAGTGACCTCAGCATGTTCATAATCTGCTAAAATAGGCAAGTATTCAGTGCAACCCACACACAGGAGACGTCTTTAATCTGTTCTTTGATTATATTTATTTGAATGTATCTGAAATGAGCTGCAGCAAATCACAGTATTCAATATTCAGTATATTGAATACTCATAGGAAAATCAGCCTTTTTAAAAAAATGGCCATAAGAACACTGTAGTATATGGCTTAATCTCACCCACTATCAAATGTTCCTGTTTGGCAGTCATCCTGAAAAAGTCAGAGAATGGCTATAGGGATAACCTCAAAAGCCCAGGAAATTAGAAAGGAAAATATTGTTCCCTACACTGCTTGTCAATAATTAATTCATTACTGTATTAGCATCAAATTTGTGGGTAAAAATGCAATTGGTGGCCAAGACATTTTTACTACAAAGTGACTGCTAGAAATAAAAAATAAAAAAAAAAAACTCAGAGCAAGGTTTTCTCATGAGTTTTCTCAAGGTTTCATTCATTAGTTAGCACAATTATATGAATACTGTTTGCAGCAATAATGCATAGAGGAAAAAGTCTACGTACTGCCCTGGTTAGCTAGCACTTTTCAAATGGCAGTTCAAAGATCTAAGATTAAACACATCAAATAAAGGACCAGTGTAGAAACTAATTTTCTTCCTGAATATAAATGTCTTTGAGATTTCTGATCAAGAAAATTTGGAGGGAGGGAACAGGGGAAGAAATGCTAAGAGCTCACCAGCTATATATGGCTGGCCATAGGGCTGAGAATACAGGCCAAATTCAAGAATAGTGATGAACAGAGTAATTAATTTCACCGCTCTGGAGGACAGGCATTAGGTACCACTGGTTCCTCTTTGGTGATGGAGAAGGGGTGGAATTTATGCTGGAATCTACAGGAGCTGTACCAAAAGGGGTGACTGAAGAGGACTTTACTACACAGCCTAACCACTTTGGTCTTGCCTCTTTCCCAGCCTGCACTGCCTACTTTTCAGGCTGTTCTGGACTCTTTTAATGAGCTCTACTTCCTCTCGTTACAGCCTGCAACGGTTGCTCCGTGGCACTTCCCTAAGATTAGTGGTACCAGAAGCCCTGAGTGTAGCTACAAGAAGTATTCATTTGTATCAAGAGTGTGTGTGTGTGTGTGTGTGTGTGTGTGTGTGTGTGTAATTATGAAAGCATTCATGAGGGTCACAAATATAAAATATAATGACTGAAGTCAAGGATCTACAGTGAAATATCTTGGTGTTTAAAAATACATTTCACTTACCTGTCCAAATTTAGGTATCTCCTCTACAAAGCAGCAAGCAGAGAAAGAGGCATTGTGAGAGGGACCTCACAAGTTGTAACTATTGTATCTAATGCTTGGCTTCCAGAAAAACCCATGGAATTTTCATGTGGCTGTGAGTTCACATGGCACAGGAAAGGTATGTCAAAGCAAGGTCTTATGTGAAGATGTTTGGGTCCAAATCCTCAAAGGTATTTAGGGGCATAGATCTCAGGGTAATTAATGAAAATAAGGCCTCTACATATCCTCAAGTCTGAGCTTTATGCATACGCTGCTTGATCCAGCTGTTTGAAGTTTCACAGTACGGGTTGAACCTCTCTAGTCCAGTATTCTCTTGTCTGGAAACATCCATAATCTGGCATGATTTAAATTAGCTGGGGGGCTGCTCATCTTGGAGGTAGCCAAGTTTTCCGAGATCCCATGAAGTTTGTTTCCAGCCACCAGCCCTGACTCTGTGTTTTGTGCTGTTATTTAGCTGTAATTTACCCCTGAATGTGTTCTAAGAGCCCAGTAAGCAGCAGATGCATTGGTAATGCTGCTAGACAATACTGACCTCATTTGGTCCGGTAAATTCTCTCATTCGACACCAGTCAGGTCCCAGGGGTGCAGGACTAGAGAGGTTTAACCTCTCGTTCCTTCGACACCAATCAACAATATACTGCATGGAGCCATGTACTACCACATACAGGCTTAGAACACTGCTTTTATTTTCCAGCATTGTCCATATGCCCATTTTCAAAGAAATTAGCATGGGGCATGAATTTAGCTCCTTGACAGCATGTTAGATCATGTGTGAAATCAGGTTAGTTCATTCCTATAGGATTACTGAAAAGAAACTGAAATACAGTTTTGTTTCTCCTCATCAGTTCTTATATGTAGTCAATATCATCCTTGTGACACAACTTTTGTCTCCTACAAGACTTCGGAAAAACTGTATTTTACCCTATATATGTAGTAATATGGTGGAGGAGACAAAACCTAGGTAAAGTAATGGCAAATAACACAAGAGTTCTAATATGACTGTATTTGGATTAAAGACAGGCCCCAAACAGATGTAAACACTTGCCCCACTATTGCCGCTGAACATAAGGGACATGTGGCTGCAGATCCCAGTCCAAACTTCCCAGTTGGGCCTTTTTCTACTTGGCTCCCTTATGATGTCTGGGTCTTAGCTTCAGCTCTATAGCTAGCTAATTATGTGGGATTTCACTATTCATTTAGGTAGAGTATACAAAGAAGAGTGCATCAAGCCCACATTCATTGTGTCTAAACACACAGTATGTGGCTGGTAGCCTGCCAGTTTATTCACTGACATGGCAAGCCATCCTTAAGTGCAGAAAGCACCTTCATGGAACATGCTGTTCAAAGCAAAAGAGTTCTCTATTAAGCTTTAACCAGATGCCTCAAGAATCCTTTGCATATAGGACAAATAAACAACCTTTAATAATATAGGATGAAACAGTGAATCATAGTATAAAGAGACATTAAAAATTAATCCTGAACTAAATGACATAAGAGAGAGCAATCTTCAGGTCACAGAGAGCAGGAAAGGGCAGATCTAGCTTCCCTGAACTAACAAGTACGACCGCACAAATTAAAGCAAATGTAGGTCTGTAGGTTAATAGGTGCATGCCTTTTCCCATCCCCAGGCAAATGTTTCACCTTCTTGCTGCATCCAAAGCCAATAGGAGTGGACTAGATGGCACTGTAAGCTTTAGACAAGTTACTTTTTTCACACCAAAAAGACTCACTGAACAGTCATTTATCTGCTATGAACATATTTGCGGTGTCTACACTGATCCCTAGTGCTGACAGTTTGATGCAAATAAGCAGTCTTGAAAATGCAAAATGAAGGCTCATTTGCATATTTATGTGGCTAATGTGCATATCCATGATGCTAATGTGCATATTCACTGCAGAACTCGTATAGTGTAGTTGTGGTTCTGCCAACAAAGGGGTTTGTTGCCAGCAGAACCATGTCTATGTTCCCTGGGGTCTGTCATGAATATACAAATTAGCTTCACGAATATGTACAATACCTACATGAGTATGCAAATGCTCATTTGCATTTTCAGAGCTGCTTGTTTGCATCAAACTGTCAGTGCTAGCGCTCTATGCAGACATAGACATAAACTGTGAGCTGCAGTTAACCTCCACCTCCAGCCCTTCCAAAAAAATCAGCCCAAACAAGTTTATGACATTCCTCAGGAGCTCTTTGTACCTCTTAACTTTAGATTTTCTGGCATTTTATTTCTTCCCATCCCAGTGATAAATATGCAATCCTAGAGAGTCCCACGGCCAGTGGTAGGGAGTTTGGGAGAGAGCTGTGGGACAGGGGGTGAAGGCTCTAGAGATACTTGGTAATATAATCCTGATAGGTCGTCTGCTGATGAGTAAGGACCAGGATTGGGGGGGAAGAGTCTGGGGCTGGGGGGAGTCCCCGGCCTTCTGAGGGGGTCAGGGAACTGTACAGCCAGTCTTCTCCTTGCTAGGGCCTCCACTCGGATCTGGCCCCTCTCCATGCTTCCATCCCTGGACATCAGACTGATGTGATGACTTCAATCTGTCGCCCACAAAGAAAAAAAAATTGTACCAGAGAGAGAGTAGATTTTAAGCTGTCTTTATTTGCCTTCGGGATTTTTTTTTCACGTCTTTGGGAGTTTGTTTTCAAGCTTCTTACTGTAAACATGAAATCCAGAAAACTTTTTCCCCCCCTCTTTTTGTGTTTTCGTGATAGCTAAGAGTCTCATGAAATTATGACTCCAGGAGCTGGACCTTGATAAGAAGTGGGGGGGTGGGGGAAACAAATTGTGAGAGACCTGTGACAAAATCTTCTGTTGGCAATGATGGAGAGTTGTTATATGTTACAGTAGAATCATAAGATGTTCTGTGAAGCGAGGGGGCTGGCTCAAGCTAAATTCAGAGTAACAGAAATCTGTTTGTGTATATAAGTTAAAACATCCATTATCATCATACTTGTTTAAGAATACCTACTCTTTTAGTTATGCATACCTTGAACTGTTGCCAGTACAGTTGTACAAGTCAACACACAGGATGAAATGCTAGCTTTACTGAAGTCAGGCAGCTGCGTCTTGGGAGAGACACTGATCTAGGCAAAGAAAGGAGTGGTGCTAGGGAACTAAAGCAGGGTGTATCTGAGGCAGAGGATCTCACTTAACCACTGAAAGAGGCAGCAAGCCCCAGGTTTGTCAGGCCTGTTATGGGTTTATATCTTTCCCCTGAGAACTTTGGGTGAATGGAGAAGAATACATCTCTTTGGAAGGAGGAATTGTAAGCTGTCTGAAATACGGAATTCCTGATTTGCCCAAGAATTTCAGTTTCTGAGTTTGCTTTTGATCTGATTTAAGTCAGTTCAATATTTTTCATGGTGTTATATGAATTAAGGATTCTGATTTTTTTTGTTCAGAAACACTTGAAATAGGCTATTTCCAAAATGAAGCGGTATTTCAGTGCAGTACTTTCATTGCAAGTCAGTGCTTATTTGGAAACCTAATTTCCATAGGCTTTTTTGAAAATTAGTTCTTAAAGTAGTTAGCATTGTTGCCTCACAGACAAATAGGGCATATTGAACTGGATACTTGGTAAATATGTGCCATTATCACCATGCAAATATTTATCTATCTAGAAGCAGGAGTTCTCAGTGAGAGCCGGGACTCCTCACAGAATTGCGAGCTGTCCACCTCCACCCCAAACCTCCTTTGCCTCTAGTATTTATGATGTTAAATATAAGCTGAAAATATTTTTAATATAAGGGTACTCCGCAGCTTGCTTTGTGAAAGGGGCCTCCAGTACAAGCATTTGTGAACCACTGGTCTAGATATCCTACCCACAACACAACTGAAAGCAAACAATTCTATTGGTAGATAAATTGCTTGCGTTTACATTTTCCCTTACACAATTAAGGAGGGAAACAGAGCTGTGGGGAGGCAGGAAAACAGGTTTCTCAAATTGTTTTTCTCTGTATTGTGATGTATGTCTCATACTCGTGTATGCCATTGTGATGATGTGTTTGCTTTATGAAAACCTTATATGTAAAGAATTCTGGGACCACTTGTACCTGACACATGAATTAGAGACTCAACAAGTTTGAATCATATGAGCTTCTGCGCACATGACTGTTGCACTTGTTGGAAACAAGTGATGAACCTTAGCAAGTTCCACAACCAACCAGAATTATGCACTGTACTAGTAAATAGTAAATACTAATTAACTTTTTAAAAGCATGTCTATTATGTATTTTAAATGTGACATAAAAGTCTAAACTATAACTTGTGTTTCAGAGCTGTAAGTGGGCTGGTACAGTAAAATCTTTGTTCCTCTGTCTGTGTGTACAGTGTATATTTATCTGATCTGGAATAAGTATTACTCTTTAATTGCTTTTTAAACAGGTGTGGGATAACTTTACTTTAAAAAATGCAGTGTTTTTCTACTACACAGTGAATATGCTGGCTCTGAGGTTTGAAGGGTTTCACCTTGCTGTGCCCAAGGTTTGGAGGGAAATGGAATGGGAGGGGCAAGAAAAATGCCCCAAATCCCACATAAATCAGAAATTTCCCGTTATAACCCAGTTATAAATTATGCGCCATCATAACATCCTTTACCACAGTTTGTGAGCCAGGACTGGAGTTTTGGATAGTTTATAGCGGAAAATTGATTTTTCAATGGATAATACACCCTCGGCCTATTTCTCCTCCTAGGTCTTAGCCACTGGGCCTGTGGTGTGAGGAGATATAAAGCAGCATTTTTCTAAAGTGCCTTTGAAAACAATGAGAGCTCTGTTACCAGAAGCCCAAACGTATGCAGCCCCTGCCTCAGAAGGTTGGAATGACTGGTTAAACCCAGGTTCAAAGCTCTTGGCCTCCAAGTGCTTTAATTTAGCACTATTTTTGCTTCTCTAACCTCTGTTTTTTCTATTTAAACCATCTAAGGTCTCCTTGTTTTGCAGGGAGCTAAGCAGCTCTTTTTATAATTAGATTAAAGATAATCAAATGAAGACTTGAATATTTTTAATGTCATTTAATCTTTTTTTTTCCAAAATTGGTTTTTATCATTGTTGCTTTAGGTTTGCGTGTGAGTGTCTTATGTGTATGTTTTGTTTTGTAAATTTTCATACAGTTTGTAGTTCAGTTATATTTCAAGCTTCTGTCTTTCTGGGGTTTTTAAAATACACTTTGTCGAGCATATTTTAGCATTTTTGTTTGATACCGTGAAATAAAATGTTTAGGTATGATTCACAATACACTCATGCTTTCATCGTCTGTTTGATTAAGTGGGGGGTCTCTGTGAGAATGAAGAAGGAAGCAAAGAAAAAGAGGTGAGATACAAGATGTAGAACTGAGGAGCTGCATAAAACTGCACCAAACTACAACTTTCTTAAATACTATAATTAGTAAAGTGCTGACAAAATATGATTATTTTTATTATTTTAAAATCAAATCCAGTTTGGAAGTATTCACATAACAATCGCATGACGGTAAAGAATTTTCCAAAAATACTACATAGAATTAAAGTCATACAAACAGTCTGTTTATTCCATCCCTTGGCACAATAGTTTTAATGTCTTTTTATTTCAAATCTTAACTTTCCAGTTACTGCATAATACACTATCTGCAAATGTCTTTGAAAATATGAACTTGTATAAAAGATTAGATTGCACAAGTTCTTGTGGCTTAAATTTTTTTAAAGAAGAGAGGATAGCTGAACTTTGCAGTGTACATAGAATATCACAGTGCTCTTTGTCTAGCCAAAAACATCAAGCTGGAAAAGACAACAGGAGATTCACCACTCAAGTCTTGACAAGCTTATCGTTTACTCTGCAGACATATTTAGGGAGGCCAAGGTAGAGATCAAGTTTCCAATTTGTTAGATTAGCGGGTACAGGGGGTATTGGGTTGATAAGTCTGGTTTTCATTTTAAAGGTGGTGCTAAAAAGGTCAAGGTTCACATTTTCCTTTTTTTATGCTAAGGTCATTGCCAGTTTTTGTATTAGTCTATACTTTAATTCTTTTGTTAGTGTTCCATTTGTATTGTTTTTTGTAAAAAAAAAACAAAAAACGATCAGATGTCTGAAGGTTGGTTTGGTTTTGAGTTTTTTGCTCTGTCTTTACTAACCTTATATGTTTTTGCTATATTTATGTTGCACAGCAGAGTTTTAGAGTTAGGTTAAGATTCAAGAATTTCCTGTTATAAAAATATAAAAGTATAAACGGAAAGGTAAACAGCTCATTATATTAAAACAGTAATCAAATTTAATAAAATAATAAAATCCTGCAACTTTCATTTACATGACTAATTCTTTTGCCCATGAGCACTCCAATTATACAAGCGTAAATATAAGTTACTGCAAACCCTTGATTTTGATTATCTAGCCCAATACATGTAGATTTTTTATTAAAGTTACAAAATAAAAGTAAAGAACATAAATTTTCCACATATTATCAGATTTGTTTCTGGTTTTACTATTCCAATGTGTAATGATTAGGTGCGCTCTGAAAAATACAAGCAATCAAATGCCAATTTTGCCCTCAGATACACATGAGCTCCATCCCCAGGTGGTTCCTGTGTGTGTCTGAGGGGCAGAATGTGGTCCTTAAATGTGTGGGTTTTGTTTTTTTTTAAATCAGCCGTCTCTGCCAATTGTTTGTCATGTGATTTTTTTTTTCATGGTTTGAAAATATTGTGGAAGATGTTGTGAGTGTTATTGTAGAAACCATGAATGTTATGCTCTCATAATTTATTCTTTAGTAGCCATATTGGGGGGGATTAAAATATTCAAGGCAATAATGCAAAACCATTCATCATTGTTTCTTGTGTTCCTTAAAATCTGAGAACATTTGGCTTGTCTTAAAGGAATTTTACTTTCCTTGCTTAAAGAGCCTTAAAATAGATGTTCAGTGAGGATACATCAAAGATGACTTTTTGTTTAAAAATCTGAATGGTTATTTTTGACAGCATCGTTATTGACTAATTTCTGCAATGTGACAAAAAGAGGTTTTACACTGTGACAGTAGGGTTTGACCTTTCTGTTGTGTTAAACTTGTATTTTATCAGTTTTAAAACATAGCATAATGTGATGTGATTGTTAAAAATCTGATTGGATAAGCAAGCAGTAATTTCTTTATGAAATGACTCGTGAAAGAAGTCCTCTGGATTGCTCAAAGCATCAGGGTCTGGTAAATAAAATGCCATAATGGGGATGTAAAAAGTGATTGTTCAAATTATTAACATCTCACAAAAGATGAGATTCCAGTTCCTGCGGGGGGTGGGAGGGTGATAAATGTAACTGTATAAATGTCAAACATCAATATATATTTGTTTACATTCAGCAAATGGTATTTTATGCTGATAAGCATATCGAAGGTGGATGGGATTACTCTAAACATTTATAGAAGACGGAGGGAATTGTTTTAAAGTGGGTAGTTTCTCTGACTTTCTCTCTGCAGATATAAAATGGCAAATAACCATAAAGATTAATTTTATCACAATTTTTAAAATTATTTCAATGGGTTTTGTTTATTTTAATATACAATTCGGTAAACTAGGGAGGAAAAAAATTGCTTAGGTCTCAGTCAGACTATTTTTGGGTAGGCATTTTGTGATTCAAGAGAACTATAACCATTCAAATGTTTTTAATCTCTTGGGTTTTTTTTAAACATTCCAAAGTACCCACATAGTATTTCCTTCCCACTCCATGCTCCCCTATGAAACAGGCGAAATATAACTTACCAAAGCAAATGGCTGAAACATTTAGTTTTACCTGTCAGATTTTGTTAGAGTAAAACATTACACTATACATTTCTTAGGGCGAGTTTTCTTGTGAAAGATAAAATAAACAAATGTGTGATTTATCATTCAGAGCCCAAAAATGACTAATAGACCTTCCTAATCCATTTCCCAGGTCCTAGGTGTACTTAGTTGAAAGCTAAAGGGTAGCAAAGGTTATCAAGACACAGATAAGAAGCAGAAGCTGTTAAATTTAGTGTCTAAAATCAGAATTTCCTTGTTTTTCTTTTTACTACCTAAAGCAGATTTAAACTGCAAAATTAATACTGTGCTAGGTCTTATTCAGAGAATAACTGTTCCTTTTAATAAATTTTAGCTAATTTTGGAGTATTTTCTCTCATATTCAGTACAGATACTAAGTACTCATGGCCCTACTATTTTGCAAAATTGTTCTGGGATCTCTTCCTTATAAAAATGTTGGTGAGATTTTACATCTTATTTGGAATGTTATGTTTCCCATGGCTCTTTAGCACATCTTTTTGTTCCTCCCCAAAAGCATTCAAATTAGGAGTAGTGTAAAATATATCTGAAAAACCATAAAAGCTGCTGTTTCGTTGAACAAAACCTAATTTAATAACCCCTTTCATTTAATAACATTTATGTCAGTTGTTGCAGATTCCTTTCTGCTTATTTATTTGGCATGGCCTGTTGTTTTATAGATAGAGGCAATTTAGTGAAATGTGTTCATAAAATATGCTATATTTATGAAGAGTCACTGAGGAGGAAAGCTAGATGTGTTAAAATAGGAATCCTATACCAATCAGACATTAGGAAGTCCTCCTGACAGAGTAGTATTGCTTTTTCTCTGGCTGATTATTTTAAAGATATACTTACTGGTAATGAAAATACGTGGCTTCTGTTCTGCATGTTCCTGATACATTGCTTTTCTAAGGTTAATACAGTAAGAATGGTGCTAAGGCCTAATCCTGTTTCCACTGTAGTTGGAGACAAAAGTGTCATTGATGGGTGTGGATTCAACCCTTTTCAAAAGCACCATGTGCATCTGGAATGTACATTAACTGTCTTGTCTTATCTTTTCCCATTGCCTTTTGTGAGAGATTAATTTCTATAGCAAGAGAACATTGAAATAGTGATTTTGTTTTACATGGTATCCTATAACCACCTCAGATGCTCTTGGCTCACCACTGTGAATGTGTTGTCAGTTGTCGAATGGAATATTATTTTCAGTACTCTTGATTTATAGAGAATAGTGGTTCTTGTGCAAAATACCATTTTTTTGCCTCATTGTCATTGTCCTTTTCCTCTTCAACGGTTTTGTAAGGTCCTGATAACTCCTTCCCGGAATCAGCAGGGTAGCTTTCCTTTAGAGTACACGAGGATTCCAGCTAGCAGATCCATCGTGGTATATATATGACAAAGTATGCCAGGCATTTGCCATCCTATAGTAGAATAGGAGACAATTCTTTTGCTGCTGGGACAGCATTGCCCGCTCTCTCTCTTAAACAAGAAGTCCTCTCTCTCTTGTGTACCTCCCTTAAGGGAAGTATTTCCTCCCCCTTATGGACTAATTTCAACTAAAGATTGTATGTTCTTCAGAATAAGTCAATGCAGCTCTTGCATAAATGTCTTCTGGTAACTTCTGATTTCATTTTGATTTCTGATCATTGTAAATCCCAACTTCAGTAGAAGAGGTGGTATTAATTTTATCTGGGAAAGTATGTGATGCACACAGGTTGATTCTAAAGAAGTTACATTTGCATGCGTGAATCTTGAAGTTTAGCTTTAACGTTTACTTTGATTTCCTGCATACTAGTATAATCTTTCCATCACACACACTACAGATTTTTTTCACTCCCGTAATACAGCAGACAATAGAATATCAGAAGATATGTTATGTGTGATGTGATTGTTTTCTGATGAGTGCACATATTAAGCTTTTCTTTTTGATCATAATCCTTCTCTTTTTGTACACCCATTGGCCTCGAGGACTCTCTATTTATTCAGAAGTTGAAAGTGTTAGGGAGGATAAGATAAATGTGTCCATTCATTTGTTGAGAAGAGGTTTTCTTTGAATCTGCTTTAATACTTGACTGTTGGTTTCAGGCAGAGTTGATGAGAAGCTGTGAGATTTTTTACTCTTTATGGAAGTATATTTTTAATTCATGGAAAAAGATACCTGTGGAGCACGTAATTGCATTTTAAAATACTTGTATCATAAATATAAATTAATGTACAAGGTCCAATCCTCTTAGTTTTCCAAGGATGTAATTATCCCACCTTAGCCACTTGTTAGCTACAGCTGGATAGAACTCAACGATTTTGTTTTCATTCACTTTTGAAATCTGTTTTCAGACTGCTGTGGATCTCTTGCTCTCTCATTGAAACCAGTTCATTCCTGCATAACATTTTGATTTCAGTGAAACAGCATTTTGGGGGTGTAAAATCTTCATTGGCTAATTTTCAACCAGTTCCAACCTTGGCCTTATATTACTTTAAAAAAAGTAAAGGCAGCAACTGGTCAAAGCCCTTTTGTCTTCAGAAATGAATTGTATTTTCCTGTAGTTTTAAGAAGTTCCATAAATGGACATAAAAGGCTACATGTTCAGAGGTGCTGAGTTCTCAGAAATTCAGTTGAAGTTGATAGCTGGGGTGGGTGCTTTGATTTTCAGAGATGCAATATTCATGTTATCTAGTACTAGTAGTGCACTTAATGTTCTATCCAGGTACATTTAAAAACCAAATAAAAAATACGTATGGTCCCTGCTGTGTGAGACTTGCCATGTCAAAGATCTCAAAATATGGCATCTGATAGGCTGCCTGTCCTACCATTCATTTGTAAGCGAAGTGTCTGATACTGATATTAATAAAATACTGTTTGTGAAGCACTGACAAAGTGCTCCTCCTTCAGTGGTAGCTTGAACTATGAACTGGAGGCCCATGCATGTAACAAGACTGGCACAAATATTTTCTATTAGAGGCACAGGGGAGATCCTCTTCTTTCACTTTCTATGATGTAACTATTCAGTGAAATTACTTCTGATATATACCAACACGAGGAGAGTCAGGCGCCACAAGCTTCTCATACTGTGCTTTCGCTCTACTTCTGAGCTTCGCAGTAGCTCTTCCTAATGCTTGTTTTCATGTGGGTGATCTTGAAACAGTTCTATAATTATTCCTCCTTTCTTCAAATATCATGGTATAAACTTGTTGCTTAATTGATGGACTGCTCTTGGTGACTTGATGCTACCAACATGTTCAATCCATTACTAGCAATATGCTGGAAATTATTTGATCAGCAAAGAAATAGGATGTATTATTGACCTCATAGTGAAAATCTAGAGAATTACTTCTAAAGCAAATATGTATGTGTTACAGGAAGATTTTATAGACTTCCAATCTAATCAAGTTAAAACACTAATATATTTAAACTAGCCTTTAAAAATAACATCTGGTTTTCATCAGGGTTCTTCTTGTGTTTCTTCACAGTGAAACAGCTACAGTATAGCAAAGTAAACTATTTGTTCTGTGATTTAGCTGGAAATATTGAAATTGAACAATGCTCTAAAATACCTTTTAGCATTTAAATAGAAACTAGATGAATGTGTCCATCTTTGTGGTTTAAAGATATGGCAAGATTTGGAAATGTATAACATGAATTTTATTCAAGCAGAAACAAATAATAGTTGTTCCCCATACTGGGGAAGATAGCTTTCATTTCCTGCACTTCTGACAGCAGTCATTGTGCTAACATGTACTTAATAAAAGCTACTGCTTTTATGAGGAACCTGATTTCTGAAAGACCGTCCAGACTTTTGCCTCCTTCTTCCACCTTTGCTTTATTATTTCTCTTTAAGCTTCAAGCATTTAAGCATTTACTTAATAAACAGCCATTTACCCTCACTGGGATTTCTGAATAAGCCATTTCTGGCAGCAGATCTTAAAATAGCTTTAAAGAATTGGAGCAATTAAGTTTTCTTGTGATGCAATATCAATATCCTCTTGCCATCTCTTAGGTGAGTGCTGCGTCTGGATGTCAAAATGGATCATGTGCGAGTTTGTTGGTCAATTAATCACTGCCAATGAGCCATAGCTCCATTTCAGACTGGCCTCCTTGTTAAGTTTACAAAATCCAAATCAAGAGGCCAGATCTCCTCCTTTCAGACTTCCAATATTGACCTTAGTAACTTTGGCTTTTTTAGTCAACTCTATGGAAATCTTGCAGGCTTCTAGATTTAACTCCTCCACCCACCGCCACACACACAGCTTTTTTAATGAAGGATTTGGCATTCAATATGTTTTAAAAAGTAACTTTATTTAATTGGAAAATTTCCAGGTAATTTATTCAGTAGATCAGATTATAGTGAATAGCGATACTGGTAAATGTAGTAACAAAAACACAGAGACCATTGAGTGAATTTTTGATGCAACTTAATTCAAAATTGCCAGGAATCTAACCTTTGATTAATTGTAGCAGTGACTCATTTTAGGCAAAGAAAATCATTGATGATGTTTTTTCCTCTCTTACCTGTTTCTCAATCCTAGTCTTACCATACACACTGGAGTAAGGAGATTCAGAACCAAACACTAGTTTAACATGCTAGAGAAATTAAATTAAATTCTTGTGACAGGCAAGACATTGTTGGTGCAAGTGGGGAGGAAAGCCTCTTCTGCTTTGCTGGCCCATTGAGGAAGTTTGGTCACTGGTATGTAGCCATACAGCTGCACACAATATAAAGTAAGTTTAACAGCATATTTGGTGAGTTTATAACTTCCCCAGAGCACTTTAACATTAAAAATAGTGATTGCTAACCCGGTCCATCTGAACTTAAATATGAGCTTACTTCGCAAGAAATGCGGGGTAACGTCTCAAGTATTTTTCACTGCTTTGCTATTGCTTAAGGGCTTCCATTGCTTTATAGCTGTGTTTTGTCTGTTTTTGCATTTTGCTCTCCATTTGTAAATATTCAGACCCATAGTCTAAATGAGGATGGCAGTCCCTCTGATGGATATATGTAAAAATACCTTCATAGTGTGAAAAATAAAAATATATGGCATAATGGCAGCTGCATATATCTCAGACAATAGTAATAAGCTCACTGGCTCTGTGTATACTGGAGAGGTCTGGGCCTTCTGTTGATGTAACTCAGGGAGCATCTACACATATATAAATCATTCTGTCAACAGAGTCTTGACAGAACTCTGCATTTGTCTCCACAGTGTTATCCCATGAAAATGTGAGGAATAATGCTTGGGTTAATAGAATTCTGTTGACAAAAGTGTAGTGTAGACACTTAAGTCGACAGAGAGGGCTTTGAGTTCACCAGGCAGACCTGTTTCAGAACTTCCGGTCAGCTGTTCTGTCGACAGAGGGCAGGGCAGTCTGGCTGCTCTCTGATGACAGGGCAGATTGCTCTGTTGATCTTTTTTTGTGTGTAGATGCAATCGGTCAACAGAGTTTCTATCAACACAACTTTGTCAATAGATGTTTCAAGTGTAGACATAGCCATTGACTTTTTTTAACTTCTCCTGGTGATAGTTAGTGTACTAGATTTATTTTTAAGGCAGCAAAAACAACTTCTGTTTTAAGACACTAATATTTCAGACTGGAAGTCGGATTAGTACACAGGGGGACATACAAAGTATGGCTGTAGGCTCCATGAGGTTAACTACGCCACATTGTCAGTGAGACTGAAATATTTCCTAGAAAGTTTTATAATGTTTAATACGTAAAAGACAGTCCCCTGTATTGAATTGTCTCTAAAGAATGCATTTTGCTGTCAGATGGAGACATGAATGCCAACATGCCTTATTCAAGCAGTGTTGTGCATGAGTCAGACCCCAAAAATCAAGATAAGTGACTTAAAATCAGGGGATTGTACCAAAAAATACATTATGGATTCTTATTTCCTTGCTGGTTGTTGTGCCTAAAGGGTTCCCATTTTCAAGCTCTGCAGTCATCAGACCTGAAAGCTGATTTATTTATTCATGAAAACTACAGTTCTCATGTAATCATGTGACCTCTGGAGCTGGTCCTTAGGGACATATACTATTGCAAGACTTGTAATCATGTTGCAGAAGTTTGAAATTCTGCACAAGGGCATATTTGGCCCTAACTCGAGGCCAACATTACAAACTTACATCAGTATAACTACACCACACTGGGCTGTGCAAAATTCACATGCCTGAAGGACAAAGTTGCACTGACCTAGCCCACAATATAGACTGAGGTAGATTAACAATGCTGAGGGCAGATGCTCTCCCAATGGTGCTGTAGCATTTATGCTGAAGTGTAACCATTGCACCATTGTAAGTACAGACCTGTCCTGATGCTATACTATGTTTAAAATGTCAGTACCATGTTCGCTAAATTACACTACTTCCCCCAGCCCCTGTGACTAATGTAGAACAGCATACAGAGTGCTTTGCTCTTTTGCCTAATGTGGTTATCTAAACGTAATGTTTTGTTTTCCTCTTTTCCCAGTTTTAACAAACAAAAATGGGGTTGGGGGGGAATGAAACTTATCTTAATTCTTTTCTCCTCTTCCATGAACATGAGTCCTCTAGATGAGAGTGAGGTTCATTTAGGGACTGCTTAAAATACATGCTCTTGTCCCAGTCGATTGTAAGGGTTTTGGAGTCATACCAACTTCTTTAGTAGTCCTTTTTACAGCATTCTGTGTTAAAGACTATGTGGTGTCAAGGGCTGATTGTCATGACTTTTTATTAAAGAAGACCCAAAATACTTTCATACTGTCATCCAAACTACTTCCATAGAGCCTTTGCATAAGGTTACCATACATGACTTTTCAAAAAAGAGGACTATGCTACAACACATGAGTACAGCGTGAATTGGTAGATACTGATACACTCCCTTGTAGGGGGCTCCTCCTTTTTATGTGGTAACCCTACTTTGCATGTCTATTGGATAAGGGTACTTTTATATACATGCATGCATATACGAAAGGTGAAATTTACATCCCTGTGTAAAGGCTAACTACGCTGGTATTACATGGAACACCAGTGTGGAGGTTGGAGGGAAACAGAACACCCACCCTAAAGGCAGAGTTCTGTGTATTCTATGGTTTTTACTGTATCGGTGCTTACCGTAGCAATCATGGCCTCATTGTAGAGTTTCCACTCAGCGTATCCATACAGCTTGCAAAGTCACTACCTAGTTACTCCTGCCTCAAAGACCTTCTCAATACACTCAAGCATTGGGACAGGGTGTTGAGAGACTTCTGTCCAATCTACATTTCTTGCCATCCCTGGCTATGTCTACACTAGCCCCAGACTTTGAAATGGCCATGTAAATGGCCATTTCGATGTTTACTAATGAAGCGCTGAAATACACATTCAGCGCCTCATTAGCATGCGGGCGGCTGCGGCACTTTGAAATTGATGCGGCTTGCTGCCGCGCAGCTCATCCCGATGGGGCTCCTTTTCGAAAGGACCCTGCCTACTTCGAAGTCCCCTTATTCCTGTGAGCAGATGGGAATAAGGGGACTTCGAAGTAGGTGGGGTCCTTTCGAAAAGGAGCCCTGTCGGGACGAGCCATGTGGCAGTGAGCCGTGTCAATTTCGAAGTGCCGCGGCCGCCCGCATGCTAATGAGGCACTGAATATGTATTTCAGCGCTTCATTAGTAAACTTCAAAATGGCCATTTACATGGCCATTTCGAAGTCTGGGGCTAGTGTAGACACGGCCTCTGTATAGCAAAACTTTTAGAGCACTGAAAAAGGATTTCCATTGTAAATCTGTAACTTACATTGGCTGCCAGTTCACTTCCATGTGGAGTTTTGTGTAGGTTTTGACCTCTACACCCCTAAATGACTTGATCCTGGCTGACTTAACAGCCGCCTGGATTAATTAGGAGTGGGGAGTTGCTTGAGTGGCATTGGAGTTTGGAATTCACTTCCCATCTCCCACATGGTTTAACACAGTCTAATTGTGTGGACTTTAAGGGTATGCTGCAAGGAATGAGATGGAAGCTAGTGAGTCATCAAATTAGTATATTGTATTGTGGCACACAACTGGGGTCAGTTTGAATGGGTAGTTGATACAAAATTAAGGATTGTTTAGAATTTTTATTTTTAAATAGCTGTCACAAGTACCTGGTGATTGGGACAGCTGCATTCCTAAAAGCTAACATGTAAAGAATATAAAATATATATACATGTTAAAAATGACATTCCATAGAGTTGGTTTATTAAACTACTGCATGTACCTGATAGGTGAAGACAGTGGGATCTTTGTCATTGCCTTAGTGAGTTTAGAAGCAAGTCTCAGATGTAATGGTAGGATTATAACTTTTTTTTCAATTTGTGCTCATACACTCATGCAACAAATAGTTTTACTTATCCTCAGAATAGCTTATGATCTGCTAATATGGATTTATTGTGTCCATTTTGGAAAAATAAATAGCTTATTATTTTTGAATTAATAGTTTTCTAATTACGTGAACCCTCAAAAACCTGCGCTGTTCCTTGGATTTATTTACAGAAATTAAAATATTCCACGCTACTTAATACTCCTGTTTTAATCTGCTCTTACAACACATGGACAATTTAACTATTGTGAGGACTTTCGTTGAAGTAGCTGATCTACACATGGTAGTAAAAATGAAACACATGAATGTGTGCAGAATACCATAATTTCTTTGCAAACTAGAATTTCATTTAAATTGTCAGATAGTGAGATGGGAGGAGGACAAAACCAAAATCAAATGCTTCAGGGTCATTTGTATTACAACATAAAACCAACTCTTCCCCCTCTGCCCCCCTCCCCCCCACAATGGCAGTAATCCATAACTGATCAGGAACTGTATAATAAAACGGGGCGCACATTTGAGGAACAAAATTAAAGCGCTGTATCTGATAAGAAAGAGAAATTGATTTTCAAGTTTTATTGTAAATAAGGCAGTGGATTTGTCACGAACATCTTCGAATGTGGCATGTTCCTTTAGTTTTTATTGTCAGAAGGCATGCTAGGCTGTAGCCCTTTCTGGTATAAGAGAATCCAACCTCTTCATGAGATCTGTCAGGGTGTGCAAAGTGCAGGACATGAAATTTTGTGTGGGGGAGGGGGCACAGCACAATTGGCCTCCACTGCCTCCCCCACCACTGCCGTCACTGAGGATGCACAGCGCGTCACTTCTGGGAGACTGGTTGAGTGCTCCCTAATACAGCACTTAGGCATTTGCTTAACATTAAGTGCCATTGGAAACAGGGACATTGTACACAACACTTTGCAGAATGAAGCCTGAATTGAAGATAAAGCTATAGAGCGCTACACTAGCGCTTATTATAATTAGGCTGTTACTGTGAATAATTAGGCTGTTACTGGTACTACTCCGGACCTTTCACAGTTCTGTGGCTTTGAAGGTAGGGAGTTGGATTAGGCCCTAACGTAACTGAAATTTCCACTGGTTTGCATTACATTACGCAAGTTGGGAGGGTGCTCCTAATTTCAAGAGCAAAAAGTGGGGCCTGGCATACAAAGTTTGCTTGTCCCTGAGCTGTGCGTAGGGTGCTCAGGAATTGCCTGCTGATTTAAGGGGTGGGAAAAGTGAGGACGGCCAGCAAGGCAAAGTCCTTTGCTGCCTAATATCAAGAAGTACTACATTGATCATCCACATCAAAAAAGTGGTCCAGATAGCAGTTGCACCCAGAGCTGCTTCAGGAAAATCTGTGACCCTATATGAAGCCATTTGACTGTATCTATCATCCCCAGCTGTAAAGCCTGCCATGGTGTGTATTCTTATTACCTTCTGCATCAACTTAGATCCCGCTGAGAGTTGCAAAGAGAATTTGGCTTTTTGGGAGAGGCAATAGCGAATATGTCCAGGGGCTGGTACATGCATTTGGATGGATGGAAATGCACTGTTACAGGGGAAGAGAAGCTCTGATGTGCGCTAGCCAGGGTCGTATGTTAATAAAAGAATGCAATGACCATCGCAGCTTTCTGTCAACATGAAACAGCATGTACTCCACCATTAGAGCATCATTAAGAAAAATCAGAATAACATTTTTATATCTGTCCCTTGTGGGATAAAACACCTGTGAACCCTTCTCCAGTGCACTTTTGGCATGATTGTCTGATACATTTTGGAGCAGGTTTTTGACACTGGACACCCAATTACATTGCAGTAGTTCAGTTACATTAGTTCTGTTTAATCTTGCCCACTCCTGTTTCCCCATATGTGCATAATAAAGTAGCATAACGTTTCAAAAATAAGTGGTGGAGGTAGAGGGGGAAGGCTGTATAATGGGAACACCTTGATCAAATGAGCTTACATTGGCATTGCAAACAACTCCATATTCCAATCTGACACACCAACAGTCAAACCAGTCTCTGTGGATTTTAGAGAGGAAGCAAAATTTAACTTTTAACTGAAAACAGGTTGCAACCTTAATTACCATAGGCACCCACAACATATATATGCAGTGTGGGCGTGTGTGTGTGTGTGTATAAATTTTAAGTTTTTTTTCTAAAAGAACTCTTTGTGCCAAGTTTCAGATGGGAGTGAATGTTATGGCATAGTTATTGACCTCTGAAAGGGTTTTATAATGGAAATGCTGACATAACCTTTAACTGTAGAGCCGCAAGCAGCATCATTATATTACTTGTTCTTTGCTTATGTCCATGCTGCGGAAACAGTGGTGGTATTGTCTGCTACTAATAGTGCTAAAGGGTCAGAGAGCTGGCACTGATACCAGAGGGGGGAAAATAATTTTAAACTAAAAGTACACTTTACATGAGTCACACAGACTCAGGGGATTTTAAAAGGGATTCATTTATTTTGTATCTATCTGAACAAAATTCAAGTTGATTCAGTAATACATGGATAAATTAAATTGCTAATGGATATTTGTATGCATATAGATATGTAAACATTGCAAATCTCACATTTATACATGTTTAGCTGGGTAATCATATTCATTATGTAATTTTTATTTTCTTTCCCAGTTCTCAGCATAAAGATAAATTGTCACCAATTCTCATAATATTTTCCTGAAGTCCCAGCTCCTGGAGTTAAACAGTTAGATAAGAATTTTCTCTTTCTCGACCATATGGTTGTAGAGAAAAGCTTGAAAATGTGAAACTCTCAAGCTCAAAAAGGAGAACACAAAAAGGAAAAAACAATCTGTGTCATGATTTTTCAATGTTTGTGATTGACAATACTGAGAAAAGTTTGAATATGTATTTGGGATTCATGTTGCCATCAGTGGTGGTGTTTTAATGGCATCTCTTAAAATCAAAATCCCAGAACCATACACTTCTGAACTGAGAAGTTTGTGTCCAGATCTCTATCTTTATTTGGATTTGTTGTTTTTTCTTGCAAAATGGGCCAGCCCAAAAGTCCAGATGAGCACATTCCTGAATCTTTGGGAAAGATAAAATCTTGATCCAAACCAATTACAAATAATATTTCTATGCAACTTCTACATTCTTGTGCTACAGAAAAAATGTAGAACTGCTCACTTGTTACATGGTTACCTTTGGTTTTTTTTTTTTATTATTATAAAACTGAAATTGGAAAACCTGTAATGTTCCTAGGCTGTACTTAAAGTAAGTCATTATTACAGCAATCTGTATAAACAAATATAAAATGTGGTGTTTTATATAGATGTAACACCCTGTATTAAAGGCTGTTGGTTTTTTTTTTTCCCTCACCCTTCTTGGAGGTGCTAATTTCCAGAGATAAAGAGATAGTGCTCTTGGCGAGAAATGCAAAGGAACCTGCAAAAGCTGTTAACTGTGGGAAACTAACAAGCATGTGAAGCAAATGGCTGAGTTATACAAGTTTTAGTCAATTAACTTTTTCTACACACTAAATCTATTTTTTCTACACACACAGTTCTCCTGTCTTCCTGATGCTCTGTTTTCAGTGTCAAACTTTGTGTTACTTAGCTTTGGACTTCAGAGAGAACTTTGCAATATTTGGAATTTTCATGACTGACATTTTATATCAGAATTAAAATGTGTATTTTGTTTTATCATATGGGTGATATTGAAAGCATTGATTAAACCAGGAGTCTATCTGAGGGCCATATTGTGGTGTGAAAGTTATCGAAGGCCACACCCACTTCACACAAAATGGAATAGATTACAACTAGTATCTTTTAACCTGGATTGGTATCTTTATAGCGACGTCACGTCCAACTGCTCTGTTTCGAGCCCAGTGGTCATATGGAGGGTCATATTCTGAGATGGAGTCTTCATGGATTGTATCTCTATGGAGTTTGAGAGCCAGTTTATATGATAACATTCTGGAACTCATGCTCCTGGGTTAGAGGAATATATAATTGTCTATTTTAGGAATACAAAAGCAGAAGCCATTACTAATCTGTAACTTCATTTACTTTTTCAAAAAATCTTACAAAAGAAAAACTTTTTCTGATGTTAATACCCAGCTTTCTACATATTCCGTGTAATTCAAAGTTTCAGTGCTTTTCTCTCCCGGCAGCACATGTAGTACACTTATGAAGCTTTGCATACCTTGATCATTACGTAAGATGAAATATTTTATGATGTCACCAGCGCTCACTAGAAAAGATTTGCTGTCATAAGTGTTCCGTTATTATCTTGCCTTCTAATTACATCAATCAGACATTAAATTGTAGTAACAAGATAGTATTAAATACAGAAAACCATCTCCTTTCCATTTGGTGCAAAGAAAACACCGAAAGCATAACATTATCTAATATGTGTACTCCATACTCTGTTTCTGTTGAGTGTTTTTTTATTCTCTAATTTGTAAGAGTGAGATTTTGATTGAGTGAAAACCCTAGTAAATCTCTTAAAGTCCTTAACCACTTACTGCTTGCTTGCTCTATAGCATTTGCTGTTGTTTATCGTCTGCTATCCATGAGATTGGTTTTCTGTGTAATAAAGTACTAAAAATCTCAGAGTCAGATCAACTTGGGTGTTCTGTGGTTAGTGTGGTGGTTGTTATGCCTAATTCCCGCAGCAGAGAGGGGAAATTGGGGGAGCATCATAAAGAACAAAAGTTAGTGGCTTGCCAGCTGAGTAAAGCCCTTGCTCACTGCAAACAGGTTTGGGTAATAGCAATATTTCTAGAGGGGAGGGTAATGACACTTAAGTGAGGTGGGTCTTACAAGCAGTTGCAGGTCTGGATCCAATAATGTATCATTTACTGCGTCTGGAATAGATCGCTTGGATAAATTAAGTGAACTCTTACCCTGCTGTGAGTTTTTTGCTGTATGCTCTGTACTTATTAGCCTCCTAGCCCCTAGCTTGACCCTGTTCCTTTCTTAAATTAATGCATCTCCAATTCCCTAATCTAGACATTTTTTTTAATCTCATGTTTCTTTGTTTCCACCCAACTTGAGGAAATGGTTGAAGAGTTTTCAACTGTTTACCCAGAGGCAAAATTAACAGGTGCATTCAGGATTGTTGTCAGGCTCATCAAATACACTGAAGGCTTGGCCCAGCTCCAGTTCTGATAAACAGAACAGCATTGTAAATTAATTGAAAACTGTCAAAGGTTTTATTCAATTTTTTGTGCATTTTTAAAAGAATGTGAGCATGAGAAGGTGCCCTGCAACATGGATGAGTCTTACCACTTCTGGCCAGAGGGAAAGAAGTAATGGACATGTGGAAATGTTAAAAGGGGCATAGCATTTAGTGCATGTTTGGGACATTTGGAGCTGGTGTCAATTTGGTACAGTGAACGTAATAGCCAGTCAGCTCCAGACCAAAGGTCTGTCTAGCCCAGGGTTCTCTCTTCTGACTGCAGCCAATTCCAGGTGATCCAGAGGGGAAGAACAGAACATATAATCATCAAATGATATAGCCTATTGCACCCGTTCCCACACCTGACAAACAGAGGTCAATAGCCATTGATGGACCTATCCCCCATGAATTTGTCTTGTTCATTCTTAAACCCTGTTAGAGTGCTGGTCTTTTGAAAAACCTGTCAGGGAGTTCCACGGGTTAACTGTGTGTTATGAGAAAAAATATTTCCTTGTTGTTGTTTTTTAACCCTGCTGCCTATTAATGTCATTTGGTGACCTCTAGTTCTTGTGTTGAGGAGTAAATAACTTTTCCTTATTTCCTTCTGGCTGCATTAACATTAAGAAAAAATCAAAATTATAATATCAATTTTGTAACTTTGAAATTTATAAATTTGATTTTGACTACCCTCACCTCCCCACATGCTCCTCACAAAATCAATGTATTGCTGTCAGATTCAATGGGCAAACATTGACTGTTTCAGTAGTGCATTGCGGGAACCTATCCCACAGCTCCCCCATCCCCATAGCATGGCGGGGGAGAGGGGACGCTGTGGACTGTGGCTGCAGAGCCGGTTGAAATGTTCCACTGCCCTTAAAATCTTAGTCACTGGGAGAGATTTCCACCACCCTCCTCCCTAGCAGAAATAAGACCCAGAATTGTCAATAATTAGCTAGAATTTTGAGTATAGAAAGGGAAGATTCATTAAGAAGTAGTACAGTGTAATCCATATTAGGACATGGAGATCAGTTATTTGCAGACTTCAGAAAATGGTGTTTTTATTCAAGAACAACATAGGTACAAAAGGTCTTTTAAGATTCAACTTCCTCATTGTGAAAATTAAACCTCATATTTTGCGAAGAACAGATGATCCTTCTAAGCACTTCTAGTACTAAGAAAAAAATTGCTTTGAAAAGTTCTTTGTTTGAATAATTTTTGCAATCACTCCTATTCACAGTGTCTGATATGACATTTTATGATATAGAAAAGAAAACTTTAAGATGAGCTATTAATCCTCTTGCATAATAACACGCAAATAGCTTGTTTTGCTGCCACAGAATTTTGTGGAATAATAACATTATAATACAGAATATCAGATTCAGGAGAGAACTGGAAATAATTTCCAGTTCTTTTAGATTATTTTTCCGAATGTGCCATTGATTACAAAAATCAAGAACACTGCTGGTATTTACTTAGGTTCTCTCTCAAAAGTTAGCCATGGCTGCAGTTAAAACTTTTAACATTTAATTATGCTACCAAAACCTTTCTTCTTCTCTCCCATTATTTTGCTTAGTTTTTTTGCAAACAGTAGATGGTATCAAGGGACTCTCACAGACACATACTGTCCTACTGGTGAGTGTGTGCGCATTTATGAAATAGGGGAATTATTGACAGCCTGAGGCACCGACTTGGAATATTAGGCCTGTCCATCTGAAAATGGCTCTAGGTTTTCCGCTTACTGCTGCAACCTGACCCTTTCCTAATATTTTTCCTGATGTACAGCTGTGTAGAAGTCATCCATACTGATCAAGAAAAACAGAGTGAGCCATGTCAGAGACAATTGCAATGTGATGTGCTTTAATAGTTTTCTATATAGACAGTAGTGCCTGAATCTCAAAGCAGTTTGAAATGCTCACCCACAGTGGAATCACATGAGTTATTTATTCTTTACACTAGAGCTACACTTATAGGCTTCAATAAGGGTTGAAGTGCTAGGCACATTGTGTGTGTCTCCCTGTGTGTTTGCAATGGTCCCAAAGAGTTTTATAGCTTAATTTGAGATAATTTTAGAGACGATGTAACAATTGAATTTGGCAAAGGTGAGAGAAAGGGGTGGGGAACATGAGGGGAAATAAAGATTATCCAGTTTCATAGGTACCTATTATCTAACTTGATTCTTGATGATAACTGATATATTTTTAAGCACCCTCGAAGTTATCTCAAACACCCAACTGAATCAGTATTGATTAACTGGTTTTTTTTTTATTTTATTTTCGTAGACACCATAGCAGAGGTTCGGTTTGAAGGAGGCCAGAGTAGTGATTGTACAGCTTAAATCAGGGTGGATGTTGTTCCTGACAGGGGGATTACTGAATCAACTAACATATGGGGATCAATGGAAGAATGAAGGAATTGAGGTGGTAACAGAGAGGGTATATATATCTACACTGTTTTCCTCTTTCAGAGGAGAAATGCAAATGAAGCCCTGATTTTGTAATCTATTTTGTTTCAGAAAGAAGGATTCTTTCAAAACTTTTTTTTTTCCTGAAGGAACCCTATCTACACAGGTGTTTTTGTTTTCAGAAAAACATCTTCCAGAAACGTGATTGCTCAATATTATGCAAATGAAGCATGAGCTTTGTAAATCAGCACTTCATTTGCATTTTCAATCTCCCTCACTTGCATTCCTCCTCCAAAAGGGGAATGCAGTGCTGACGTGGCCATTGAGATCAGATGTGTTGTGAGGAGCCATGAAGGACACAGCAAGAATCTTGAGCTTAATGTGGTGAAGCTGGAGGAGCCATTCAAGATATTCAGAGAAGGAAACAAGTGATTTATACAATTACTTGGGAAACCCATTGAGAATTACTAAATTTTGCAATTTACTAGATGAATGAACAGTTAAAAACAAAAGGGATAATTCAACTCTCAGAAGTATTTAACTCATGTATTTTGTCCATTGTAGTGCAGTTTTTTAAACCTATACTTCAGTAAAAGTATTATGTTAAATCTTAGTAATTATTGCAGCTTCACTACATCATATGCTGTTAAAATCTTTACTGATAGAGGGAGAGAGATTTTAGCACATAGTATAAGGAGTGTGTGTGTGTGTGTTTGTGGTTCAGCAGGTGTAAATCAGTTTAGTTCTATTGATCTCCATGAAGTCACATTAGTTTATACCTGCTGGCAGCAGGCCATACAGGCCTGATTCTCCACTGCCTGATACCTTGTGCAGTTATTTATGCCTGTGAAAAATGGAATAGCATGTGCAGAAATCAGAAGGATGTGCCATACCATGTGTGAGATTAGCAGGATGATAATGACAGCCATTTGGATGATTTTATTTAATATACACCTTTAATGCGCTTGTCTGCACTCTGGCCACAAATCTGTCTCCTTCGTGATGTCATCCACCGTTCCAAATTTGTGAGCAGCTTTGTGTCACTGGCCCCTGAAATAAGTCAATACTGACTCCTGCCTTTTTAACCCTGGCATGTCAGATGATTGAGGTCTGGTAAGACACTTCTCAGAACTCCTAAGGTGGTACATTCTTAATACATGTCAGAAATAAACTTAATTTTTGACAACAAATAAAGCAAATGAAACTACCTGAATCCCTTGGTCTCAAAAGGAAAACCCAGGGGTGAACTGGAAGAGCTGGCTTCAGCACTGATTTTTTTATACAAGCAAGTGTTCTAAAATGTATGACACTCATGGTCAAGCTAGTGAGTAAATAACACCTTCCATAATTTTCATGCACAAACATACAAAGAAAATCCAGTTAACATGCGCTGCCAGATGAGAGAATCCCAGAGATTCAGCATTTAAAGGTGGCTGTTCTTTCTTCCCTCCAGTTATTGTGCCCTTTTAAAAATAATAGATTTCATAAAATAAAGCTGATTAGTGGTTCATCGTCCCTCAAGTTTTCAGTCAGCTGAAGTGTCAATCCATACCATGTTTTATGTATGAAACAGAAACATTGGCATTGTACACTGTTTTAGCCAGTGGATGCTTTCCGGGGCATTATGAAGTATCATATTGAGTCCTAACCTTGCAAATCCTTATTTTCAGTTAAGTAACCATGCCCATTGATCTCATATATACAGTTAAGAACATCCTCACCACCGCTGCTAACCACCATCTCTTGAGACGAAAAGCAGACATACATCCATCCTATATGTATACCACAGACTTAGACAGTAAAATGGGTCCCCTTTTTAGAACAAGAGAGCTCAGGATCAAAACTTGGACAAGGCCTGTAAAAGGTAGAGAAAATTACTATGCTTTCAGGTTCCTCAGATAATTCCTTTGGTTCAATCAGATGTTGCTTTAGATGTGAATTAGTGGGGCAAATGATATGGCCTCTTGCATGAAAAAGATCAGTTTAGAGGAAGATTATGTGCCTTCAATCCCAAAAATCAGTTAATTCATGCCATTGGTAAATACAGTAATGAGACAAGGGTTGGTGGACTTGTAGAGTAAGAGAATATGATTGTAATGGCTCTCATTTTTTTTAATATCCGAAGAGTAAGAGATTAAAGCCAAAGCCTGTTTAGCATCAGTGGAAAGAATTCAGTTGACTTCAGTGGTCCACTAAAGTAGTGAATCCTTTCTTATGTGAAGGCATTCTCCCTGCCTCAATCCATCCTCCCACAAAAGAACTTCATTGTAAAATAAGGTTCATTATAACTAAAATTGCACTTTACTCTTTAGAACACTTCTCCCCACACGCCATTTTCAGTCCATTTCACTAAGTTTTATTGTATGAAAAGTCTCCATATGGGAATGCCACTGTATAATTTATGGGGAAATGATTTTTTGTTTCATCTTAAATAAAGTTAACTGTGAGCTATAAGATTAGCAAACTTATTTCCCTCCGGTGACTAAACCTAAGAACTTGATCTTTACTTTTTTTAGCATGAGCTAGAAAAAAAAATTAAAAACAATTCATGCTGAGTTTGGGTGTGCCAGATTTCATTGCATATCAAATGTTTATTGCCAAGTTATAAAGTCTTAGAAAAGATAAGGAAAAAAGTTTATAACAGAGGCCCTTTCCGTCAGAATTACAAGTAGCTACTCATGCTGCAAATATAGATTTTTACAGAAGAAACATAAGATCTGAGAAGTATAACTAAAATTAATATAACAATTTTTCTGTACTAAAAAGAAAAAGTCAATATGTTACTAAAAAAGGAAACTACAGTCCTGATTGAATCCTTGTTTTATTTTTTCTGAATGGCAAAACCATGAGGCTGTGGCCACACTTGGCCAAAACATCAAAATGGCCATGCAAATGGCCATTTCAAAGATTACCAATGAGGCGCTGAATTGAATATTCAGTGCCTCATTAGCATTAGGACACTTCTAGCCGCGGTGCTTCAAAAGCACTGCTTTCAAACTCTCGCGGGTCAGTGTGGCTACACAGGGGTCCTTTTCGAAAGGACCCTGCACCTTTAGAAATCAACGGAGAGGAATAAGGGGATTTTGAAAGGTGCAGGGTCCTTTCGAAAAGGACCCCCGTGTAGCCACATGGAGCCACAATCATTCGAAAGCAGTGCTTTTGAAGCGCTGTGTCCAGAAGTGTCCTAATGCTAATGAGGCACTGAATATTCAATTCAGCGCCTCATTGTTAATCTTCAAAAGGGCCATTTGCATGGCCGTTTTGGAGTTTTGGCCGAGTGTGGCCACAGCCTGAGTGATTTACTCATATCATCCTCAATGATAATATATTATTGCGCACTTCACTGCCACAGACTAAGGATGTGCAAAATTTTCTACAGAATACATTACTCCAGTCTCCAAACAGTTGAATTTTAGAAAGTTTTTTTTTTTTAAATGCTAATGGATCTGTTTAGTGTGTCTCTTCACCTCTGGTGCTTTGACTACCAGAGCATAATCCTGGCTTAATCAAATTTCTGGGAGTTTTCCTCTCCAACTGGAATAAATGTGGAAGACAAAAAATATAGCTAACTCATGAATTTGAAACATCACTTCAGTTAGGTATGAGAATGACATCAAAGTTGCATATTTTTTTGAAGTCTGAACTCTCAAAAAAGAGTGCTGAATCCAACCTTGGGACGATAGAAATCTATTTCCAGTGGTATAAAACTCTCCCTTTTATACCTGTAGGGCCACTGGAAGTCAAAGCTTAATGCTGATGCTGGTATGTTTCTTGTTCCCAAATGAGTAGTACTCATCAGAGAACCAGCAAAATACAGGTTTGGAAGGGACCTCAAACCCTGTGCTGAAGCAGAACCAAATATACCTAGACTGTCCCTGCTGGTACTTTTCTAGCCTGTTCTTAAAAGCCTCCGGGAACAGGGATTCCACTCAACCCCACTTGGTAACCTATTCCAGTATTCAAGTATTCTTAGAAGATTTTTCTTAATACCCATCCTAAAGCTCTCTTCCTGGAGATTAAGCTCCTCCTAGCTTCAGTGGCCATGGAGAAAAATTGGTTTTAGTCCTCTTTCTGGCAGCACTTAACATATTTGAAGATTGTCTGGTTCTTCCTCAATATTCTTTTCTCAGGACTAAACACGTTCAGTTTATTTAACCCTTCTATACAGTTTGGACTTTGTAAAACTTTTGTCATTTTTGTTCTTCTTTGGATTGTCTTCATGTGTTCCAAGTCTTCGTTAAAGTGGATGTAATATGCCAACTGAGGCCTTAATCTGTGCTTGATAGAGAAGAGCATGTTCAACATAAACACATACCTCACAATACACCAAGAATAATACCCTTTTTGGCAACTGCATAACATTGTAGACTCGTTCAGTTTGGGATTTGCTATAGCCTCCCTTCTCCACAACCCTAGATTATTTCTTAGACTCATAGGATTGGAAGGGACTTCAGTGGATCATCCAGTCCAGTCACCTGTGCTCATGGCAGGACCAGTCATCCCTGACAGGTGTGGCTATTACTGTATTTAACACCTTATTATCCTGTAGGTAGCTATAAATTGATTAATGTATAGTTTTTTTCCAAGTATCAAAGTTACACTGATTGGATGATCATTCCACAGGGTCCTTCTTGTTCTCTTTTGAAATATAGGTCCAATATTTGCCCTTCTCCAGTATTCTGAGACCACATATCCTCTGTAAATTCTCAAAGAGACATAGCTAATGGGTCAGAGATTGCTTCAGTTAGTTCTGTAAGCACTCTGTGCAGAATTTCATCAAGCTCTGCTGACTTCCATTTTCCCACACTGAGGACAGGAAAATATACGAGATTTACTCTATAGAGTGCTCCTGTGATGCCCCTCTTTTACAGTGGACAAGTGTTGGTGGCCATGAGAAAAAAATCCTGCTACCTATCAGGAGCTCTGGTCCCAAATGCAGCATCTCTACAAAGGGAACTTACCTCTCTAGCATGATCTGTGTAAGCCCTTCATGTTTCCATGCTGTAGGATGTACACTAAGGAGCCGGGATGCCATTAGCTGTCTCCTCCTAACATGCCGCACAGGAGACTCTGAAGGTGTTTAATGGGGCATAGAGCAGTATTAATGTCTATGAAGTTATTGATATACTTTGAGAAGTGGCTGCTTCCTGATTTTGTCCATTCCTAAGTGGTGGAAACCTGACCTAATGGAAGAGCTTCCATGGGCTCAGTGTCATGAATGAGCATGCCAGAGAGGAGGGGTTCCTCAGTCTTCTCTCATGCTTCTTTTTAGATAGGAACACTGGGCCCATAAGCAGTAATCGATTGACATTTCATACGGTGGTTAATAAACCCTCCTCTCAATCCAGTTTATTATCCCTTTGATACGAGTTGTCTTGTAACACGCTTCAAGTGCTGTTAATAGATGCTTGCTCTATCACATAATTAAGAAATCATGCATTTTGTAATTATTACAATAGAAATTAAACCGTTTCATTGAGGAGGGAAGGATATAGCTGATTTGGAATGACTGGGTAGTAACTCATGAGTAGAATGATGGATCTGAGATATACTTGAAGGGATAATTGTACACAACCAGTTTAAAAGCTGGTAAATATTTAAAGGTCAGGGGTTAAATGTCAAAGCCACAGTACTGGGGCTCAACTCCATAAAGTATTAAGAATGACTGGTAATTAAATACAGGGTGTATTTCACCAAAGGGAAATAAATTTGACAGCTAACAACCAATACTGGATTACCACCTTTCAGAGGTTAGGGATCATGCTAGTAATTGTAGGTGGTTTACAGTTGTTAACATAATAGTAATAGGTAGAATGATTACTCACTCATAGAGATCACAATACCAAAGAAAATTATTCTGTGTGTTTTAAAAATGGAAAGAAAGCCATCAGAGCAGTGATTGCTACAATGTATATATTTTAGATCTTTTAACATTTTACTGTGGTAAAATAAACATCCTTAGGCTGTATCTACTTGAATCTCCTAGGTAAATTTAATCATGAGACTCTGTTCTGAAACAAGCTTCTTAAGATTCAGAATTATTTTAACAGTCTACTCTTAGGAAATTTTGAGATCTAAATATAAAAATGGATATGTACTACTGTTGATTTTGTCTATGTTGTTTATAGAAACAGTAATATAAGTCGCAGGAATATTGCCACATCTAGTGACTTTTACCGAATTTTCTAATTTTTTGTGGTGGCTGTTTTTACGTGATCCAGAGACTTAGACAAATGTATGGTGTACTATTGAATAATATTATACATTACTGCTAACAACATATATTCATGGAGCACATTTCAGTCAAAAAATCTGTGTTTAAAAAGATGGGTCAGAATTAGCACTATGATATTACAGACTGGAAAATAAAGTATGTAGCTTATAGCCAAATTAACAAAATCTCCTATTTTGGGTGTCTCTGTTTTCAGGTTATGTCTAGATTGAAGAGGCCATCCCAACATTTGGCCCATCTACACAGGGGCTAAATGTCAGAAAAATGCCCTCTGCTGCCACATCCCTTCTTCCTCATGGAACATGGATGACTGGGATGTCAGCAGAACACTCCCAGAGTGGCAGACTCCTGTTGGGAGACCTTTGGGTTCCCAGCAGAAGCCTGAAATCTGGATGTAGCCTCAGTGGTCAACTCTAGACACCAAGGCTGTGTCTACACGAACCCCCTCCTTTCAGAAGGGGCATGTTAATGAGGGAGTTTGAAAGATACTAATGAGGTGCTGCCATGAATATGCAGTGCCTCATTAGCATAACGGCAGCCATGGTGGTTCAAAAATGCTGCTTTCATGTGCTGCCCATGGAGCTGGGGGGCTTTCAAATTGACTCCTAGGCCTCCAAAAGCCCGTTCTTCCCATATGTTTTGGGGAAAAAGGGTCTTTTGAAGAATGGGGGTTGTTTTGAAAGGCCTCTGGCTACATGGGCAGCACCTGATTTGACAGTGGCACTTTTGAAGTGCCACAGCTGCCATTATGCCAATGAGGCTTTGCGTATTCATGGCAGTGCCTCATTAGCATCTTTCAAACTCCCTCATTGACATACCCCTTCCAAAAGAAGGGGGCTCGTGTAGACACAGCCCATGGGATTGATTCTTTCTCTGTCCCAATCTCCCAGAGGTTCTGAGCCCTTGCTGCTCCCATTAGCTACATTTACAATTGCGGGAACGCGGCATCTTTGAAAATCAGACCCAGGGGTTAAACTTAGAGTTGAAGCATTAGGTTATGTAAGTTACAACCCCTCAAACTGTTGATGTCTTTAGTTCAGGTGAGACTTCTTTACCTTATTTATGCCTTTGTTTCGGGTATATAAGGTAGTCTGGCTTAGTGTCATTTATATGCTGCATATCTGAAATAAGGTGCAGGTTAAAGCAAGGTATGGAATACTTTATATTTTTAATACCTTTGAGTTCCTTGAAACATTAATTAGCAACTCAGGCTCGTCTGTTATGTATGTTAAGTTTCTCGACCAGGGATAGGTAGAGTCTTCAGGGGCACGTAAACTCATTCAGGTGTTTCCCTGTTTTGCATAAAAAGCACTAGCAAATTCAGTACAAATTAAAATTTCATACAGATAATGACTTCTATATAGACTAATATACACTATATGCTGTTTTTCAGTAATTGTGTGCTATGACACCTTTGTATTTTTATTCTGATTTTATAAGCAAGTATTTTTAAGTGAGGTAAAACTTGCAGATGTGTGAGACATCATAATCCTCAAAGGGGTACAGTACTCTTGGAAGTTTGAAAGTCACTGGGGAAGAACACACATAGTTGAATAGGCAGTGTATATCACTGGCTGATACGAGCAAGGTTGTAAGTTGGTCAAGTAGTACACCAGCCCAGATAAACTGGGAGCTATCCAGTCATCTTAGTAAATTACCTAGTGATAATATATTAAGGCTTCCGACCTGCAGGGAGCACGGTGGTTTGGACCTCCAACTTGCAAAGCCCCACTGACTTCAGTCTAGGGGATATTTCACTTCATGGAAGATTTTTGATAAATGAGCTTCTTTAAATGGGATAATTATTATTATAGGAAGCCATTCTGTATTGATTTACCTAAGCTTATATATACCAAAAGCATCCCAAGATAAACTTTGGTTTTGGGGAGGCACTGGAGTTGACTAAGCCATCAGGAGTTGTAATTGTGCTGGTCTTCACTGCAGTATTAGCTGGAGATATAATATAATGGTTGCCCCTGTCCAACTCCCATCCATGCATAAAAAATGGTGACTTGTGTTACATGATGCACACTCGGAAGTCCCATTGATGCTCAAGCTAGTCAAGCAGTAGAGAGGCAGTTCCTTTGTACTGCTAATCCAGACACTCTGTGGCTCAAGAGCTTTGATTTGTGAGCGCACTAACTTAAGAGGCATTAATGTTGCAGAGGAGAAAAGCCTGGTGTACTTATTCAAATGTCTCACCAAAAACCTTCCTTTGGTACAGATCTCTGTAACGTTTATTAAAATATTGTACGTGGTGCAATAATAGGCTGACATCTTCAGTGCAGTGGCTTATATTTTCAGGGTCTTATTGTAGGGAAATTGAGGCACAACTCTGAGAAGAAACGCTTTGGTTCAAATATGTCAGCTGAGATAGTGAATAAATATATGATGGAAGTTCTTGGTTGTATAATGATTATTATTCATTCTGTGTACCTGTAAGCTTCCTGCTGGAAGAGAACAGTCCCTTAAATTAAGTGTCCGCAAAGATATGTGTGAGTAGCATCAAGCTGTTGACCTTGACATAGCTGTAGCTTCCCCCCTTGCTCACCCACTCCAGCAAAGACTTTTAGAACTCACTCTGGGCACAGCTTTAGATTTGTCTCCCAGATCCTCCTGTTTCCTTCTCCTGAGGCCCATAGTTTCCAATGTCTGCAGTAGTTTCAGGTCTTCCTTTTAGGGAGGCAAAAGTTGATTGGGAGATCCTGTCCAGACCTGTGGGAAAGTGCAGCAAAGTAATAGCTATTAATACTGTTTCTTTCCCATTCACTCTGAAAGGAACTCCCAACAGGAAGGTTTCAGCTGTCTGCAGAACTTAGTTGCATGCCTTTAACTCTTTGGCTCCTACAGCATTAAGCCATTTGAACAGTCTTTACCATTCTAAACTGCAGATTTTTTTCCTTAACATGATCACAGATAGAATTTTGCCTTTGAGAATTTTTATAACTGTGGTTTCCCACTACCCCTTAGGGAGATGTTAATAGTGCCTGATTTGGGCATTATTGATGTGGACTTCAATATCTGGAACACGTCTGACTATCGTCAACATTAACAAATGCTTTAGAGACTAGTGTCAGCAAGTTAGAGTTTGGCTTATTGGTAAATGGTCACAATCTATCAAGTAGTTTGTATCCTGGATAAAGCTTAATTTATTCAGACTGTGGCTTGTTTTTGTTCCTTCGACGTCTGCACTCCCCCCCTCAGTGTACCTGCTTAACTCCTAATGAGAGATTATGTCCATGGCAAGGGAAGAAAAAATATTCCTGCTGTGTTATAGTAGTACCTATCAGCTCACATCTTTTTTTGTATGCAACCCATTATCTAGGTACTTATATGCCCTGCATTTCTCCAGTAATGAATTACAGGTATAGGTTATCTAGCTGTATCTGTATCTGTGGTGATGATTTCCCAATGCAATTTTGGGCAAAGTACTAAGAGAGTTATTATCAGGTTATAATATGCATATATATTTTAGAAAAAATTATTATCTGTGCTGAAAACAAAAATAGCATACTGAAATATTAAAGCTAAATTTCTTTTTTAAAAGCTTTCACTGTTTGCCCTATAAATTTTTTTTAGTATTATTATTATTATTTTTTCCTACTTGGAAATGAAAATGTCTGAGCCAGTTTCACTTTTGTTTCTAGTCAGTTTTGAATCATCACACCTGGTGCTTGTGCCCTGGGACCATGATGGCATGTTTACACTGCGAAAACTGCAGAGACGTGTTTATAAAACCTATATTCTGGGCAAGGTTTGTCCTGTATGTCCTTATTTAAACTCTCTCTGCCTCATTTCCCAGATATGTTTAAAACACATGTGCATGCACACACTTTAGTTATAGTTACATAACCACTGGGCTCTAGGAAGGTATAACTTAAGTGTCATTAACTAACATGCTCTAAGTGGCTGTTTCATTAAGAGTTAAAAAATAATCAGACCTTTAATTTATACAGTTCTGTCATTCTGATTCACAAGACATTAAATAAGTGTTTTATGAGTAAAGATTACAGGCTTTGTGCTCATATGCTCTTTGAGATCTTCCAACTCTGAATAGGATATGTGCTATCACTATTTCTTAATTCTCATGGAGTCTTAACGCTACTTCTTTTTCCATAATACAGTCCTTTAAATAGCTCAGCAAAAATTGTCGTCTTAACACTTTTTCTTAAAAAACACCACTTATAGTGTTCTCTCCCCTTTTATTTTTTTAAAGACTATACATACAAAAGCAGTCTTTTTAGAAAACATGTAACAAAATAAATGCTATTCAAGAGGAAATCCAAGAGATGAAGTGTAAAGAGTTTTACTTCCTGTATTTGGATTTTTAACCTTTCCCAAACTTTCTCTATTGTAAAGTTAAAACAAAGTCTTATCAGCAAATAACATATAGTAGCAGCTGGATATCATTAGAGCCCTCTGTGTGAGCTATCCTTCTTCATTACCTTTTTCATGACAGCTTTTACTTTGCACAGAAAATGTTACTTTGCGCTGGAGATTTATGTAATTCAGGTGTCTTCCATTTTGAATTAATGCATGGCTGCAGTGGGAATGAGTGGTTTACAAGTGGAGCCAATAGAAATTTATAGGAGAAAAAGGTAAAATGCACAAAGATCAGTGAAAAAACATGAGTTTATACAACTTGTTTAATGACTCTCTCCCCAAGTCTCCCTCCTCCCCAAGTGTATATTCCTTCATGGGCATGTCATGTAATACCAGGGTGAGGTATTTTGTTTGTGTTTAAAAGCGGGAAGTGGTTTGGTGGCAAATTTGTTTATAGTTTCTGTACATATCTAAACTCTCCAACAGGTCTGGTCCCAGTAGAAGGAAAAGAATGTACTCTTGTCTTCATTACTTGATAAACTGATTAGCATAAGTGGTTAATTTCTAACTTAACATGTTTGTTTAAAAATCTCTGTAATGCATTTAAATAGTAACTCAAATCAGAGGTGGCTGAGCTGTCCTGTACTAGCACAGCATTGTACAGGGGTATAGGGATCAAGTTAGAATCTTGAACCTTGTCCTTTGCCACTACCATACAAGGCACATGCCCACCAGTTCGGACTCTCAGGATTCTGATGACAGAGCTGTTTCATTGCTGTGCAGGCTCGTAAACTTAAAATATATAATATCAACATCCTACAGAAGCCAGATGATCACAAACTCAGCTTTTTGTGCACTGCCATTTAAGAATTCAAAGGATCATCTAAACAGATGGACCATATGCTATCCATTGGTGGCTGCCAAACTCTAGTTTTAGTAAACTTTGTGAGGAAAAGGGTTATTAGGTCAAAATGCTCGACTGAAAATGCTCTGCCATTTAAATCCCAGGCTTGTGCTTGAGAATGCTTCTCAGATCTTTATTGTTCCTTTAAGAACAATATACCGTAAGTTAGAAGATGACAATCTGAACCACAAAAATATACTGTATGTTTTTTTTTTAAATCATGTTGTTTTGCTTATTTTTAAAAAGTTGTGTATGTACCTACCGTCTTTTACCAGATGGAGCCAAATCCTGAAATCATTATTTAATTTCAACTCAGGCCTTCCCTAAGCATAACTCCCATTAACTCCAATGAGAAACTTTTCCTGAAAATGACCTGAATAAAAACAGAGTCCAGTCGTTGCCCCTTAGTCTTTGGAATGTTATGCTTTAAGACAACAGAAGCAAAATTACCTAATTACAGAATTCTCCACAGATTCAATACTGTTAAGATTTATAAGCAAGAAATCAAAAGCTGGGTCTTTACATTTTACTCCGCTTTCCCTATGGGATCATGTTAGTGTCAATTCAAAAAGGTAAGAATGTGCCAACAGCTAACAGACTCTGAGAATGGAGTTGACAATGGGGTAAGAGAATAAAGTTTAACCAAAGTTTGAGCTGAATGGGAAGTATGAATAAGAAACAGCTATTGGTTTTGGAGATGGTTATTGAGGTTTCAGGGAAATTCAGTAGCAACATGTGACCTATTCCTGGTTTTGAAAGAAGAGCTTTAGGACTACAAATGTACAAAATGAAAACTACTTCGTGTTCCAGAGGAAACAGTTAGAGATGCATAAAGTAGTCATCAGTGAAGGTCACAAAGGAAAAGCCAAACTAAGTAGATACCAAAGGAGTGGTCATGAGACAATTCTTACGATGAGACAATTCTACACTATGAGAGAAATTCAAATGTATTAAATTGATTTTGTAACACTGGGTTTTATAAATTCAAATTTGAGAATACTCACCTTCCTACAGGTTCCCCACAAATTCGACTTATTGCTGCAACACACGATTTCCAACATCAGCTGCTGCAGCAGTGCATTGTGGGAACCTATCCACAGTTCCACCAGCCCTGTAGCACTCTGGGTATTTTTGCAGGTGCAGCATGGGGAAAAAATTGCCCCAAAAGTGGTTGTGGGTATGTGATGTCATCTTCCCACATTTCATTGCCCTCATTCCCCTCCCATGGAAGACAAAGGGCCATTTTGCTGGGAGGAACAAAGGGAAAGTCAGGCGTGGCATCAGCAGACATCTCCAAATTAACTGAAATCTCTTGCTTCTGTATATGAATTGCTTTTTATAATGGGGAGCGAGGTGGAGGGTGGCAGGAATAGCTCAATGGTTTGAGCATTAGCTTGCTAAACTCCAAGTTGTGAGTTTAATTCTTGAGGGGGCCATGTATGAATCAGGGGCAAATAGATTAAAAAGAAAAAGTCTGGGATGGTAATACAGCCTCATGTGAGTGCAAGGGACTGGACTCAATGACCTCTCCAGGTCCCTTCCAGTTCTATGACACAGGTATATCGCCATATAAAATTGTAGCTGTAACTGAATTATCAAAGGTTTTGCAAAAAAACAGCAAGTGTCTGCAACGGGCAGCAAGGTGTCTTTAGTTTTCTCAACTGGCCCACTATTCCCTGTATTCACAGGGGGCCAAAGCATGAAGAAAGAGGATAGGAAAAGTTAAGAAAAAAATGTTGGGCTTCCCGCTACAGTGTCTTTCCAAAAATGTGATGGCACTGAAATCTTACACTGAACTTATAACACAAATAGGAATCTCAACTGGCCCTCCCCTTACTGTTCCCTGTGTTTTTTGGGGGCCAAAATATGAAAAAAGAGTACAGGAAAGGTTAGGAAAAAGATTTTATAATTGAAATGTTAAATATTTTGCAAAAAGCAGCATGTGTCTGTAGTGGGCAGCAAGCCCCCAAAAGTATTTTTGGTGCGGGGGGGTGTGGTCTCAGGCTGCAGAGCTAGTTGAAGGGATCCCCGTGGTGTCTGCAAGCCCCTGCAAGTCTTGAGATTTCCCCCCAGCAGCAAGAAGCCCCCAGATGTATATTTTGGGCACAGAGGAGGGTGGTCTCTGACTGGAGAGCCAGTTGAAGAGGTTCCCCCAAGCAGCAGCAAGCCCCCAAAAATCTTAGCCGCCAGGGAGGACTACCCCGTGTGGCAGCAAGCCCCCGAAAATTTTTCCCAACCTTGGACCTTTCCCAACCTTATCGCACGCAAGCCAGGATGTGGAGCTGCTTGTCAGCATGGTGCATGCTGAGCAGCAAGCACGTCCTTTTAAAGGGTCAGGGGCTACACATGTTATGTGGTTGTGCCTGGGAAAGACACCGACTTCATGGCATCTGTGGGGGATGGGGGCGGGGGACCTGCACAAATGTAAAGCATAGGAAAGAAGTTTCTCAACCTCTCATGCAAGTATAACCCCCCATGTAGTGCAGCAGAGAAGTGGCTGGTGCCAGTACAGAAAAATAAATCAAGTGCTCAGCTAACAGAGGTAGAGACAGAACCAGAGCTGAACCAATAGCAAAGAAAAAGGAAGTTTCACAACCTCCCACACAAGCATGACCCCACAGCTATGGGCTTCCTGGTGCCGAACTCAAATTCGCAGACTTCCTGTTACCTGATTCCTGCGCACTTGGAGAACAGTGGAGTTGGAAGTGGACAAAATGGAGCACTGTGGGGCATTGTGGGAAACATATAAACCCATTCAAAGATATGGTGCTTCCACACTGGCCTTTATTCAAACTTTTAAATTCAAACTTGACAGTACACCCAACTGGTTTGACTATGTGATAATAGCGATATGAGTGCTCACTAATTCGAGCTAATGTTATTTACAATGAAGACAGATATATGGTAAAATTGAGCTAACTGCCTTAAATTCTAATTTATCTCATACCGTAGATGCAACCTAAGTTAAAACTTCAAATGAGATAGAGGTGTTCAATGAAGACAGACAAATGTGACATCAAGGACAGGTAGAAGTTGTAGGAAGAGTAGGGAAACACAGCTAGTCATTCAACTTTAAAACCCAGAAGAGTTTGCCCTGTTGCTGGGTAGCAGAGCCCAGGGAAACGGTTGTTCAGAAGGTAAGAAACAACAGAAATAAAGAAGCTAGTTATTCTGAAGCACTAACAGAATTTCGGAGCTAGCCTGAAAATGGGGGGTAAAAACTGGGGGCGGGGGAAGGGAGAATAATTATCATTAAAGAACTAGGAGAAAGTTGCAATTGCTCACATAATGAGGTAGTAAGCTTCCGTGAATATAAGGAGTTTTTGTGCCAGTATCGATATAGATGCTTAAGTGTAAGAGTTTTGGCCTAAATATTGACATCTTTGTTTAGCAATGATGAAGAGAAGAGCACAAACCCCTAATGGCAAGATTCTTACCTTTTATGTGAACGTGCAGCTGGGTGCAAGGGGAAGTGTGTGAGTTCTCTATGACACCCATACAATAGTGCAGCAGAAAACAGGGTAACCCTTTGAGTTTACTGAGAGGGATCTCACTAACATGCTTATGAACTTATGGCCCAAAGCCCTCTGGTGTGCTTTGTAATTGCAAAGGTAGAATTTTGCCCCAAGAAAGAGAAACTATTTAGATGCTTTTCTGAGTAGTGTAGAGCAATTAAGACAAAACAGGTTGAAAAGTAGGACAGTCTTCCAGTAAATGAGCTGTTTCTAGCTGCCGTAGGGTTTCCAAAGAGAATTGTGGAACATTTTAAACTTGGATTTTTATAAGCAAGGGAGATGCACAGTGATTCAGACTCATTTGAAAATCCCACCACAAGGCTCCATTGGACAGTGTAGGGAACAATCCTTCATTAGCAAAGAGAGGACGGGACAAGCTCGTCTACTTTTTAACTCTCCCTGTTTCTTGTATTTATCTGGAAGCAGAAATTAACTCCTTTACTCTATCGCTTGCAATGTTGTGCAGATTTATGATGTTTATGAATGGACACTTTGTACTGATTTTTGCTAATAGTTCAGCCTTCATAAAAGTACTTAATTCTGAATGAAGAGGAGTCACCATATGCATGGTAACTTCATTAATAGAGGATAGTAATTTGAGGAAATGCTGTATTTTTATGCTCTCTAGAAAGTGGGGGGCAGTTCCCAATTTGAACATATTATCATGATGCATCTGACATTAAATATTATCCCCTCTGGAATAGCACAGTAATGAAAATATTACATTGTGGGACTGTTTCTGTTTATGCAGAGTGGAATTAAAAGACTTAAATACTGTAACTTCTGTTTTATGACTGAAAAAGCTTTAAAATGCTGGGGAGGAAAATAACTGGGAGATTTCATGAATTATTTTAGGAATAGTCTGTTAGAGAAATTGCAATCTACTAATATCATTTGAATCTTTAATATTGTTACTGGTTCCTCAAACATTATTAGCTTGGTATATTTCAGATCTTAAAAATTCAGTTTTGTATGAGTCTTTGAGTAAAGAATCTTTTCATCATTAATACCTTCCAAAAATTCTCATCAGATCATATGATGGTATTAATTTTAAAGAGGTAGTAAATTAACCTAATTGTTTTATGCATTAATAAAACTAATATTTTATGGGAAAACATATTTTAGAGAGTTTTTTTGTCCAAGAAATATTCAGCAGATGATCGCACATTGATTTATTTGCTTAATATATTTAGTTTCTTCAGTTTAGTAATAAATTCATCTCCTTCCCACAAATGTGTATGTTCCTTAATAATTAAGATGTTTAATGTCCATTTGTCCATAGTGTTTTTGCAGCACATGTTTCATGTTTTAATTTTAGACCTTTGCTTAAGAAAACAGGTTAACAAAAGTGTGTGTGTTTCATAAAGTGTTTTATTTTTCATAAACACAAACATATGTCTCATTTTATTTTAAGTAATTTACAGTTTAATTACAACATGCTGTGCTCCCTCAGGAGAAAAAGGAGAAAAGACAAAAAAAGGCTTTGTAACCTTGTGCTGCATTCAGGGTTTAGATCTCACCTTGTAAAAGTTTTTATTGCAGCCTCCTCCTCCGCTTGTGCCATGAAATAGTGAATCACTCCTTGTTGTCTCTAAGTACAACTGCAGTTCTCATGTTTTATCCTGACACCTCCTAGATGAGCTTTCCATACCCACAGAAGGGAGGACATTTGAAGCTTCTAATGTTATTCTGACACCTCCCCTTCTCAGAGGAGTCAACCTCACTAGCAGCAAGGGATGTGAAATCCGGCGTGAAACTCCATTCATCCTCTTGACCTGGTGATTAATGTATGTGAAGGCTCAAGCCGCTCTATGCCTTCTTTCAGTGTGTTCATTCTCATTGCATACAGTTTTTTATCTTCAGCTGTAGGGTGACCTAGGCAAAGGTCCAGGCGTGCTGGTGATTTTCCTTTCTTAGGGCAAGTATCTAGAGAGATTAGTCCAAAGAAGCTGACAGTGGCCTCACTCATGTCTGATGATGCTCAATAGCCAAAAATGACCTTCCTTGTCAGTTGTCTGTTACTGGATAAATGTGTTTTGTGGTGTCAATCAAGAGTGAGTGATTAAAATTTTTAACGTGTAATATTTTCTTAATATAAAAGTTTTTTTCTCTGAGGCCTGTCAAGTAGATATATTGCAGAGGCAGCTCACTTAGTAAATCTAACATTAACCTTTGCCTTCAGGGCCTTAAGTTTTCTTAAATACAGAGACCTGACTTATTATACAAAAAAATTAAGACTAACATGAGCCAATAAATACAACTCAAATACAGTCTTTAACAATCTGACCATTTTAGGGCCAAAATCTGGTAATCTTACTTGCAATGAATAGCACCGTACTTTCGGTGGACTGTTTCTGGCATAAATCTGAGAATAGTGACATAATCTTGCCCAGAAGAATTGGGTGCATTAAAGAGGCTCAGTAACTTGATACTTTTGCTGATTGTTCATTAAAGTTACTTTCATAATTGAGTATTGTTTAAAAAAAATGGTGCCATAATCTACATACACATAATTGGATCAGAATAATTGGCCAATATTTGAATGACACAGGGAAGTATTGAAAGTTTGGGAAGGGACAGGAGAGTGTTTGTGTTATAATACAAGTGTATGTCCAGGCACAACCCTAGTTTCCACTTAACTTGATATAAAAATTGCTGCTTTTTTTGTGGGTGCAAGTCTAAAGAATACTATTAGAAATCTAGGCCAAGAGAGCCCCAAGAAATATCATTGCTAATTAATTTTGTGATGAATTGTGTTTCCGCATATTCTTTCATATAGACATTCAGTATATCATACAATCAGCAGGCACTTGAAAGTTAAGTCCTTGGCTTTAGGCCCATGAAAACTCTTTGAGTTCCTTTGACTGCATAGCTGAAGACATTGTTATGTATCCTGGGGAAACATACTACAGTAATTCCACAGTATGCGCTGTGTCGATTTGCACTTAACTCGCATTAACATGGTTAAGTGCAAATTGAAAGCGCTCCAGCCCCCAGCTGGGGGAAGTAGGGCAGAAACCCCACCAAAGCAGCTGTCTGCCTGCTGGACTCCATCTGGGGGGCCCAGTGGGCAGGGAGACGCTGCAGGGGGGCTTCTCCCCTGCTTCCCCTGGCTGGGGAGAAGCTGCACCTGGATCCCACAAACCCCTTCCCCCCAACTTAAGCAAAATTTGAGTTATGTGAGGGTGCACAGGAATGCAACCCTCGCACAATTCAGGGAACTACTGTGCCTTGCTAGCAGCCATAGAATGTCCATGCCAAGTGCCCTTCCACTACCTGGTACCTATTGCTCATTTCCCCATGTATGATTTCTTCCAGTGCAGTCAGCACATAGAGCTTTAAAGTTCATGAGATATGTACTCTGGCTTCCTGAATTACTCCAAAATTTGTTTTTATGAACTGCTCTAAATTTTCTATTTTTCCATCCATGTGGAGCCCTTCTTTTAGCTCTGTGAAACAAGACTTCTCTGGAGCATTCAGCTTCAGAGGTCTCCAATATGTTGTCTTCCCCAACCTGGATCCAGAGCCTTGGATGATAGGAAGCTAAAAGACAAAGTTCAGCTATTGCTTTAAACACACCTTGTTACTGCTTTCCCACATAGGTGTTCACAGGTACATTAAGCACAGTACTTAAAGTTCAAAATTCCCCAAACTTTTCTAACTTTTTTATACTTGTCTTAAAGTGCTATGTTTATTCTGAACAGTCCAAGGGAAACAACGGATTTCCCCATATTTCAGATTCCCAAGAACATACTTGTCCTATCTATAATCTGGGTTGCGGGTTATCCAAGAGAGATCCATTCATGGAGGAAATGATTTATTTGGAACCCGCTCCTGAAATTGTTAGTCAAGCAAATAGTCATTTTGATTTTGCTGTGACCAATTGTATAAATAACACTTTGCGTAATCAGGCCCTAGCAGAGCAACATTTCTTTAAGGAATAAAACATATAATGCTGTTAAATGTCCACTGATTATATTTGTTTCTTATGCTGCTTCTTACCTTCCTGGAAAGGAGAAAATATTTCTTGGAAATCCAGGTTAATAGACTAAAAAGTGTATTCATTAAAACAAAAAAGATTATGCACTTCCTGAATAAGAGGAACAATGTTAGGGTCTACTCCTGCCCTCACTGATGTCGTAAAGAGTTTTGCTATTGTCTTCAATAAGAGCAGAGCAGAGTTCTTTTGAAGTTTTTATTTTAAAGCTAATTTATATTATGTGTATTGATCCAAGATTGGTGCAGGTATCCAAGCTAACAAATGACCCACCCTTGACAAGATTTTTTTAGTCACTGGTAAGGGCATCAGTCTGAAAAGCTAGAAGATGGGGGTGTGACTTTTTCAAGTATTCCGCTTTCTTTATCCTCCCATAATATGTTCAAAGTACCTAAACATTTTCAAGGCCATGCAAACATTGTACTTAAACGAAGATTTTTTATGTTGACAGGTCTGCATTTGTACCAATGAAAACAGTACACAACCGGTACATTTAGTGCGGAAACAATGAGAGACAAAAATCTTATGAATTCATAACGGAGATTTGAAAATCAAAAAAATTTCTCTTCTGCATGAGCCCAGTCCTAGCTTAAGTGATAAATAAGGCAAAACGTTCATTAAGTTCAGTGGCTCCCATAGCCTCTGAACTTGGCAGATACTAGTTGTGAAGTTTGTAAACTGAAACAAAGTGAAGGTGCTTAATAGTTGTTAACTCAGGAAGAAATATATCATCTCAAAATGTGCTGTTATCTTTTAGAAAAAAAACAAAAAACTCTTCCTCTCCATCCCATCCCCCCAAAACCCAAGGCAGACAGCAATCCACAGAAGAGCAAGACTTTTGTGAACACATGAAAATCCATGTCCAAGAAATAGACCTGAAGTGAGGCTGCTCTATATCAATGAAGCTAAAGTGAGAGACATTTCCAGATGAGTTAATGATTCTGATGATGTAAGGCTAATTATACTGGGCCTTTGTGGCCATCAGCATCACCAAAATTAAATTCCATTTTAATGAGCAATTATTTTTAGAACTGCATATTTTGTTGAATAAAGGTTTTGTCTGTAAATTAGAGAATTTCCACCAATGGAAATAAGCATCTACTGTACTTACTTCTGTACCTTTTATGTTCTGTGAATTAAGGCCCTGAACCTGCAAACTCTTATGTAAATAGTCCCATTGATGCTGATGAGACTATTCCTGCATGGGAGGTTCTTTATGTCCATTTAAGTGCTTTCAGGATCAGGGCCCAGGCTTACATTCAGCCCAATCGTAATGTTCTCTTCTACATTGTATTTTTGTCCTGAAAAGTTTTTGGTTTTTTTTTTGCTATTATTGTGCTTAAACTGTATTTTACGTTCATAAGAGTTTCCTTTAGAGGATTTATATAATCAAGACCTGTGAAGACTTTGTGTTTTCATTTGACACTGTTCTTAAAAAACCTTCACATATTGAGCTGAATTGTGAGCCTGTGTAAATCAATGTTAATTGTAAATTGAAGCCAGTAGATCTATGTCCATTTAGACAAGTTGAAAATCTAGTCCTCTTTTGTTCATTTATAATGTTTTACTTTGTCTTCCAATAATTTAAATATAATGATGTCATATAAGTGCGGTGTTATCTGAACTTAGTGTAGGTGTTCCCTGAACAAATTTTTAAAATGATCCACTTTATGAACTTTAAAATAAAGTTCAAAGAATAAACGAAAGTTTTTATCAGTTATGAAAAGAAGTACACAAATATATAAATGTAAGCTACTAAATTATGGATAGTTAAAGGTACATATGGCTTATGAAACACAACTTCTGCGAGCCTTTGCAAATCCAAGGTTGCTGTAAGTGTGACGATAGAATGATTTTGCTTCTCTCCACTTGCTTTGGGAATTTTGAATCATTTAAGCTTTACACTTATGATAAATATTTCTCTGAGAATTAAAATGAGGCTTAAGTTATAGTATTTGGTTTTTCATAGGTCTAATGCCTGTTACTTATTGCATCACTTCATTAAGAAGAATAAATGAGCAAGAGACAGGCTTTCAGATCTGTGTGTGCAGTGGTAGTTCACACAGCAGAAACAGAAATCTGAGAACAGGACTTGAAAGAAAACAAAGAGCTTTACAGTGTCTTTTTTTTTTTTTTTCTTTCTTTCTTTTCAGGAAAACACACAGAAGCTAATTTTAGCTTCTTGATCAAATTGACCCAGTCTTTAACCCTGGCAAACGTTACCACAACACAATTCCAATAGACAATAGTTTGCATACCAACATCACACTGGAAACAGATGTGCACGCTGAACTGGCTTTTTTGGGAGTCTCTCTGAGAATTCCACTAAAGCAAAAGCCTGAAAGAGCTTTCTTCCTAACTGGGATAAAAACTGGGTCTTTTTTTCCAAATCAGACTGGGAGCGTTTAGGAATCTTTCTCTCTTTTAAAAATGTATTGTGTCACAGCTATGTTTTGACCAGTGTTTCAAAATATCATTTGCTTAGAAAAATGTTACTTGGCATGAAGCTTGATTGTTATCTTGAAAAAAAAATTGTTAACAGCTGGGCTATTCATGGGTGATGGTTGCACAGTTTATATATCAAAATGTTTGGAATGTGAACAATTACCTCTTTTACTTTCACACAAAGTCTCCTATATTTTATAGAAACAGCTTTTTTGTTACCAAAAATATGTAGCTCTCCCTGTGCTGCCTCATCTCTTCCTCCTTCCCCCACACCATCATCATGTTCTCTTCTATTTTTCCCCCAGGCCTGCTTTGGTTCTAAGGTCATCGTACATGGAAGGCTTGGCCATACCAATGACTATGTAATATTGGTGGTCACTTCACAATGTTCATTGCTTAAAGGCAGGGCTGTATGCCAAAGGGACCCTCCCACACAGGATGCCTTTTGGAAAAGAATGAGCAAAGTTTTTTCAGCTTCCAAGTATTTAATGTGGATTCCTTTTGTGCACCCTAGGGAGACATTACAATCTGTGAAACACTGATGAGGTCTAAACAGTGTTTGTAAAGAGTAGAGAAATGTCTTAGTGTGAGTGATGATAAAATGTAATTCCAGTTCCATTCTGTTTTACAGCCTCTATGGGTCTGGTCTTGTACAGGAAAACTTCACGCTATATGAATATTCTTGTCCCTGGGCCTACTGTGGCTTATTATTATTGTTTGTTTATTCATTTATATTGTGGTAGTTCCTAGGAACCCCTGTCATGGAACAGGGACCCCATTGTAGTAGGTGCTGTATAAATACACTAAACCAGAGGTTCCCAACCTGGGGTCTACAGTCCCCTGGGAGTCCGCAACAATATTGCAGGGAATCTGTGAAAAACTAAGGTAAATAAAAGTGATCATAGAAAATAGAATTTGCTTTGATGGAGATCTTCAAACAGTTCTGGGGGACAGGTTGGGGGTCCACACTAGTGAAAAGATTGGGAACTGCTGCACTACACAGTTGTTCTGTCCCAAAAAGTGCACAAATCTAAGTTCAGTCAAACTTCAGAGTTATGAACATCAAACTAATGAACTGATTGCTCAACTGAACTTTATTTGGAGCCTGAAATATGCAATCAGGAAGCAGCAGAGATAAATAAGTGTAAAAAAAAAAAAGTAAACCAGATCTGGCAAGGTAAGGAAACTATTTCTGTGCTTATTCCATTTAAATTAAGATGATTAAAAGCAGCATTTCCCTTCTGCATAGTAAAGTTTCAAAACTGTATTACGTCAATGTTCAGCAGCGCTGTTCAGCTGGGCTATTCAAACTTTTGAAAGATAATATTTTGTTAAGCATTGCAAACAACGTCCATTCCCAAGGTTCATAATTCTGAGACTTTACTGTATCCCAGACAGCATGTCATCCTTTCTGGATGAGTCAAGGACAGTGTGAGCAAGGGATTTCCCTCCTCTCACACTGTCATCCTGTGCCTCTCGGCCATGAGGTAGGGAATGCCTCTGTGCGATCTTCAGGCACAGAGTTGTGGACTGCCTACATTAGGACAGACTTTATAAATATACTTGAATTGTGCACTATGTTGCATGAATGTCTTCGGTTCCTGTGTCACAACTGGGACAAGTCTGTCAAGGTACTAACTGACACACCATCAGTACAGTGCTATATGTGAACAAGCAAGCCAGGTCAGACTTTTTTGTAGGGGGACAGGCTAGCTGTTAAATTGGTGCATTTGATGGCATCTTATTTGCCAGAGATTCAGAACATCTTGGCAGATGGTTGAAGCAGATCCTTCACCTTAAACCATGAATGGTCTGTCAGGAAAAATATTCTCTCTTGGGTGATCCACAAAGGAGATTTTCCATCCCTGGATCTATTCATGAGTGGGCAGAACAAAAAGGGTCCATAATTCTGTTCCAGGGCAGATTGCATCCCTGGATCAATATCAGATGCTTTCCTGTTTCCATGAGACAAGTGCCTCCTCTGTGCATGCATACCAGTACCTCCCCCAGTGTCATGATCTATCTCAAGCACGATCATGGCAGAATGATCCTCCTCTCTCCAACCTGGCTGAGACATGGTGTTCTAACACACTGCACACTTTCAAAGTCTTCACCTGATACGCAAAACTGCGAGCACTTATGCTTGTGAACACAGGAGTGATGTTCCTTGTGACTTATAATGGTTGGCAGGACTGGAGCTTTATCAAGTTGTGTCTGAAGAGACAGTCATGCTTGTCTGAACTTAAAACAATTGATATAGCTACATCAGATACTTGCTGCTTCTGCAAACAGAGGGTGTAGTGATCTTATAGCTTCCAACTCCAGAAACACAGAAAGGGACCCAGACCTCATGTAAACCCTTCTATTGGTCTTTGTGCAGGACAGGGAAGACAGTGGGAAGTGTGGTAAAAACAGGCTCCTCTTTGGCTTTAATAAACACAAATAACCTGCTGATATTTCTCAGGTAAGTCAGTGCTGATAACATCGCAAGATCCATAGTGGCTATGTATATACTTACCGAAAGCTTTGAAATGGCCATGCTAATGGCCAGATTGAAGAATACTAATGAAGTGCGTATTCAGCATATTCAGCACCTCGTTAGCATGCCGCTGGCCACAGCACTTCAAACAAGTTCATTCCTTTTCTGACAAAAAAAAAAAAATTTTACTACAGGAATCCAGGCATCTGTACCGAAGCCTGAGCCTGCCCAAGCTCACGTACATCAAGCAAAGGACCAAGAGGCTTCAGCCCCAGGCAGAGCGCCTGTAACAAGCATTGGAGTCCCAGCACAACCCCTGTCTTGACCCACAGTCTGAGAACTGCTGAAATATGCCATCCAAAATAAACATGAAGAGCATCCATAAACAAATGTCCAGAGCAGTATCATGGCCATCAATCTACAGGTGTCTTGTAGTTTTGAACTCTTCTTGGGAGTGATGCAAAGCTCATGGAAGCATGTTTTGCACTTTCACATATCTGTTAAGTCAGTCTCTTCCCGTATGTGTCACCACCATGTTTAGATTTCCATTGTGCTGGGATGAGGAGTGGCAGAGTCTAGAGTTAGTTGCTTAATGGAATGGTGGTGGTTACAGTTAAAAAGAAAAACTTGTTTCACAACTGTTTGCTTATAAAATAGGGATCTTATCCAAAAACTCTTACTCATATGAGTGAAGCATACATAACCCAAACTGTGTAAGTTACCAAACAAAGAACGCTTCAGTGGTATGGAAAGCATTCAAAAATGCTTCATCTAGGTACAATATTTATGCTGTTTACAAATGTGCCATCACTTAACTCTTCAGGGTGTGGCTGTGGTTTATTGTTGGACTTGACTAGCAAGCTAGTACCTGTATTTATTTTTTTTGTTGAAGACTCTAATTTGGCTTTGAAAAGTAGTGGAGTTGCCCATAAGATCGGTTTGTTTTTGTTTTTCTCCATAACTTCCCACACAAAAATTAGATTTGTGTTTGAATTACAAAGCTTGGACATTAACTTTGCCAAAGATGGCGAGTGTTCAATTTCAGGCATTTGCTTCAGCTGGTTACAGAAATAATAGCCAGCATGAGGTTAGGAATTTAGTCTGATGTTTACTTCCTGAAAAACCGGAGGAGCGGGGATCTCTGGTTTTCTTTCAAGCTTACCTCTAACATTTTTTTTTCTCCTTACATATGTACATCTTAAAGAAGCTAATATGTCTTCATAATGGTGTGTTCATCATAACATACTTTCAGCATATGACTGTAGTACAGTTGTCTGTCAGAATTCAGTCCTGAGGCTGTTATATAAGATAGGAGCCATCCACTGAACTATACTGTAATACCCATTCGAACCTGAAGCTGCTGGATCTAACTAAATATTAACGTTCAGTGAATTTACCAGTGGAGCCATTGGTGCCACTTACAAGCATTGGATCATGAGGAATTTACCCTGAAATGGACAGAGAAAGTTAAATTATTTGTTCTGCTGCAAAGTGAATACCCTGCAGTGAACTTCCGTTTGTAATTTTTGTATGTTTTTCTGGCTAATGTTTTCAATTATCCGTGTTAGAGTAAGCCATAACTCCTTTCAAAGGCATGTTACTGTAGTGAGGCAAAAACAGTGCGCCTCTTGAAATATTTCGGTAACTTGGAAATGGAACAAAAAAAAAAGATTGCTTCATGGACATTTGACTGAGGAATTCATTTTTCATCTCTGACAGGTCCAGTTGTGCCCTGCTTACATGACTGTTGAATAACATGTTATTATAGTTGGGAGAAAAGTAGTTCTTTTGTCAGTTGTTGCATTTTGTGGTAAAATGGGAGAAAACAAATCGTTAAGAGGCTATTTTGGTTCAAGACGTTACACATTGTGAAGGATCTGGTTTTGAACCTCTCAGCGCCAAATAAATTCAGACCTGTTTGCATTGAGCAGGAAGATGTGTTGAGCCCAGTCATCTGTTTTCATGCCCTGTCGGTTACTTATTTACATCTGTTATCAAGGACACATTAAAGGCAAGCATTCAATTCACAGTGGGTACTGAGGCACAACACGTCCTCCTAACCAGAACATCATAACTGTTGCATGATGTGATGGGATGTTCACACTGCAAAGGACTAACCATGATTAAGGTGCCCGAGCTGCACCTGCAGGAACAGCCAAGGAGACAAGAACTAAGTGACTGCAAGCAGGCCCACCTGGGTGGGAACATATTAGGTCTACAAAGCCAGATGGGGGGCTACAGACTGGGATTTGAGAGCAATGGTGCAGGAAGGCCAGAAAGAGGAGGATTTGTGGGCCTGGTGCATTCTGAGAGAGAAGAGGAACCAGAGTGGTGGAAGCAGTCCAGGAAAGGAGCAGTGAGGCCAGGTGAAAGGAAAGTCCAAAACTTCTGAGCCGAGGGTCCCTGGACTGGAACCTGGTGAAAAGAGTGGACCCAGGTTCCCATATCAGTCACTGAGGGGAATCCCTATGAGGCACCAGAATAGTGAAAGGCAGATTGCTTAGGACTGTAGATGGACTAAGTCATGAAGAGAATGCCGTGGCTCCTGGAGTGAGAAGAGCCACAGATCAGAGCTGGTGTGATAGCACATAAACTGCAGATAGGGACATTAGCTTTGAACAGGGGTGGGCAGTATTTCAGATGGGAGACCACTCAAGAGTTTGGTAAGTGGCCAAGGGCTGGACTTTTCTGTGGAGGTGGGGCAGGGTCTGGGATGGAGGTTAGGCTGCAGAAGGGAGCATGGGGTAGAGGACTGGGTGCAGGAGGGAGGGAGTTTGGGTGAAGGAGGGGGTTGTGACTTGGGGCAAGGGATTGGGATGCAGGAGAGGATTCTGGCCTGGAGCGGGGGCGTGTAGGAGAGGTGCAGAGTCTGGGAGGGAGGTGGGATGCAGTGCCAGAAGTCAGGTAGTCCAGGAGGTGCTTACCTAAGCAGCTCCTGGCGAACAGAATTCATAGCAGCCCCAGCCCTACTGCCTCTCTGTGTGGCTCTCTGGATAGCTCAGTCGTTTGAGCATTGGCCTGCTAAACCCAGGGTTGAGAGTTAAATCCTTGAGAGAGAGCCATTTAGGGATCTGGGGCAAATAGATTAAAAAAGGGATGGTGCTTCGTCCTGTCAAAAGTGCAGAGGACTGTACTCAATGACCTCTTGAAGTCCCTTCCAGCTCTATGAGATGTGTAGATGTGTCTCCTCCCCTAGCAAAATTTCTCAGCTCCCATTGGCTTCTGTATAGGCCAGAAACCAGCCCATGGGAGCTGAGAAACTATGCTGCACTGCCTCTCTCACCCAGAAAACTCTTAGCTCCTATTGGACAGAAACAGTCCAGGAGGAACACAGAGGCTTGCTGTGGAACAGGGCTGCAAGCAAAGCTCTTCCTTCGGTCACGGGCCAGATTAAATGGTGTGGCAGGCTGGAGCTGGTCCTTGGGCTGTATCTTGCCTGCCTCTGATCTTGAGATAATCTCCAGAGTGACCACAGAAAGGCTCCAGACTGGCAGCAAGAAGATCAATTCATGATGACCCATGTGAAGTGAAAATCATTCTTGCAAGTCATTCTTGTCTGTGCCATAAAGATTGCCCACTGCACCATATTAATAAACCTTTGCATTCTGATGATAGTCTGCGGAGCAACTCATTTGTCTGACCTACTCAAGACTGACCAACTGTTCAGGCTCCCATTTAGGAAAGCGCTTAACTTTAAACACATGGTTCAGTGCTTTCCTGAATTGGAGCCTTAAATAGTCACGTGTGGGACTTTTGCATTAGTAGTCTTACTGAGGTTGAGTTCAACCATCAACTGATGCACTGAAGTTAGTGGAACTACTCAGATGACTGAATGCTGCATAATCAGGCTTTTGAAGTGCATAGAGTAATTCCAAGTTTGAACAGAATTATATTACTTGCACATAATTCATTGGAAATAATCTACCCATTGGGCTAAACAGACTTATTTTTGTTCCAGACTGTCACATCAGTTTCTATTTAAGTGTACACAAACTTTTTTGATCTTGTATTACAAAAATAAATAAAATACTCGTTACTGAGCTTACACAGTGCTAAATTTCCATAAATGTATGTCATAATTATTTAAACATTTTCCCTTCAGAATGCCAGAGGATTTATAACACATTAGGCATTAAATGCTTGTCTAATTTCACTTATAAAAGGTTTTGTTTTTGTTGATACATGGATATTGAATCAAGTTTTACTGTGGCAAAATAAAAATACCTTCAAAACTAGCAATACTCGTATCATGCTTTAGCCATATAAAAAGTGAGAAACAAATATAGAAATCCACTGCAACTTAAGACCTACTATGCCACATTTAATAAGGATTATTTCTATTAAATTTCTAAACCACAGAAGAAAAGAATTGTGATCCTAAATTCTTTTAGGTAAGTAATGTAAATATAGTAACAGAAGGCATGATGACTCCTGCACGGTGAGTGACATTCTACATTTGAATAATTATTCATTTATAAAAGTAGTGTAATGGCTTTGAAATATTGGAACATTTTAATGGTTATTCAAGGGGCGAACAGCTTGTAGCTGGGAAGATCCTTGCTAACAGTATACATTTTGAGGGAAAATTTGAATCACAGGTACAGGTTGAACCTCTCTTGTCCAGCACCCTCGGGATTTGACCAAAGAGAATTTGCTGGATGACGGGAGGTCAATATTGTCAAGCACATCACCAACATTTCCACGGCTTACCGAGCTCTTTGAAGACATGTAGGGCTAAGTTACAGCTAAATAACAGCACAGAACACTGAGAGCCAGGACAAGTGGCTGTAAACGAACTATGTGGGAATACAGGAAACTTGGCCGCTTCCCTAAGTGGTCACCTGGCTAACTAAAATCGTGTCGGATTACGGAGTTTGCTGGACAAGAGAGTTCCGAATTAAAAAGGTTCAACCTGGGGTGAAAAGCAGCCACATTTCATGAGTCTACCAATGATTTCTTCTTAATTTTTCTGTTTATAAAAAGACATTGGAGTAATTTTCAAGGGACAATTTTTATATAAGCTTGTTCATGTTGAGTTGCACCTTACTCCATTGAGTTCAATGGGGTACAGTGCTAGCAACATAAGAGTTTTGAAATTTGGTATTATCATTTTAATGTCTCGATTGGACGTTCAGACCATTGAAAGAATAGAGTTATGAGGTGGTTTCTGTTAATTTTGAGTGGACAACTATGACTGATTACCTAATCCTGCTTCTACTGAAGTGAGTCCCAAAACTCTCATCTTACTTAGGTGGGAGCCTGAGCAGGTAATTAATTTAGTAAGAGCCAATGGCTTTGGCTCTGATTGAGAATGAGAGTGACGGCTTCAGGGAGCCAGTGGCAAGCTTCTCATTTGCTGCTGCCCAGGCTCTCCGCACAAGATAGGACAGCAACAGACCCTCCCTAATTTTCAGGACTGGCAACAGCTGTACAGGTCCTCTCTCTTGCCTTGCACTAGGGATGATGGAACAGCAGCGTCTTCCAGCAAGAAATTCTCCGCTAGCTCTCTCCAACCATTTTGCACAGGCTCTTCCTTTTGTTGCCATGTATACACAGTGAACGAGCACATTTTAAATAATGCTATATACATAAAAGCAGATTCTAGTTCAGTCAGTCAAACATTCTCTCAGCGGCCCCATTTCTGCTGAGTGATGAATATTCATGTTCTGCTAAATGTACATCCAAACAGCTTGAACAAGACTAGACATTCCCACGTCATTGCTTCAAGCCGTAGGAAAGTAGGAAAACTAATGAACAGGGATACTTTGGAGACAGTTTCATTCCATAGCATGATTTCTAGAACTTAGGTTTAGAAGCAGGCTCTGTTTCTACTTTGTTTCTCCCCATACTGTGAACTCTAGAGTGTTTTTGAGAAAGAAGTCTGGGCAAGGACACACAGGTCTGATAGTACAGGGCAGCAACCAATGAGTTTATCTTCATCTTCCGAAGCTATAAGCCGTCCTAATTCCTTTAGTGCTTTTTATGTCAGTAAAGATACAGTAAACTCTTTCAAAACCTCCAGTCCCAGGACTGAGAGGTTGCCAGATATTCAAAATATTCTGGATAATAAAGAGGTATACCTAGCACTGCATAACACTACAGGAAAATAAGATTGGATGTCAAGAAACAAACAAAAATGTGTGCCAAGTACTCTATTTACCAACAGTAGTATTGTACAATGTAAACTTTATACTGTATTTGCTGTATTTATTTGTATTTACTTTCACTATACTATACTTACGGAAAACGTAACTAAAGTTTCCTTAGGGTTAAAATGCCAGTTATATGAGAGCTCTGAATGATAGAATGCCAGTTAAGACAGAGTTTACTGTATGAGGAAGTCTTTCTTATAACTGTGCCAGTATGCAAAGGTACGGTTACATGTGGGCATCACTAAAAGGGAGTTTTCATGTGAAGGACTGAGGACCCCAGCCCTGATCCAGCTAAGCGTTTGAACACCTGAGTAGACTCATTGGTTGCAACATGCCTACTGATGTGTTTTGCTGGCTCTGATGCTATAAAAGAGGGCAGAATTTGCCACGCAGTTTGCTACCTTTAAACCTATCCAATATGTATTCAGCCTCCTTGAAGTAGAGCGAATTTGAAGAACTAGTATGCAGTCAAATAGATTTTTCTCAAAATATCTATAGCAGAGTCCCACCATGTCACAGAGACAGCAGTGTTTGTTTGGCACCGCTCTTTGAATCTGATACACTTAGCCGCACTGTGATATTTCCCTGTTTACTTATTCTCCTAGCCTGAAGCAAAGGTGCTCTGCTGCTTCCTTCCAAGAAGAAAATGTCAGTTTCTGTGGTCTGAAAAATATTCATTTGCTGGGATAATAGGTCATCTCATTCTTTTTGTTATTTATCAGCTGTCTGTTTCTGTACTGAACGAGCCCTGGATCATTAAATGAAAGTGATGACAAGGCCAGCTGGCAGTAAGCCTTAGTTGCAGTTTAGTCCAGGTGGCCATAGTGCTTAAAGAAGAATTTGGCTCACAGAATTCATTGCTTAATGGTAAGGCATTCTAATTTCACTTTGGTCTGGTTAGTCAGTTTTGGAATTCAGATAAATTGTCTGGTTATTGAACTGTTTTAGGGGTTTTTTCCCTCCATAATAACAGAAACTGCCAGAAAGAAAGTAATGTTCACGACAGGAAGTGTGTGGCTCGTCTAGAAAGCCAAAGTTGTTGGCTGCATCTCTAAACTGTGACAAGCAGCCATTAGCTAAAGCTGGATCTAGTCTCTTCCTGCAGACAAGCACATTAAACCATGAATCTGGGGAACCTCAGATGAAGCATCCCTCTCAACCACAGGCCACAAATGTCCTTAGGGATTTGCTTCAATCTTCATACAGATGCGCTAACCCATTTTTTCAGGCTACTACTTGCTTTCCTCAGACCACATGTATTCAAATATCAAAATGAAATGTGAACTCCTGGCTTTATTCTTGCACATAATTTCAGATGCAGTTCTTTCTCCTAGGGCCCAGAAAGTAATATTTTGAATATAAAATGAATGTGTACCTGAATTGCTTGTTATAGAGCCCTCCTTTACCACAGAAGAAATTCATATAAATATAAATGGAAATATCATAGGTTTTCTTCAGGAGAGGTAAACTCATAGGAATGTGAGGCTGGATGAAACCTCAAGAAGTCTTCTAGTCAGGGCAATCCCTAGGGGGTCATGGGTCCAGGACAGCCCCCCTCAAGCCTGCTCTGTCCCCAGTCTTGGTAGTGCCCCTTGCCACGCTCCCAGGTAGTCACTGCACCACCCTGGACCACACCCATAGAACAGTTGAGGGGGCCACCACCAGGAGGCCAAAAGCATCCTATAGACAGCATGGAGCTGCACCTAGTCCAATGTCCTGAGCTGCCGCAGGAACAACTATCCCTATACCACCTGTGACAGATGTGTGTCAAATCTGCTCTTAAAAACCTCCAGTAACAATCATTCCACAATGTCCTTTAAAAGTCTGTTCCTGTGCTTACCTGCAATGGAACCTCAAAATTATGGACACCTTGAAAATAGAGGTTGTCTGTAACTCTGACATGTTCTTAACTCTCAACACAATGCAGCTCTAGGTACCTGAGTTCACACTCTGGGCCAGGTTCCAGAGGCAGCTAGACCTCTTCCTTCCCAGGCTGTGTTTGAGAAAACATCACACTAACCCCTGGCCTGGCAAAAAGGGATAAAGACAGCACACACAGCTTACAGGAAAGCAGGCCCAGTGGGCTGCCAGGAGCTCAGAGTTTTGCCTGTGAATCTGTGTGCCGCCTTCCAAACTGCAAGTCAGTGGGGCGGGGGGGCGGGGCAGATGGGCATGGGAAAGGCAGCCCCAATAGATCCACCAGTGAGCAGCAAAGGGGGCAGTTGCTTTCCCGACCCAGTTTTGAAAGGTTCCTGTGCTACTCTGACAGTACCAGCAGCCATTGCCCCAGGCCCCTTTGAAGTGCCACAGCAGTGCTTCTGCACCACTGCCTGCAGCTGTGAGGGAGTGGAGATGGCCAGCATCATGGTCTGAGTGGTGCCCTAGACCATGCCCTTGACTCCACCCCTTTCAGGACGTGGAGCTGGCCCCCTCCCACCTTGCCCTGGGGCATGTGGTGGTGTAAGCAAAGCACAGCATTTGCTTTTTTTTTTTTTTCCATTTTGTTCCCACTGCTGCCAGATTTGGTTACTTCTGGTTTCACCTGAGCTGCGTCTACACGTGCACGCTACTTCGAAGTAGCGGCAGTAACTTCGAAATAGCGCCCGTCACGTCTACACGTGTTGGGCGCTATTTCGAAGTTGAAATCGACGTTAGGCGGCGAGACGTCGAAGTCGCTAACCCCATGAGGGGATGGGAATAGCGCCCTACTTCGACGTTCAACATCGAAGTAGGGACGTGTAGACGATCCGCGTCCCGCAACATCGAAATACCAGGGTCCTCCATGGCGGCCATCAGCTGGGGGGTTGAGAGATACTCTCTCTCCAGCCCTTGCGGGGCTCTGTGGTCACCGTGGGCAGCAGCCCTTAGCCCAGGGCTTCTGGCTGCTGCTGCTGCAGCTGGGGGTCCGTGCTGCATATACAGGGTCTGCAACTAGTTGTTGGCTCTGTGTATCTTGCACTGTTTAATGAAAGTGTGTCTGGGAGGGGCCCTTTAAGGGAGCGACTTGCTGTTGAGTCCGCCCCGTGACCCTGTCTGCAGCTGTGCCTGGCTCCCTTATTTCGATGTGTGCTACTTTGGCGTGTAGACGTTCCCTCGCTGTGCCTATTTCGATGTTGGGCTGAGCAACGTCGAAGTTGAACATCGACATTGCCAGCCCTGGAGGACGTGTAGACGTTATTCATCGAAATAGCCTATTTCGATGTCGCAACATCGAAATAAGCTATTTCGAAGTTGGGTGCACGTGTAGACGTAGCCCTGGTGTCTGGTAGATACTCTAAGTCAAGTTCATATCTCTGAGATTCTACTGTATCCTAGTACTAGGAAGCTTTTCCAAATATATAATCTGAATCTTTCTTGCTACAGAATAAGCAGCTACTTTTTGTCCTACCTTTAGTGGGTACAGAGAACGGTTGATCAATGTCCACTTAATAACAGCCCTTAACATTTATGAAGGCCATTATCAGGCTCCCTTACCTGCTCGCTCTCCAAACACACTCCTCTTTTCTGAATACTAAACATGCCCAGTTTTTTTAACCTTCCTCAAAGGTCAGGTTTTCTAAAACTTTTATCATTTTCTTAGTCTCTTCTGGACTCTCCCCAGTTTGTTCATATCTCTCTCATACTGTAGCACTCAGAACTGGACACAGATGAGGCCTCACTAGTGCCAAATAGAGCAGGACAGTTTTCTACTGTTTTGTACATATAGCACTCCTGTTAATACGCTCCTTTCCCACACCTGCATTGCACTGTTGGCTCATATTCAGTTTATGATCCAATATGATCCCCAGATGCTTTTCAGCAATACTGCTACCAAGGTGGTAATTCTATATTTTGTACTTGCGCACTTGGTTTCTCCTTCCTAAGCATATTCTTTATTTGAATTTCATCTTGTTGATTTGTGCCCTTCGCTCTGCTAAGCCTTACATCAGAGTTCACTGTTTCAAAAGATGACATAATTCTGTCTTGCAGACTTTTGGCCCCAATCCTGGAGTTTCGTCCACTCAGGCAGACAGCTGTGCCTATGTAAAATCCCATTCTGAGGGCTCTGCCCATGGAGATGCAGTTGCAAGGTTGGGCACTTAGGTGATTTAAAAAAAAAAAAAGAGAGAGAGAGAGAGAGAAAAGAAACTTCTTATAAATGAGAGAAGTTTTCATCAAGTTTACGGTAATCAACATTGCCTTGTTTCAGAGGAGAATCACACATCTCATTCTGCAGACAAAGCAGACTTATTTAAGAAGGTATTCTGTTTACTTCCAAGGCAGTTTGTGTATCTGAGTCACTGCATCATCACTATAAATCTGTAAAAGAGCCCCAGGAGATTTCACTGTCTACTACAAAAGAATTTCTCACATCCAAAGGTTTCGTCCGATTGCTGTACAGGAAACCCCTGAGATGTGTGCAACCAAGTTGTGCGTATCTTGGGTAACTTCAACTATCATGTCTGACAGGAGAAGGGAAACTGTGGTGACTGGGCTGCCACCGTTGACAGGAGCGGTTTCCCTGCTCCTGTCAGGGGGCAGCTGCTCGTGTCAGCAACAGCAGCTGAGAGTCAGGCTCTCAGCTGCCCCCACTAACAGGAGCAGGGAAGCTGCTGAGGGCACCAGCCCTGGTCAGTTTCCTGGCTCTGTAAGCTCAGCCAGCTCCCCTCCTCTCACTGGTGCCCTCAGCAGTTTCCTGGCTCCCCTGAGTTGCACAGGAATTTTACTTTGGGGTCTACTGTACATCACAAGAGAGTTTTCAAACTGGCAAGCACATTACAAGTTATATGAAAACTGCTGAGAGCAACGGTCACAGCTTGGTACAATGTGTATGTCCAGATCATTCCTAACAGAATAATACAGTAAGGTCTCAGAGTACGTGTACTCAGAATAGGCAACCCCCCTCTTACGCATCTGACCCTGACTCTGCCAGCCAGCCCGGTTTAAACCACCTGCAAGCGGCTCTGGTCCAAGCCGCCTCCACGTGGCTCAAGCGTAGCCTCCCTGCTCGCTCACAAGCCTCCCCCTCCACCGTATGCGGCTCCAGTGCAACCCCCTGCCCCCATCAGCTCACCACGCGGGCATGGCTCTGGTTCTGGCTCAATTCCCTGCCCCCTCCCCGCAACCCAGCTCACCACCCATGCTTAATTCCACCCCCACCCCTCTACAGCCCTAACCCACCCCAGGCTTAGTCCCCCCTACCCTCCCACAGCCCCAACCCACTGCCAGGCTTAACCGTCCCCAACTACCACCCCCAGCCGAGGATTTACCTTTCTGCTGCTTCCCCAACTGGAGAACATGTGTTCTGCAGGGGTAAAAGCCAGACCCCAACTTGCATGAAAGCCAGGTTTATGCGAGGGTGCATGGAACAGAACCCTCGCATACTCTGAGACCTTACTGTAAACACTTTGCCAATTCTGGCCCTGATAGCTTTGCAAGAGGGCTAGAAAAGCTGGTGCCCTCAAAACAGGGTTTAAGTTGGACTTTAGTGGTATACAGGCCATGTACTGCATTCTGCACTGTGGTAATTTAACAATCTTACTATCTAAGGGTGATGAGGAAAATCTGGAGTGGTGATGTCACTTGACTCTCATATAACTGACAGTGTACTGCCTTACTGAATGTGCAGACAACCTGAAACAAACCCTTGGGAAAGGGTGAATTCTTCACTGCCCCAATTTTGTCTCTTTTGAAGTGTTACGCATTGAGTTAACAAAAACTTCAATGTCAATATTAGCAATTTTAGTACTGACTTTAACAACTAGTATGGGAAGTAGGTGACAGTGCAGACTGGGGAGAAATAAACAACTGGAAACTACTGCTGGATAAAAATGCAGAGGATGAGAAGAGGAGGGATTCAAAGATGGGGCAGAGTAAGCGGGAGGGAGAAAGGGAAGATCGAGAAGGAAGAGTGGGGAAGAGTAGACATAGCAGCAATCATATAGGCAGACTGAGTATAGTTGACAATCGTATTCTTATACGATTATCTTTTTGAGCAACATAATTAAAAAGTGGAATGGTCTTCTCCACAGAGTGAGTCTTATGTCTCTGTCCTAAACTTTCTCCAACAATTACTGCTGAAAGCTCTGCAGTCGGTACTGGATGACAAAGAAACAATTGTCAGGAGATACACACACCCCTCTCAAAACTGGAAGGGACCTCAGGAGGTCATTGAGTCCAGTGCCTGGCCCTCTTGGCAGGACCAAGCACCATCCCCATTTTTTCCCCCACCCCAGATCCCTAAATGGCTCCCTCAAGGATTGAGCTCACAACCCTGGGTTTAGCAGGCCAATGTTCAAACCACTGACTTTATCTCTCCCACTCCCAGCTATTGGGGGACCCAAAAGTAAACCAGAAATCTTCTTGGAGAGTAACATGACTTCAGTTATGTCGCAATAATGGGATAGTGAGCATTCCAACTTATGCCAGGAAGCAGGGTAGATTCCATACTGGTTCGGGGGAAAGACGCAAGATAAAATAGACAATTTGTATTTGCATAAAAGGGAAACTGTGGCTGCTTCTACACTTGCCCCTTCCTGTCGGAGGTATATTTTGCGCTTCATTAGCATAATGGCAGCTGCATGAATTTCGAAGTGCGGACTTCGAATTGCAGATTGACAGAGTAGATGGGGCCAGCTTTGAAATGAACCCTCCACTTCAGCATGCCCTTATTCCAATCTAGTTTTGTGGGAGGAAGGGAATGTCGAATTGGGGTGCTTATTTCAAACCTGCCCCCATCTACACTGTCAATCTGTACTCCAAAATTCATGTGGCCGCCATTATGCTAATGAGGCACTGAATATGTGCACTAGAGCCTCATTAATCAGATTCGAATTGCCTCATTACCATGACACCTCTGATGGGAGGGGGTGAGTGTAGAAATGGCCCATGCCACCAAACTGACTGGTTTTGCTGCCAAACCTTACTCCCAGGTATTCATTCAAATAACAAATGTGGAATCTTATGGTGATTGATTTATTCCAATCTAGGTGGCCATAAGCCAGGAATATTAAAAAGAGATGGGTCAAAAATCATATTTGTAGATACTTGCTGGCTCCACAAACCCTGTTTTTCACAAATGAAGGTGATGTCTATCAGCAAACTCTAGAAGGTACTGATATTCGAAGACTTCTAGTGACAGTCCTCTGCTTATTTACCTGGACATGGAGAAAAAAAATAGTTAAATCTTCAATCTACTAAAGACTACCAGAACTGTATTAATAGTTTTAAAATCTGGAAAAGATGCTGCATTTATAGGAGTCAGATTCTGTTCTCGGATGTAGATATACTACTCAGCTGCATTTCTGAGGAATTGTGGAATGTGTGTGAGGGTTGAAAAGTAGTCCAGATTTATGCAAAAACATTTAGAACTTGTTTTTCTTCTTGTGGAATAAATCTCATGCTGCACATCATCTGCTGGATTCTACATAAACTCTTTAGGACATTTTTCTTTGCATTGGGATATTACAGGTGATTAGTTATGGTAGCTCATTAAAAATTCAGGTTGCTCAATTAGGGACATGACTCCTGGTGAGAATAAAGATTTTTAGTTCCCATTCCACATACACATTGCACCTCCCCAGTCCAGCACCCTCCGGACCTGACCAGTGCTGACCAAGAAAATTTGCCAGACCACGAGCGGTCAGTGTTATCTAGCATCATTACAAACACTTCCACTGCTTACTAGTCTCTTAGAAGACATTTAGGGGGTAAATTGCAGCTAAGTAGCACCACAGAATACTGAGAACCAGGACTGGTGGCTGTAAACAAACTTCATGGAACTACGGGAAACTTGGCCACATCCACGGGAAATGATTGTCCAGCTAACTAAAATCATGCCGGATTATGAATGTTGCTGGATGAGAGTGCCAGACTAGAGAGGTCTAACCTGTACTTATCATTTCTTAGGGCAATGGCTGTTTGTTTGCTTGTTTGAGGTTTATTTTTGTTACATTGTAGCTGTGGGAGAGGTCTCCAATCATAGATTAGAACTTCCTTGTGCTATGTGCTATACAAATGTCCTGGGGAGCTGACAGTCAAGTGTAATACAAGAGGCAATAGATGAATACAACAGTAGGCAAAGAGTGCAAGGTAATAATGAAAGAAAAGGGGTCAGTCCGAAAATCAGTGATGTCACACACATTCACCATTTCCATGTTTTGTTTTGGGATGTTTAAGTGGGGCACGGGGGAGGAGGGAGAACAGAAACCTGCTCTAATTCTAAAAGCCCTTGTAAAGCTTATTTTGAAATCTCAAAATATTTACTGTGCAGTCAGTTTGATATCTGATACCCTCTTTTAGGAAACTGTATCTTTTCCTGACACTCCATTGTGAATGACATGTATGAAAATATCTTAGCTATATACTCCGCTAATACTTTTAGCTATGTACTCTGCTGTATATGTGGTGGAGAGTAGCTCTGGTGGACAACTATTGCAAAGCACGTTGCACAGCATTGAGAGAGAAGTATTTGGCTGGAGCAGGGATTCCGAATCTGTGGGACGTGATCAAACATGGGTTGCGATTAGATTTGTTAAGGGTCGCTGGCAACTCAGAGCTGCATATGGCTCTTAAAAGAAGCCTTTTGCAGCTCCTAAACGCTGTGGCATCCAGCAGGTACCTCTGTCAATAGAGAAGCAATTACACCTTACAAAGACATCTTCTCCACCTTTGATATTCGTAGCTATCCCAGGCAAGCCACTTAATAGACTCTTTCAGTAAATAGTTTTGCCCTCCCTCATCCCCTTTGCCGCCTCTTCTGTTCTATGTATCTGATTTGTCAGTTTTCATTTTTTTGTTTGTATCTCTCCCCAGCCTCCTACTGTGTCCCTTCCAGCCCCCTCAGTCCAAGTGTGTTTCCCTCAGCCTCTGAGTGAGACTCCCCCAGCCCCAAAGTGTGAGGCGTAAGCTGGGGAAGTGGAGGGCGGGAGTGGTTTGGGGATGAAGGTCTTTCCCAACCACAACTCACGTCAACTATAATAAAATAATAATAAACAATAATAAATGTAGTGTTGTTTTATTATTATTAATGTATTTTCCCTTTTTCCATGAAAAAATGCTTTGAATATATAAACGTGAAGGGGCATAATTTTGTATTCTTTGCTCAGGCGCAAAATTAGCTAGTTATGGCGTTGCTGTCCCCCAACTCCTATTTTTTGAATTGCCTTGAGTCACCAAGTTTTCCTGAACTGTCAAAATGGGTCCCTGTCTGGAAAAGGTTGGGAACTGCTGTGCCTCGGATACTCTAGGGAAACTTTAACTCTACTGTCCAAGAAAGCCATAAGAAGTCTGTGAGAACCGGTTGGGGTTTGGCTCTCTGCTGCAAATGGATGAACAGCTTTCGCAAGAATCTAAGATCTTAGCTCCATCAAAGTCAATGACTAAACTTTCCCATTCACTTTTAATGGGCTCATGGTGGCACCCTTCGAATTTAAAATTTCTTTGCTGCTCCTATAAAGCTCTTGGTATCTAGCAGAGCAAAGTCCTCTGTGTTTGAGCTGTGCACACACACACGCACACACACATGCACGCACATCACAGATATGTGTCTAGGAGAACTAAATATACAAATGAGGAAGAACTTTGCCTCTCTTTAAATTTCTCCTGTTAAGAGATGGAATGGCAAATAATTAGCATCACACGCGTTCAACATTTGTATGGTGCTGTGCTGGTTCAAAGTGCTATGCATTATTCCCTTGACTTACATGAGGGTTCCTCCCCTTGCACCCTCTCATGCCTCAAATTTCGCGTAAGTTGGGAGCAGCTTTTGAAAGGTAAGTCCTGGGGTGCGGGAGCAGTGTAGTTGGGGAGCTTTAAGCCTGGCGGTGGGTTGGGACTGTGGGAGAGGGCAGGGGGGGTTAAGCCTGTGGTGGGTTGGGCTGCAGGGGTTATGGGGTTGAGCCTGAGCCACATGCAAGGTGGTAAGCCAGGCTTTGAGGGGGTTGAACCGGGATAGGGGGTGTTGAGCTGGAGCCGGGCCTGCATATGCGTGCATGAGGGGTTGAACCAGAGCTGCGCGCTGGGGGGTTGAAGCGGGACGTTAGAGGTTGAGCCATAGCTGCGCATGCACAACAGTTGGTGAGCCAGAGCCATGTGCAGCTGGTGAACTGATGCCACGCAGGGCTGGGGAGGTTGAGGGGTGGGGGGAACGGGATTTTGAATTGTGCTTAACTCACATTGATGCAAGTTAAGCGCAATTTGAAATCATGCATTTCGAGGGTTTACTTCTTGTGTGGGTCTTCATAGTCACAATAGACGCTGTAAATGATGTCCTCAATTGAAACTTTAAAGGGCGCGATCCATAGTCTATGCAGACGACTACTACTACTACTACTACTACTACTACTAGCATTTAAACTATGGTTAAAGCATTAGGGTGTATTTACACAATGATTTAGTTTTATTTTTTTTTTAAAAAAGAGAAAAACTGTTTCATTTTTGGGAACATTGTTTACTGAATTTTTTCTTCCCTATGGGCCAATAAAGTCACTTTAGAGCTGCCAGAAGTCATCTAGGAAAGTATACAGAAAATCTTTTGATTTTTGGCTCACCCAAATTAGATGGATATTTTAGTGTGCTTTTTAGGGCTAATTATCATTGCTTTTTGATGCTAAATACCCCTGACATGGATCAGGATTTCAATTATGCTAATGTTCCACAAGTGGCGGTTAACACCTATCTTCAATAGAGAGTTCTGTTAGTGGTTTTCACATCACTATAAACCATCTTTGCTGCAGTTAATGCTTATCGGTATATCTTTATGATTTTAGTATTTTTTCACATAGTCCCACAGTTTGCCCTAAATCTTAGTTTACACATTTGCCTTGGCTGGGTCCCCTCACCCTGCCTACAAATTTATCCCATGTCATCTCCTTATAACAATTTATAACCTCTATAAAATGTCATGTAGAGTCACTTTTTATGTTTCTGAGTAATGGTTAGAAAGAACTGCGCAGGGAATCAAAAATCTAATGAGTTGTACATTACTTTACTATTTATAACCAGAGAACGGCCATTGACAACGTTTGGCAATTTTACAGCTAGGAGCCTGGACTATTGTGCTTTTGAATGTAATTTATTAAGCAAATAAAACCCTTATTGGTAATGGGCCCTGTTAAAACTGGGGCACCACATGAGTTCCAGACCCATGCAGCTGTGGAAGTTTCATAGTAACTGCATACATCTTACATGTCTGGACACTAAAATTTTACACTTACTTCATAGTTTAATTTATTCAATTGCTTTTATACTCTTGATTTCAGTTGTAACCAGCCATTTATAGTGAAAATCTTAGGTGAATAGTAACAGAGAGAAAGCCATGCTAGTCTATATACTATCAAAACAAAAAAGCAGTCCAGTAGCACTTTAAAGACTAACAAAATAATTTATTAGGTGGGCTTTCGTGGGACAGACCCACTTCTTCAGACCATAGCCAGACCAGAACAGACTCAATATTTAAGGCACAGAGAACCAAAAATAGTAATCAAGTGGGCAAATCAGAAAAAAAAATTACCAAGGTGAGCAAATCAGAGAGTAGAGGGGCAGAAGGGGGTGCGGGGGTAGTCAAGAATTAGATTAAGCCAAGTATGCAAACGAGCCCCTATAATGATAATCTTAGGTGAGTGGAGGAGCAGTGAGAAAAATAAAATGCATTTATTCTGAGATTACTTAAATCTTTGTTTTATGAGGCATGGCATAGGCACTGGTGAAAATGGCAGAAATGTTAATGGCTTGCACTGTTTAAAAAAAGAGAGAATCTTGATACAACTGAAGAAGGCAGATAAAGGGCAAAAAGTTGAGTGAAGCTATACTGAGATTAGCTATCATGAATCATATACTGTTCTTGCACTTGTAATGGTGGGGGGTTGTCATACTAAATTGTGTTAATAAGTTAGTGGAATGCAGTTTTAGAAAGGTTTGTCTGAGAACACCAAAGGGAAGGAATGTGATGTCATAAATGTACATAAATGTAAATATGTGTCTTCTTTCATAGGAACTTATCTTAACGGGGCAAAAAGTAAGATCTTTTCAATAGATTTTACCATTGTAATCTATGATTATCTTCTCATTTTAAACTAGTGAGACAACTGATGTCAGTGGTATTATAACAATGTAAAACAGTTGCAAGCAAGAAAAGAGCCAGGCCCACAGGGCTCATCATTAGAAAAGACCAAAGATTTGTTGGATTTTCCAGCTCACTTGTCTTTGTCACTGATGTAATCTTTCCATTTATTTATTATGTCTTACAGCCAGTCAATGGGCATAGGGATATGCAAGAAGTACAAAGAGGCTCTGGGGGGAAAAATAGAGTGGGACAAAATCTAATTCAGCGTGTTTTAAGAAAAATCAGCAGAATTGTACTGTTGCAAATCCAAAATAACTGGGTTGAAAATGTAGCACTACATTTAAATACATAGATACACATTTTGGTTTGGTTTGTATCATTTAGATTTTATTTATTAGAGAGCATCCTATACTTTGTAGGGGAAAGGTAGTGGTTTTGTTTTGGAGGGTTTTTAACACTATATTTATAAAACAGTCAATGGTATGGGAGAGTAATCACTGCCTTTTTAACAGATTTTTTTTAAGGTTTTAAAAAATTCTGTATTGATTTGGGCCAAGATTTTCTGAAGTGATAGCTACTTTGGATAGCTTAATTTTTGGGTGCCAAATTATAAGACACCTTATTAAGATCTGACTTTCTGATAGTGGGTGATCAGTAGATTTTGCAACCATATCCTTTTAAGATTCTGCATATTGGGCAACCAAAATTACAAGGTCCTTTTAAAAATCTTGGTCTTATTGGTTCAATAGTTACAATCATAATTCCTTCAGCAGTCACTTTGCAGTTAGCTTAATCTTCAGTCTCTGGAACCATCCAAAGAGATCTGGGTTTAGGAACCTAAGATTTCAGAACATCAGTGTATCTTGAGTCCTTGCAGATTTCTCTGTGTTTAAAAATATAGCACAGTTCATTGTTGAGAGTACATTTTGTTGCATTTTCACTCCTCCTATAGTTACTTTGCTTTCAGGACTTCGTGATTTTTTTTTTCTGGCAGCAAAGAAAAAGGAAGCTGTGTCTTAAATTAGTTCAAATGGCACCAGTAGAATGAAAGGTTTGTGAAAATCAGCAAACCTCCTTTCCCCATTAGCATTAACCAGGATATCCTGTGCCTTGGTCATTGCCTTGAGGATGAGGGACCTTTTTTTTTTTTTTAAATGTACAGTATCCCTTAGTTTGTAACTAAGAAAAGAAGAGACTCCATCCATTCTAAGACTCTAAAGGAGGTGGCCATAGAGGCAGGGGGTAGTTAATAGAAAACACATTTAGAAGAGTGATATATTTATCCTTCTGGGTGAATAAATCAGTAAATAAAACAGCTTGATAGCCATAACCATAACATACTGTACACCAAAGAAATAAATGTGTTCTTTTATGTCAGTGTCTACATACCACATCCTATCTGTGCAGGTAGAACAAGCATCTTACTAACATACAGTAAACAGTTTTGAATGAGCCAATGGGGCATTGGGTTTGGTCTTTTTTAAACTTAAAAGAATTAGAACATATATCTTTATTTAAGCACAGTACTTAAATTTCACTACGCTTTGTTTATTTACTGCATCTGTGACAAATTTAATCCTCTATACAAACACATAGTTAAACCCATACCTGAAAAATCAAGGGAGCCATGTTCTTTTTTTTTCTTTCCCCATAGCTTGAGTCATTTCATATTTAGGGCCAAATTCTTCTCTCTGTTCCATTGATTTTAGAGCAATTGCCCCAGTGTAAATAATAGGAGAATTTAACTCATCTAATATATGACCATATATGTTCTTTAGAAGTAATCAAATTCATACTCTACCACCTTAGCTATCCATAGTTCCCAGGGAAATTTCTGAAATTTGTTTAAAAACGCTACAAACTTTTTGTATTTGTTTGGTTGAGATCTTTGTTGGCACGGTGTAGAGCTTAAGTACAGCCTTGCAATGCAAAGTGTCTATAGGATTTTTTTTTCCAGTGCAACAACTTGGTTTTTCTTCGTTAACCCTTCCTCCCACCCTTATTTCCCCTAAAGTGTAACTGAATGCTAGTTGCAGCTAGAGTACTGAGCAACCTTGTTAACTCAACATTTTCATTCAGATTTCCTGACACAGCAGAGTTAGACAGGGCAAGTGTTGATCAACACCTTTGTAGTGTTTCTCTAATTATTCAACTGGTATCTCTAGGGTCTAGTAAAGCGTTGTGCTGTTAGTAATAAAAAAACTGAACTTTTTTTTTCCTTGGTACCTTCTGGCCTTCTTTAACAGAACCCCTGCCTACTGTAGTAAATTGTAGCTGTAGCCTTGATAATACAGTGCTTGGACAATAAGGTCTCAAGGGGTACTTACTGAAAGAGATTAAACTGTAATTAAACTGCCTAGTGAGTAAGGAAGAGGAAAAAAAAAAGATTTGTGGTTTTCATAAAGCAGAAAAAATAATACATTGACTGGTGTTTACCGCCCAGAGACTTTTTTTGCCATCTTGACTACAAAACAATCTTATTTTTAGCAAGCCAGGGTTTTGCAATATCAATCCCACAATCCTGTTCTTCGAAATAATTGCACTGAGCTAGTCCCAAATCAGCAGTAACTGACTGAAAAGCAGGAAAGGAGCATTTAACACACATTACATACAAGTGGATGAAATTTACCTTGAAAAGTATGAATGCATGTAGGCAGTTTGAGGTATTATTTTAATGGGACCTTAATTGAACACTCAGCTATATAATATCCTTTTGTTTATGCTCAAAAGTTGTGTTGGGATTTTTTAACCCCTCCTATCAGCTCAGCTATTAAATAATGTAGCCTTCCAGCTATCAGTCTCCGATCAGCACAGTGAGTGCTTTTTACCTTCCAAGGAAGTGCACTTTGAGCCAGCTGGAGCACGAAAAATGTAGGAGCTGGAGAAAGTTATAATTGAAACAGGCGACTGCTCCAGTACAGACAGGAAATAAAAGGAAGACTGGGCCCTTCAATGGATTAAATTAGATGTTTCAAATTCAGACAGTATCAGGAAAAAGAAGACTTATGTTAACACAAGAAAAAAAAAAAGGTAACAGTAAGTTCATTCAGTTGAACACCCATCTCTCCTTCTCTCCTCTCCGATTCCGCCTCCCACAACCTCCCCGAGATGTTTTTGCTGCACTCTCACGGTGATGCACTGTAGGGTAGAAATTGCACAGACAGCTCTCCTTGCTAAACAACAGTGTAGCAGGTTCCTGTGCTAAAGTTATACTACCTTCCACCCCCAGCCCCAGAAGGTCTTTTGGTGTTCTTTTTCCCTAAATTAGGCATGAAATTATGTTGGGCTAAGGATACATGATTTCAGCTTTTCTGTAGTTAGAAAGAAAAATATATTCTGCCTAAAGCAAAAACATAAAATATATATACTTCCTGCACGTTAGTTTGAAAAATGCCTGTTACGCCTCTCTGTATGTGTATTTATACATGTATACTATAAACATTTTTATTCAAACTAGTTTCTGCTTACTTTATGGAAACTGGAAGTGCTTGAGGGGTTGCAAAGTTTTCTTTTTCGTTGTGTGGGTCAGTGTGCAGGTATTTATGTGAGAAATACCTGATGATGCAATATGATTTGTATTGTCATGAATTTAGGATGGACACATTACTTATGAGTGGCAAAGTCCTGTGAGAGTTATGCAGGTCATTCCAAGCGAGTACTGACAAACATGTATACTACACTGTACATAATTATGAGCTTTATTTCCAGCAAAGGGTATTTAAGTTGGATATTAGAAAAAATTTTCTAGCTATAAGAAGAAGGTTAACTCTGAAAAGGGCTTCCAAAGGAAATTGTGGTTCCTCCCCTCCTCCCTTGGAAATTTTCAAAAACAGGTTAGACAAACACCTTCTGGGAATGCTCTAGCTTTGCTTGATCCTGGGTCAGTGTGGGGGGCTGTACTTAGTGACTTTTCAAGGTCCTTTCCAGCCCTACATTTATATGATGCTGTATGTTCCATGTATGCCGCATCTATTAAAGAAAAAAATATTTTTTCAAATATTTTAAAGATTTTAAAAACAAACTGTTGAGACTGTATTTGTATCCATCCATTGGTAGAACCAGGTGCTTTCAGTTCCATGGGTCCAATATTTCAGATGTTGGAGACAGCTGTAAAGACCTTGAAAATGACTTAGAATTGGAACTAGTAGGCCATGTCTAGAAATGCTACTCCCTTTTGGAAGGGACATGTGTATGACACAGATCAGAACTGATTAATGAAAGTGGCCCTGTAGACAAGGGTGCTTCAAAATAAACCCCAGACTTTGAAATTTCTTTATTCCCAATCTGTTTTGGAAATAAGGGAATTTTGAAGTCTAGGCTTTTAGAAGCGCCCGCACCTACACAGCCAGCTTGCATTTCGAAAGCAGCACTTTTGAAGCACGACTGGCCGCTAGTATGCTAATGAGATGCTGAATATTCATATCAGCATCTTATTAGCCAGTTCCAGTCTGTGTCATTTACATGCCTCTTCTGAAAGGGAGGGGCATTTGTAAGTATGGTCCTACAGTGTTCAAAGTTTTTTGTTTTGTTGTTTTTGGGTTTTTTTGTTTTTTAAAGCAAAAGTGAAATTTTTGTGGAAAAAGTCTGTGGTATTTTTATTAAGTTTGTCAAGATTTCATTAGAAAAGCAGATTGATATGTTTAAGTTTTCAGCAGCCAAAAAAATTTTTTTGGCTGCAACCCCAAAAATGTGAAGAAAAATGTTAACAAAAACTACTTAAACTAGTGATAGAGAGATAGCCGTGTTATTCTGTATTCTGTCAAAACAAAAAAAGCAGTCATGGAGCACATTATTGACTAACAAAATAATTTATTTGGTGATGAGCTTGCATAGCACAGACCCACTACCTAAACTACCTTTTCATACCTCACGATTCATTGTCTTGGAACCTTCCAGGCCTAGAGATGAGTGCTTTGAGTGCAGCTGGAAATTTCCACTTTATTTTAAAATAAAAAGGTGAAAAAGCTTTGTATGCCACAACCTAAAACTGGCTGTAGATCACTGAACAGTCTGGCCAATCAGATATATCATCCAGTGTGCCTTCAACCTCTCTAAATTTGGCACTTGAGAATAAATGAAAATTTTGCCTCAGAACAGTCAGGCTTTACAAAGCATCTAAATTACAGGAGGAGTGTCTCTAATTACTCATTTACTTGCTAATACGCCCCAGGGCTTTTGATTAGATAGAGAACCATTACACAGGCTTGGAGGCAATATTCTACAGAGGCAAATGGATACATAGCAATACAGTGGTTCTTTCTGGTGGGGGCATCACAGGATGGCAACTGTAAGATATATGCTACCTATGAGGAAAGGGCTATTTTGGAGTTATAAAAGCTGTGTCTACACTACAAGATAGCCCAATTTTTCCAAGTGCATGTCTTCACTGTAAATTCCATTAGCTCTGTTTATGCAGCACTAAAATCAACATAATACCAAATCCTAAAATCGTAGTAACCTGAAGGGTGCAATATTCAGTTCGAATTTAAAATTCCAAGTGAAGGGTAGTGAGGATGTGCCCTGTCTTTAAATCAGATTCATTAGCCTCCACAGATGTCCCGTATGTGCTCCTCAGTGCTCCACAGTTCTCCACTCTGGCCTCTTCCATCTCCACTGCTCTCAGGTGCAGAGGAATTAGGCAACAGGAAGACCATTAAAATTCAGCACTTGGAAGCCCGTGGCTTCTTTCTTTGCCAGTACTGTGGCTGTGGGGTCTGTGGTTCTGCCCCCAGTATCATGTGTTGGGTAGGCTGTGGGTGGGGGTTGTGTTTGTGTGATAAGACGAGAAACTTCTTTTCAGCCATTTTCATGTAGTCCTGTTGCCCACCTCCCCTCCCCTGCCTCTCTGAGTGGTGCCATGAATTCTGGAACTTTCCCTCACCCACATTAGGTGGCAGCTAGTCTGTGGGTGGGGGTCATGCTTATATTTTGTCTTGACACCCCACATCCCCTCCCGTCCCTCTCCCTGGAGGCACCACACAGTCTGGAGCTTTCCCACGTGCAGCCACATCACATGGCTTGACCACAAACCAGTAAAAGGACATGCTGTGCAAGGTGCCGGGCAGCTTGCATGAAGTGAGGATCATGATTTTTGGGGGCTGGTTGTAGCTGGGGTTCTTTTAGGTGCCTGGTGGATGTCTCCCTCAGCAGTCATGATTTTCAGGGGCTGGCTGCAGCTGGGGGTCTTTTAGTTGGCCATGGGAAGTCTTCCTTGGCTGTCATGATTTTCAGGACTGGCTGTACCCGGGGGGTCTTTTATCCACCCAGGGTTATCTCCCTCGGTGGACACGATTTTAGGTCAGTGGAAGAAAATACTTTGTCACTAGAGTGGCTGCCCTCTGGGACCAAATTTTTGATATGGGCTTTATCAAAGGCCAAAGAGGCTGGCTTTATTTGTAACTGTTTCAGTGATTCATTCCAGTTTCAGCATAGCAACCGTGTCTACTTAAACGTAAGCGTCTTCTTTCGCAGGAGGCCTAAATCCAGGTTCAAGTTCCTATATAATGAAAGGGTGTCCTTGGGCAGTCACGGTTTTTGTGGGTGTCAAACATCTGCTGTCTTTTAGCTGCCTTGAGCCGTTACTGATGAACCATTCGAGTTTCAGTGTAGCACCCATGTCTACTCGAGTCCTTTGTCCCAGGCGGCCTACACTGATATCCAAGGCCAAAAGAAAGTCTAGGTTTGCTGCTCATTAAGGGCAGGTGATGGGTCTCCCTGGGCAGTCACGGTTTTCAGGGCTGTCAAATGTCATGATTTTCAGGTGCTGCCTGTAGCGGGGGCTCTTTTAGCCACCCTGGGCTGTATATGTTTCAATGTAGTAGTTACACAATTACCACAGTTTTCGAAGTAAGGCTTGCAATGGTGGATATTCTTGTCCTGAGGGTCTTTTTTTGGCATGCCCAAACCCAGCTGTAGTCTGGGGTCTTTTAGCTGCCCTGAGCCGTAACTGTGAATGATTCTTTCAAGTTTCAGTCTAGCACCTGTGTCTACATAAACATACTTAACAGCTCAGGGGAAAGAGGGGAATGAAACATGGGAAGATGTCATCATATACTCACATCTACTTGTAGGGCCAGAGTGCAATGGGGCTCAGGGAACTGTGGGATAGGTTTCCACAATACACTGCAGCAGCACCTAATTTAAGCTACTTGTGTGGCAGCGGTAAGTTGATTTTGTGAGGAGCATGTGGGAAGGAGAAGATGCTCAAAATCGAGTGGATAAAACCCAGCGTTAAGAAATGGATTTTAATAAAATCAATTTTATCTCGAAGTGTAGATGCAGCCAAAGAGTAAAAAACATACAGGAACCATCCTGAGGAGATTGGAGTGATGGAAGGCAAATCCTGGGTGCACCCACAACTGTTGTAAATTGTCATAGCTTCATCATGTTTCTATAGGTCAGTCTGCCCCGCAGCATTGGTGTCTTTGATCTGTATGATGATTCTCTTTGTGATCCAAAATCCTTGTTCATCTAATGAACTGATAATGGAGGAACAGTGTAACTCATCTATGCTACTCAAATTCCCTGAAGTCCAAAATGAGGAATCTTTCATTTAAATAAAGGCTCACAAATTTATGCTGATATGCAAAGTTTCCTATCTGTCTTTGTCCTCTGTGATTTAGTCCATTATTGATCTCTCTGAGGCCGTGAAAATCTCTTCTGGGGGCATGGGGGAAGCTGTGGGAAGAACCTGTCCATTTTGTAAAGGAAATGCTCATTGTGAGCATCTTGTGATTCTTTCATACCACAGCAGTGAGCATGGAGGATATGGAATAATAGCAAAGTAAAACACAACTTCAAATGTGGCTAGAATATTGTATATGCTTCTTGATCCCTGAAAGTTTGGAGGTGTTTCCCAAATGTGGTAGAAAAGCAAAGCAACAGAGTGATTTCTGAACTATGAGAAAAGAATAGCAAAGGCACACTGTATTTCATGATAGCACTAGAGTGTAAAATTTTTCATTTTTATAATACTGGAAGGTAGAGGCAGGAAAAATATTAAGCCATAAGAAAATCTCTATGGTTTATTTCTGTATAATATACGCACACATCAGAGATGCATGTAGTCTATGGAGTTTGTGTCCTACACCTTCTAATTCAGTCATCCCTTCTTTCTTTAGAAGAAACCATCAGCTGTCTATTTTTGCAGTTGGACTGTCATAAAGTCATCCACACGTGCAGGGCTGAGAACAAATGATATTGTTATGCAGATAGCTACATGATCTTTTGATGTGATGGGTGAACATATTCAAAAAACGCAAATAATGAAAGTATTTTTAACACAAGAACAACAAATAGTGAAATGCCTGAACTCATGAGCTGACACTAAGCAGGCTGAACTCTGGTAATGTGATGTGTGCTTCCAGAAAGTTGCCAGGGTTTTATAGAAGCCATTATATAGCAAAGTCAATTTATTCACTGAATAAATAACAACTTGATATTGCAAGTAAACCAGTACGATGTGGTGCATGCTGTGTTTAGGTAAGTTTAAAAATAAAGATTAAATATGGTTCTCATTGTACCTTGAAGATAAACTGGGATACACTGAGGGACTTGGACCCAGATTGCCATATGAAAGAGGATAGTACATCTCGATGGCATCCTTGGGAAGAATCTCTGTGCCCTACTTAACAGCCAGGCCAACATTCCAAAGATGGGGAGAGGGGATGGGTGTCGGAGAGTTACAGAGGAAAACAAAGGAGAAAATCTTATGATCACTGATTTGGGCAATTGGACCATTTCTGTTCAACATTTGCGTGTTAATTGGCCATGTAATAAACTACATTTAGCTTTCACGCTAAATACACTGTGTGTTCATTTAGCCATTACTGTTATATTCTGGTTAATAGTCCATGACTCCTGCCATTGGAGTAGGTATCAAAAGAGCTAACTGTGTTCACATCTGTGACAATATGTAACTCCAAAGGCAAGGATCTGGTTGAATTGTTTAGGCGTAATGACACTTCAATCAGGTGAATGCTCTAGATTCCCTTATGAAAGTGTCTTACATCAATATAGACACATTAGCTTCAGCAGAGGCCATCTGCATTGCTTTGCTGTTTAGTCTGTTATGCACGGATGCTTTCTGAACCACATGCTTTGAGATTTTTCAAAGAGCACAACTGGAATTTAGAAACCTACCTTCCATTAAAATTTCTGTGCAAATTCGGTATCTAATTGCTTTTTCACACTAAAAAATTCACTGCCATCACTACTACTGAATTCTAGCTAATGGTTGAGCTTTGCAACAGAAGCAACCTAGGGGGAAAGGATTTAGAGAAAGGGAGCAAAAGAAACGATGAGGGGAAAATATATGCTCGGATGCCTGGCCTTGCTTGACACCAAAGCAAGGAGAAAAGAGAGATGGGAATAGGGAGAATATTACATGTTTAGATGTCATTGCCATACTCTGATACATACCACTTCGTGCTGGGCTCCTACCAGAACTTTCAAGTTTAGTTGCTGTAGGCTGGAACCTCCCCAGGGACCTCCATGGAATAAGTCAATGCTGCAGTATGTAGTATGGGTGATTAGGTAGGTGGCACTGTTGTCATTTTTCCAAAGGGCTTGTCTATACTTACCAGAAGATCGACGTGCTGGTGGTCGATCTTCCGAAGTTCGATTTTGTATGTCTGAAGACACAGCAAAAATCTACCTCTCTGGGTTCATCTGTCAACCCCTGTATTCCACTCTATCGCGTTCATTAAGGGACGGTCATGCGAGATAGAGACTCAATATTCAAGAGGGAGGTAAGTCAATTCCAAAACATCGATTCCAGCTATGCAATACCATAGCTAGAACTGCATATCTGAAATATTTATTTCCCTAGTATAGCATTACTCTAAGTCAGTATTAAGTCAGAGAGCCAGCATTTTTCTGAAAGGTGATTATTTACTGTCTATATAAGTAAATTTTTCCTGCAATTTCAAATGATCTATCACTTTCCACTTCCTACCATAAACTCCAGTGCAACATTGCTGTTTGGTAACTCTTGTTGCCTTTTATCCCCAGAGTAGCTCCGTTTAAGTAGTATGGGTTGGTTTGTAGGTATTTCAGTTTATAAACCACTCTGGGATAAAAACTCTCAACATTTTAATCATTAAATATGTGGGGGACAAATGAAGCTTTGGCAATCATATTAGGGTAAATCTATCAATGAAATAAATATAAAAGCAACAGATTGATATTGAGATAACATTGCAAATTTGTCATGGTGAATCAGGCTGCCTTCTGAAAACTAAATAATAGGATTTTCTGTTATTTAGGAATTTAAAGTACCACTCTCTATTATGGCAAGTGATTCCTTTAGGATCATATTACAGCCTGGTCAAGTTACGTTTAAAGTTATGTTCATGGGCCAGATTCTTTCCTAATACTGGTGAAAATCTAAAGTAATCTAAAATTTACACCAGCATAAGCCAACGACATCTTTTGAGTTATTTTGGATTTACCTCCTTTTGAGTAAAAAAAGAATGTGGCTCAGTGTTTGCAATAGAAGTATTTTATTGAAGCTGATGTGAGTGAACTGTCATGATAAGCCCATCTATTTACATTAGTATCCATTAAAACAAAATGCACACACTTCAGCTCAAAATGTTTTACGTAAATGGCATCCTGTTACATAGCTGAGCTCTAACCTTTTACTATATATGTGGAATAAGTCACATTTTACAGCACTGTATCTTGTGTTATGAGTGTCAAACACAAAACTTAACACAATATCCCTCCTGATTCTGCAACTCATACCCATACACAAATAGTAACAGAGAGTAAGCCGTGCTAGTCTATACACTATCAAAACAAAAAGCAGTCAAGTAGCACTTTAAAGACTAGCAAAATAGTTTATTAGGTGAGCTTTCGTGGGACAGACCCACTTCTTCAGACCATAGCCAGACCAGAACGGACTCAATATTTAAGACACAGAGAACCAAAAACAGTAAGCAAGGAGGACAAATCAGAAACAGATAATCAAGGTGAGCAAATCAGAGAGTGGAGGGGTGGGGGTGAAGATCAAGAATTAGATTGAGCCAAGTATGCAGACGAGCCCCTATAGTGACTCAGAAAGTTCCCATCACGATTTAAACCATGTGTTAATGTGCCGAATTTGAATATAAAAGTCAGCTCGTCCACTTCTCTTTCTAAAACAGTGCGATAATTTCTCTTCAGTAGCACACACACCTTGAGGTCATTGTCAGAATGGCCCATTCCATTAAAATGTTGACTAACTGGGTTGTGGATCTGGAGTGTTTTGATGTCTGTTTTGTGCCCGTTGACCCTTTGTCTAAGGGAGTTAGAAGTCTGTCCAATATACAAAGCATCTGGGCATTGTTGGCACATGATGGCATATATGATGTTTGTAGAGGAGCATGAGAAAATGCCCATGATTCTGTGAGTAACGTGGTTAGGTCCAGTGATGGTATTTCCAGAGAAGATATGTGGCATTTTACAGACCTCTCTCCGCTGATCCCACTTTGGAATTCCAAAGGAAATTACAACAACTACTGAAGGAACTCTCTGCTGCTACTCGGGACCTCATTAACTGAGACACACCATCTGAGCCGTAGCCTGGATTATTCTGTTTACTTCCCAAAATCCACAAACCTGGAAACCCTGGACACCCCATCATTTCAGGTATTGGCACGCTTACCACCGGACTATCCAGTTACGTGGACTCCCTCCCAAACCCTATGCCACCAATGCTCCCAGCTATATCCGAGATACCACCAACTTCCTGAGGAAATTACAAAACATTGGAAAACTTCCTGATAATGCCATCCTTGCCACAATGGATGTAGAAGCTCTGTACACTAATATTCCACATGAAGATGGATTACAAGCAATCAGGAACACCATCCCTGATGCTACCACAGCCAATCTGGTGTCTGACCTCTGTAACTTTGTTCTCACACACAATCATTTCCATTTTGGGGACAATTTATACCTCCAGATTAGTGGAACTGCTATGGGCACCCGCATAGCCCCACAACATGCCAATATATTTATGGCTGACCTGGAAAAACGATTCCTCAGCTCTCGTCCCCTATTACCACTCCTCTACTTAAGATACATTGATGACATCTTTATGATTTGGACCCATGGTACAGAGGCTCTAGAAGAATTCCACAGAGACTTTAACAATCTACACCCCACCATCAACTTATGCCTCGATTACAACATGCAAGAGATACATTTCCTGGACACTACAGTACTAATCAAGGATGGCCTGATCAGTACCACACTGTACTGAAAACCTACTGATCGCTATACTTATCTACACCCTTCTAGTTTCCATCCTGCACACGTGACTAGATCCATTGTTTACAGTCAAGCTCTTGGGTATAATCGCATTTGCTCTGATCCAACTGACAGAGACCAAAAACTACAAGAACTTTACCAAATATTCATAAACCTAAATTACCCACCAGGAGAAGTAAAAAACAAATTGACAGGGCCAGACGAATACCCAGAGACCAGCTACTCCAAGATGGGCCCAAAAAAGCCAAGAACAGAACACCACTGGTCATCACCTACAGCCCCCAACTCAGACCACTTCAACGAATTATTAAAGACCTACAACCTATTCTTAATCAGGATGCTACACTCCAGAAGGCCCTGGGTGACATGCCTGTTCTCTCCCACAGACAACCTCCCAACCTCATGAGGATCCGTACTAACAGCCACAGTCTATACCCCAGGAACACCAGTCCTGGAACCTTTCCCTGCAACAAAGCCCGCTGCCAGCTTTGTGCACATATCTTCTCTGGAAATACCATCACTGGACCTAACCACGTTACTCACAGAATCACGGGCACTTTCTCATGCTCCTCTACTAACATCATATATGCCATCATGTGCCAACAATGCCCAGATGCTTTGTATATTGGACAGACTTCTAACTCCCTTAGACAAAGGGTCAACGGGCACAAAACAGACATCAAAACACTCCAGATCCACAACCCAGTTAGTCAACATTTTAATGGAATGGGCCATTCTGTCAATGACCTCAAGGTATGTGTGTTACTGAAGAGAAATTATCGCACTGTTTTAGAAAGAGAAGTGGACGAGCTGACTTTTATATTCAAATTCGGCACATTAACACATGGTTTAAATCGTGATGGGA